>NC_083447.1:28602849-28944281 GCF_020745735.1 Hemiscyllium ocellatum | reverse complement strand
CCCCGCTCTCGACCTCCCGGCCCTCCCCTACCCTCTCTCACCCTTCCCCCCATTCCCTCCCCTCTCTCGACCTCCCGGCCCTCCCCTCCACTCTCTCGCCCTCCCGCCCTCCCCTCCCCTCTCTCTCACCTCCCCTCTCGCGCCCACCTTTCCCTCTTTCGCCCTCTCCCCTCCCCTTCCCTCCCTCCCTTACCTCTCGCGCCCTCCCTCTCTCTCACCCTCCGCTCCATCCTTTTCCCCTCTCGCCCTTCCTTCCCTTCCCCACCTCTCTCTCACCCTCCCCTCTCTCGCCCACCCCTCCCTCCTTCTCCTCTTTCGCCCTCTCCCTATCTCTCGCCCTCCCCTCAATCCCGTTCCTCACCCTCCCCTCTCTCGCCCTACCCTCCCTCACACTCGCTTCACTCTCCCTCCCCTACCTCTCTTCAACTCCTCCCTCGCTCCCCCTCTCTCACCCTCCCTTCCCTCTCTCTTCGTCTCGCCCTCCAAGCCTTTCCTCCCCTCCTTTGCCACCCCTTCTCGCCTTCCCGGGGTTGGGCGGTTGGTGTGAGAGGGAGAACGAGGGAGAGTGAAATGGGGAGTTTGTGAGAAAGAGTGAGTGTGCAGTGAGAGAGAGGGAGAAATGTGGAATAAGAGTGGGGGAGATGAAATGGGGAGGCCAGGTTGGAAAGGGAATGGGGAGGGGGACAGAGGGAGTTGAAACCAGCTCCTGAGCTCACGGCGCCCTCCCCTCCCCTTCCCTGAGGAACAGGACTTGGGGCTAAGTATGTCTCTCTCCAGCTCAGCTTCTCCAACACAAAGACACACAACAACATCGGTCACTCTGCTGCTCAGCACGCTTTAATCCACATTTTTATTGGTTACAAATGGAAGTGACAGTTACAGTCAGTGGGATGGTGCCTTTTCTCATTGGCCCCTGAGTTGTGAGAAACATTGAAATGTTTCCCTGTAACCCCCTGTGGGATAAGGATGGACAAACCAGCGCTCCCCTTAGTCTGTTACCATAGCGACAGGCTGCTCCATCGCTGAAACACTGAACTGAAATGAGAAAATCCTGGATGGTGTGATTAATGAAGGAATTTGATGGATGGATGGATTTGGGTGAAGGGATATTTCAGCACATTCTTCAGCTGCTGCCTGAACTTAGTCTGGGTCACGGCATAAATCGCGGTGTTTGTGCAGCAACTGAGGAGCTGCAGCATGAAGCCCAATTCCCGCACAAAGTTATGGAGATACACAGAGTCATACCCAGTGTCATTCATCCGTGCCCATATAGAATACAGCATTAACGTTGACCATAACAGGATGAAATTGGCCGAGATCACAAACAGTAAAATGATGGATTTTTTTCGGTTTCTCATTTCAGTGTCAGACTGAGCGTCCCCATTGGTGTGAGCGCGGAGTCTCCTGCGGGCTCTACTGGTCACTAAAATGTGTCTGACGGTGAGAACATTGAGCAGCAGAATCAGGAGAAATGGGACACCCGGGGTTAGAATGTGGTGCAGGAACTCGATTGTGACCCAGACACTGGAGACTCGAACAGCGCCTGTTACATCACAAAACCAGGGGCCGTTCCCCAGCAAATACCGAGCCGTGAACATAAAATACCAGAAAATGTTCTTTAAACAGCTCAGCACAGTCACTGCTCCCAGAACCACAGCCGCCGTTTTCTCACTGCAATATTTACTTTTCAGCTTCTGGCAACAAATGGCCACAAACCGATCAAAGGTGAAAATGACGGTGAACCAGACAGAGCAGTCAGTGGCTGCATAAAGCAGGACGGCGTGGATATTACACACGGGAACGGAGTACAGGAAATAAAACTGTTGATCATAAACAATGGGAATGTGTCTCAGTATCAGGTCGAGGATAATGACCAGGAGATCCGCCGCTGCCATGGCCCCCAGGTAACGTCTGACACATGGAGACAATCCACAATCTTTATAAAGCAGGACGTAGATGGTCACTACGTTAACTGTGAGGAAGGAAAACAAATCCATTATCCATCAGCCTGGAGGCAAAGGGATCCGTTTGATCGGGGACCCAGTGAGATTTCCAAATGTGTCCCTGTATTCAGGGACTTATTAAAATAATTGGAGCTGAAATAACAAATTGGAAGGTCAGAATTACTGACAAAAATGTGACATAAACCACAAGAAACCCTCCCTCCCCAAACACACAGAGACACATCCATAAGGACAGATGGTTTCTAGAACATTCCCACAGTTTCGATCACTCCAGAGCAGACACAGGTCACTCCTTCCCAGTTCCTAATACGGAGGGTGTGAACGTTGCTGTCCTGAAGGATTCTCTGCCAGTTTCCTGAAGACAAACGGAGTTTGAGAATTTCCTGTATTTTGGTCTAAATTGTGGTCGATCCTGTGTCGTGAAGAAATGTAAACGCAGGGAAAACGTATTCACTCCTTTAACGGCTTGAGGGGCCTTCGGAACAGTGTCTCCTTCTCCCTGGAACGGGATCTGTTCCCTCGGGATCTTATCGTTTGTTCAATTCACTGACGTCCGGCAGTTCACAAACAAACAACGTCAGGGACAGAACGTTCCGGGGAATGTCAGTTATAGAATGTCGGGGACAGAACGTTCCATGGAGCTCCGTGACCTGTCCATCACCTTTCCCCCCATCCACCCCACCATCATGATGAACCGTGCACAGGCTACATATCTGTCCAGTACGGGGAGCTGTGCAGACCACAGCAGGGCAGTCATGCGTCAACCTAGAACAAATATCCATCCAGCACCGGGAGCTGCACATCCCAAATCATTGTATTATCTATAAACGGCAACCAGATAGTCTGACCAGCACAGCGACCTGTGCAGTGATCACTGGTGTCTTAACTGCTCCTGGGTTACAGATTACCCTCTCAGCATGTAGGACTGTGTACACCACCCCAGTGCATTGATCTGTAACCCAGGAGCAGTTACCCTCCCAGCATGTAGGACTGTGTACACCACCCCAGTGCATTGATCTGTAACCCAGGAGCAGTTACCCTCCCAGCATGTAGGACTGTGTACACCAACCCCAGTGCATTGCTCAGTAACACTGTGTTAGATCCCTGCCCAGTGTGGGGCAACTTGCAGCCCATGCTGGAAGTGACAGGACGTACAGCTCCCACCCATTTGCAGCTCCATCTCTATATTGTGCTATGACAAGTGGGTGCTGTAGGTGTGAACATCACTGTCATAGAGAGATAGATGACAGGGGAATCGGTTCAAATATCACCACATGGGAGGGGTTTGGGGTATAGACAGAGAGGGGGAGACTGAGAGACAGTGACATGGAAGAATGTGTTCCCAGGTTTCGGAATGCTGAAAAACTGACAATTCGACAGCATTCTGTAACATGAGCCAGTCTTCCCAGGAAAGATGGGAAAAAGGGAGATTGGTGTGAGGTGAAATGATGGAGAGTTTTGGATGAGCATTTGTTCTACAGCTTTGTAAATGGCAGTATTTTCAACAGAATCTCTGACTCACTGGGCTGATTCTAACAATAATTTGCCTCAGTGTCATTTTCATTGAGTGTGACAGAGAGATTATCTGTACGAGGCCAAGCTAGATTCCTGGTGCTATCTTATCAAACTCAACTCGTTGACGACCCCCACCCCCCACCCCCACCATGATGTCCCTCTCATTCAATACGAGCCCGATTCTCCCACCCATCATGGCTGGAGGGACTCACGTGTCGCCCGGGTGCCCCGGAATATTCCATGACCCCTGGCACTGGTGCCATCTTTAAGGCCAATGGGCACACAGTTGAGCTTTCTCCGTTATGAGCTGCCCTCCACAGTTTACCCCGAGCATGGCAGATAAGGGGCAATTACACCACGGTTTGTCAACAGCGGTACGGATGTCCTGGTGGATGGGCTAGTACAGACGGGGACCATTCTCTTCCCAGAGGGAGCCACACCTCCAGACTCACCGAGCGTGGTCTGAGCTCCCCACCCAGCTCAGTGCAGTATCTGCGGTCTGAAGAATTGTCCAGCAATACAGGGCAAGCATCAATAACCTTCCCCGCTCTGTCAGGATAAGGGTCACCGTATTCTCTCTGCTCCCTCACACTCATGGTATATCTGTTATAGCACCGAAACCCGAATAAGGCAAATGCTCCAACACAGTCACTGCCGCATTCAGCACCTTCTCTCTCTCTCTCTGACTCTGTCTCTGTCTCTCTCTTTCTTTCTCGCTCTCTCTGTCACCCCGTCCACTTTACCCCCACCACATCTATTGCACTGCATGGATACAACACTGTCGACAGACTCCCTCTGAAAACCTCACGATTAGCCATTACCCTCACCTACACTAGCACTAACAGCAGGGCCACCCACCCCCACCATCCCTCCCTCCCTTTCTCCCATTCCAGGAGAAACAGCCTGGAATGGGACAGAAAGGGCCAAGCCAGGTGATGGAGTGCCTGATATCCGTTCCCTCACCCCTCTCTCCCCGCCATGTGGGGAGGACCCTGGAGAGGACCGGGACACCTCGTGTGGGGATTCTGAAACATCCACATCCCACCGACCGAGTAAGGAGCAACGTTCAGTGAAGGGCAATTCTCACTTTAAACCCACTGGCAGCTCCGTTTCCTCCCGGCACAACTTAGAAGCCGTGGCCCTGATGCCATCTTCCTTTTGTGTCGAGGTGGTACAAATGGAATCCCCGCGGTCTCGGTGGGCAGGAGGGTGGGCTCACAGCACATCATCACCATCACCTCCCAGGAAGGGAGCACAGAGACTCCCTCCTACACCTCCCCCTGTAAACAGCTCAGATACTGAAACTAATCTGTGATAATTACTGCTCTCCCCACTTGTCCTGACATCTACAACAATCTGCTCATATACACGCAGCGCTCTCTGTTCCTGCAGCCCCTTTATAATGGCACAGCCTGTTTTAAACTGTCTTTCTTTATCTTTCATACCAAAATGCATCACCTCACACTGCTCAGCATTGATCCCCGTCTACCAGCGTGTCACTGTCCTGTTAGAGTTCCACACTGTCCTCCATAGACTTTACAATTCTTCCAGGTTTGGAAACATTTACAAACATTGAGCTTGTCATAGTGTCCCAGTCCCCATGGCACAACTGAAATCCTGCCCCCCACACACGAGTGTAAGCAAGTGAGATACTGATATATTCCCACGGACAGAGTAGAATAATGACATGCTGGCAATGGAAAAACAAACATCCTGACATGTACGAGACAGAGTAGATGAAATATTGACAACCCACAGAGCAAGAGAAATCCCGATAAGTTCCACTTATCTATATTCATCAGGGTATAATGGGATAAAGTTGAAAGTGTGTACTGTACTTTTAAGAGAGAGTAAATACTGTTCTGAACTGGGAGCTTACAAGTACCTGTGATATGAGAGGATGGCAGTCCCAGAAACAGTAATAATCAGTTAACAGATAGAGGGTCTCTTTCAGTTCACTTTCAGTGTTAAAAAATACATTGATGTTTTTATTTAAACAGTGGAATTTGGGAGTTCTCTCTCACTCATATTTTAACAGTTTACGAGGCGAATTGAGCATTTATTTATGTTTAGTTTAAATTACCAGATGGGATCTATGCCGTGTCCTAACAATTGCTGGGTGTGTCTCTGTGTGTCTCTGTGTGGGGCAGGTCTGGCAGTCTCTGTGGTGCTCAAAGTGATGCAATGTCACCCTCTGCTGGCCTCCACACGCCACTGCACCGGCATTGGCAGAGGGTGAAAACCAACAGGGATTCATTCAGAGATGGGGAGGTAGAGGGCAGCTGCTCACAGCACCATCCAACCTGATGTCTTATCCATGTACTGATCTAAATTTCCTTTAAACGTTGTAACTGTTCCTGCTTTCACCACTTCCTCTGGAGGTTCATTCCACATACAAGCCAGCTTCTGTCTAAAATAATTACCTCTCCTGACTTTTGTAAATCTTTTCTCCTCGCACCTTAAAATAGCCCTCAGTTTTGAACTCCCAACTCTAGGGAAAAGACATCAGCCCTTCAGCTTATCTGTACCCCTCATCATTTTATAAACCTCTGCAAAGTTACCCCTCCATCTCATACTCTCCAGTGAAAAATGTCCCAGCCTATTCAGCCTCTCCTTATAGCTCAATCCCTCCATTTCCAGCAACATCCAGGTTAAACTCTTCTGAACCCTCTCCAGCTTAATAATATCAAGATCAATAATATCAAAGTGGATAGTCAATGTATTTTATAAGGATAGTGGAGACCAAAACTAGAAGGCATAGTTGTAAGGTAAGAGGGAAATATTTAAAAGTGACCTAAGAGGCAGCTGTTTCACCCAGAGTGTAGTGTGCCTATGGAATGAGTGGGCAGGATGTCCAGACTGGACACAGTATTCCAGGAGAGCTCTCACCAATGTCCTATACAAACTCAACATGACGCCCCAATTCCGATACTCAAAGGTCTGACCATTGAAGACAAGTGTGTTAAACACCTTCTTAATCACATTATCTATATGAGATGCAACTTTTAAAGAATTATACCTGATGGCCGAGGTCTATGTTCTACAACACTATCAAAGGCCCTACTTTAAATTGTCCAGGTCCTACTTTTGTTGGATTTACCAAATCCAATACCTCGCATTAATCCAAACTAAAATCCATCTGCCACGCCTCGGCCAGTGAGTGATATTACCACCTCCTCACCTTCCCGTTTAATTTTAAAATGCCCAACCCCTCCAGGAGGCCTGAACACTCCGGCCATGATTTTCACAAAGGCTCTGAGTTTGGTTGCCTTGTGTGTTTAGAGGGAGGAGGGACGGAATGCAGACAAAGTCAGTGGGGAGAAG
This sequence comes from Hemiscyllium ocellatum, assembly GCF_020745735.1. NCBI lineage: Eukaryota > Metazoa > Chordata > Chondrichthyes > Orectolobiformes > Hemiscylliidae > Hemiscyllium > Hemiscyllium ocellatum. Next base: position 28,937,478 of record NC_083447.1, on the reverse strand, counting down.
AGGCTGGACAGTAATCAGCGGCCTGGTATCTATTCCTGGTTTTAGGCAGAGGGCAGACACACGTGAGAGTTGGGTTATACTGATTGGTGTTTTGTGACTAGAAATTATGGTATTTCTCCGTGTCTAGTGTTACGTAATAAATATCTATTTGAGACCCTTCATTGGGCAGAGTATGTCTGCAGGATTCCTTTCTCTAATAGGCAGACTACAGATATTAGGGAATAAAGATTTTCATAGATAATTTCAATCTTGCATTTGTTTAACAAAACAAAATGTTTTGTGAACCTAGATTTCTCCACTTTCCTCATTTCCCCTAACCCCACCTTGTCTCAGTCGATTCCCTCGAACTCAGCACCACCCTCCTGACCTCTCCGCCCCCACCCCACTCCGGCCTATCACCCTCACCTTGAGCTCCTTCCACCTACCACATCTCCATCGCCCCTCCCCCAAGTCCCTCCTCCCTAACTTTTATTTTAGCCTGCTGGACAAACTTTCCTCATTCCTGATGAAGGGCTTTTGCCCGAAACGTCGAATTTCCTGTTCCTTGGATGCTGCATGACCTGCTGCGCTTTAACCAATAACACATTTTCAGCTCTGATCTCCAGAATCTGCAGACCTCACTTTTTACTTGTAGTTGCGTAATGGTAACCTGATTATAATAAATCCACAGCTGACCTTCGTCTCCGCCGCATCTGCTCCCAGGAGGACCAGTTCCAACACCACACAGCCCAGATGGCCTCCTTCTTCAAGGACCGCAGATTCCCCCCAGACGTGATCGACGATGCCCTCCACCGCATCTCCTCCACTTCCCGCTCCTCCGCCCTTGAGCCCCGCTCCTCCAAACGCCACCAAGACAGAACCCCACTGGTTCTCACCTACCACCCCAACAACCTCCGCATACAACGTATCATCCGCCGTCATTTCCGCCACCTCCAAACGGACCCCACCACCAGGGACATATTTCCCACCCCTCCCCTATCAGCGTTCCGCAAGGACCACTCCCTCCGTGATTCCCTCGTCAGATCCACACACCCCACCAACACAACCTCCACTCCCGGCATCTTCCCCTGCAACCGCAGGAAAAGTAAAACTTGCGCCCACACCTCCACACTCACTTCCCTCCAAGGCCCCAAGGGATCCCTCCATATCCGCCACAAGTTCACCTGTACCTCCACACACATCATCTCTTGCATCCGCTGCACCCGATGTGGCCTCCTCTACATTGGGGAGACAGGCCGCTTACTTGCAGAACGCTTCAGAGAACACCTCCGGGCCGCCTGGACCAACCAACCCAACCACCCAGTGGCTTAACACTTTAACTCTCCCTCCCACTCCACTGAGGACATGCAGGTCCTTGGACTCCTCCACCGGCAGAACATAACAACACGACGGCTGGAGGAGGAGCGCCTCATCTTCCGCCTGGGAACCCTCCAACCACAAGGAATGAATTCAGATTTCTCCAGTTTTCTATTTCCCCTCCCCCCACCTTGTCTCAGTCAGTTCCCTCAACTCAGCACCGCCCTCCCAACCTGCAACCTCCTTCCTGACCTCTCCGCCCCCACCCCACTCCGGCCTATCACCCTCACCTTGACCTCCTTCCACCTATCCCACCTCCATCGCCCCTCCCCCAAGTCCCTCCTCCCTACCTTTTATCTTAGCCTGCTTGGCAAACTCTCTCCCATTCCTGAAGAAGGGCTTATGCCCGAAACGTCGAATTTCCTATTCCTGAGATGCTGCCTGACCTGCTGTGCTTTAACCAGCAACGCATTTTCAGCTGTGATCTCCAGCATCTGCAGACCTCATTTTTCACTCGAAGACATAATAAATCCACACTGATCTGAACGCTGTCCCTTAAAATGTGAGCCAAAATCTGGGTATAGTAGTGTGGTGGGTAGTTTCCCTGCCTTTGAGCCATGGCTCTGGGTGTGATTCCAATTCCTGAAATTGTTTGGTAGTGTTCCTAGCTCTGGACCAGAAGGTGTGGATTCATGTCCTGACTGTTGCAGAGGTATATCACAGTATGTCATAACAGGCTGATGAACAAACACACAGGAGAATAATGTTACAGCTTTATGGGTATTGCCGAGTGGTGCTCGTGTCCCTAACTCCGGGCACAAAGGTCTAGGTGTAAATCCCACAGAAGTGTCTCCTAATATATCTGAACAAACTGATTAAACTGGTTTTAGAATTGTGACTTGATGGAGAAAGAACAGGTGTCGGTGTTGAATTTCAGCATTTCGGCCCGGGATTATTGAAAGTACAGCCATTCGTGTTGATTGAAGTCACATTTCACAGCAGTAAAGGTTTATAAAATCAGAACGGTCATGGATAGGGTTTGTTGTTAAGGTCTTTCCCCAGGTTAGGGGCGTCCAAAACTAGAGGACATTGGTGGAAAGTGAGAGGGGAAAGATTTTGAAGAGGCCTAAGGGGCACCTTTTCACACAGAGGGCGGTGTGTGTATGGAATGAGCTGTCAGAGGAAGTGGTGGAGGCTGGTACAACTACATCATGTAAAAGGCATCTGGATGCTGACAGACCTGCCAATTTCTGTACTTGTTAAAAGAAAACATTCATTTTAACACAGGTATCTGTGTTAGCTGTTTGGATATAAAATTGGCTGGCCAACAGAAGACAGTGAGTGGTAGTGGAAGGAAAATATTCTGCCTGGAAGTCAGTGGTGAGTGGCGTTCCATAGGGCTCTGTCCTTGGGCCTCTACATTTTATTTAATGACTTGGATGAGGGGATTGAAGAATGAGTCAGCACGTTTAGAGATGACACGAAGGTTGGAGGTGTCGTTGACAGTATAGAGGGCTGTTATAGGCTGCAGCAGGACATTGACAGGATGCAGAGATGGGCTGAGAGGTGGCAGATGGAGTTCAACCTGTATAAATGCGAGGTGATGCATTTTGGAAGGTCGCATTTTAAAGCTGAGTACAGGATTAAGAATAGGATTCTTGGCAGTGTGAAGGAACAGAGAGATCTTGGTGTGCAGGTACATACATCTCTTAAAATGGCCACCCAAGTGGACAAGGTTGTTAAAAAAGCACATGGTGTTTTGGCTTTCATGAACAGGGGGATTGAGTTTAAGAGTCGTGAGATCTTGTTGCAGCTCTATAAAACATTGATTCGAATGCACTTCGAACACTGCATCCATTTCTGGTCACCCGATTGTAGGAAAGATGTGGATGCTTTGGAGAGGTTTCCGAGGAGGTTTACCAGGATGCTGCCTGGACTGGAGGGCTTATCTTTTGAAGGGAGGTTGACTGAGCTCGGACTTTTTTCATTGCAGAAAAGGAGGAGGAGAGAGGACCTAATTGAGATATTCAAGATTGAGAGGCATAGATAGTGTTGATCGCCAGAGACTATTTCCCAGGGCAGAAATGGCTAACACAAGCGTTCATAGTTTTAAGCTGGTTGGAGGGAAGTATAGAGGGGATGCCAGAGGCGGGTTCTTTACACAGAGAGTTGTGAGAGCATGGAATCCATTGCCAACAGCAGTTGTGGAAGCGAGTTCATTGGGTACATTTAAGAGACTGCTGGATATGCATATGGTCACAGAAATGTAAGGGTGCTTACATGAGGATCAATGGTCGGCACAACATGGTGGGTTGAAGGGTCTGTTCTGTGCTGTACTCTTCTATGTTCCATATTCTATGTATTCTGATTACATTAAACATTTTATTTTTAATGACGCAGGGACATATAAAAATATCTTCAAATCGATCGAGACCATTTTCTGCTCAGGGTATGACTCTGTGTATGAAAGCAGCAATGATGCTCCGACATGGAACAGAGACTGTGATGGAGACATAGTTTGGACAATGTACAAGGAGACCTCACATGGTCCAGTTTGGGAGAGAATGACATTATTGAGTGATCAACTCAGAGAGGGAGAAAATGTCATCTGCCCGAGAAGGAACGGCCTATTGCACTCTCTCTCCTTCATTATTCTTCATCACAGTAACGTGTGCGAGCTAAAAGAAAACTCTACTGTCATCGTTACCATTCTTATTTTTATAGAATCCCTGCAGTGTGGAAACAAGCCCTTCGGCCCAACAAGTCCATACTAACTCTCCAATCAGTAACCTTCCCATGCCCTTACAGTTACCACTGACTAGTGCACCTAAAGTAGAAATCGCTGAACACTATGGACTATTTGACCAATCCACTTGAATTATACAGCTTTGGACTGTGGCAGGAAACGGGAGCACCCATCAGAAGCTCACACAGACAAGGGGAGAAGATCCTAACTCCACGCAGATAGACGCCCAAGGCTGGAATTGAACTCATGTCCCTGATGCTGTGATGGTTTGTGAGCAGCAGTCTGCTGTAAGAATCAGGACTGAGTTCACAACATTTCATCATTTATGTAAAGGATTTGGATGTGAATATTGGGGCCATAGTTAATAAGGTTACAGCCGACGTCAGAAAGGTGGTGTAGGAGATTATCTCAGAGTACAACAAGACCACAAATAGATGGGACAAAGGGGCAAGGACAGACAGATGAAGTTTAATTTAGATAAATACGAGGTTACGCATTTTGCGAAGGCAAATCAGGGCAGAAATTATACACTTAATGGTAAGGTTTGGGGAGTGTTGTGAAACAAATGGACATAGGGCTGCAGGTACATTGATCCTCGAAAGTGGAGTCGAATGCAGACAGTGCTGTACAGAACACCTTTTACATATTTTCCTTAATCAGTCAGAGTATTGAGTATAAGAGTTGTGGTGGCATGTTACATCTGTACAGGGTGTTGGTGAGGCCACTTTAAGAATACTGTGTACAATTCAGTTGTCCGCAGAAAAAAAATTACACGGATGTCCCAGGACTGGAGGTTTGAGCTTCAGGGAGAGGTTGATTAGTTTGAGGTGTTTCCCCCTGGAGTGTTATTCTGAACCAGAGGATCCCAGAACAGGAGAGTATAAGTTGGAGGGCAGAGGACGAATAATTTAGAAGGGACCTGAAGTTAAATGTTTCACACAGAGAGTGGAGTGTGTACAGAAAGTGCTTTCAGAGGAAGTGGTGATGGCGGTTACAATCGCACATTTAAAAACTATCTGAAAGAGGAGGGATATCGGCCAAATGCTGCCAAATGGGACTGGATCAGATTTGATATCTGATCGGAGTGAACAGATTGGACTAACGGGTGTTTGCATTCTGCATGACTCTGATTCTATAAGAGGGATGTCGAAAATTCAGAAAGTACGTTTCAAATAAGAATCCTCTTCACTGGAAGTTTACTTGGAACATAGAACATAGAAAAATACAGCGCACTATGGGCGGCACGGTGGCACAGTGGTTAGCACTGCTGCCTCACAGCGCCTGTAGACCCGGGTTCAATTCCCGACTCAGGCGACTGACTGTGTGGAGTTTGCACGTTCTCCCCGTGTCTGCGTGGGTTTCCTCCGGGTGCTCCGGTTTCCTCCCACAGTCACAAAGATGTGCGGGTCAGGTGAATTGGCCAAGCTAAATTGCCCATAGTGTTAGGTAAGGGATAAATGTATGGGTATGGGTGGGTTGCGCTTCGGCGGGTCGGTGTGGACTTGTTGGGCCGAAGGGCCTGTTTCCACACTGTAAGTCTAATCTAATCTAATCTACAACTCTAACTACATGCCCTTTGGCCCTCGATGTTGCGCCGACCGAAGCCTACCTAAACTACACTAGCCCAATAACCTCCATATGCTTATCCAATGCCCGCTTTAAATGACCATAAAAAGGTTCTCACTGTCAACCCTAAGTAAACCCATAATCATCTTGTAGGGGTCTCTATGTTCACATTGATTGAAAGTTTCGTTCGTGACGTATTTGACAGGAACTGAGTCATGGATAATGGGACGCAGACAGGAAAGTGGGGCTGAGACCACAACCTGATCAGCCAGAATCTTAGTGGAGAAGATTCAACGTATCTAATAACTCAATCCTGTCCCTCAATCCCGTGTCCCTGCATTCCATTCAGCCCATTAAACCTGTTAGGCAGGAGCATTTAGAGGCTACTTACTTCTATGACCTGGTGAGCAGAAACAGAGGAGATTATGCGGCCCTTCAAGACTGTCCCACACTATTTGAGGTGATTTGAGAAATGTAATTGTAAAAACCCAGGCTGGGTATAAAAGAGGCCCCTCATCTCTCTTTACAGATCTTACCCTCTCTGCGACTTGTGCTCCATTTGTTGGTCATGTTTTAGACCCAAATTCACGATGAATACAGCCCCCATACTTCACCCAGCAATGGCTCACAAAATCCTCTGGTCTCCCTGACGGCAACATTCAATAACAGAACATTCATGAAAATAACACCCACAACTTTCCAATAAAAGAATGTGAGAACATCAGACACAAGGGCAGGTCGTTCACTCCTCAAACCTGCCTTGTCCTTCACCAAGATCATGACGGATCTGCTCTTGGTCTCAAATCCTCTTTCATACCCAATTCTTCATCACCCTCAACTCTCTGACAGGTCAATATCCAACTACCTCCTCTTCAAATACTTTCAGTCATCGAGCTCCCCGAACACTCTTGAGAAGAGACATCCTGACATTCAATCCCACCTGTTTGAAGAAAACCTTTGCTGCTCCTATACCATGGCTTATTGATATGAACAAAAGAGGTTAACACAAGGGATCAGGTAAATGACTGACTCTGATATCAAGGCTTCTGTTGACTTCTGTTGACATCAAGGAGCTTAACAAGTCTGAACTTAATGGGAATCAGAGAAAACTCTCCAATGTTTGGAATCAAACATGGCACAAAGGAAGATGTTCATCACCTCAGTCCTGGGTCAGCTCTGTGGGAGTTTCTCAGGGTAACTTCCTCTTCACAAACATCTTCAGCTGCTTCATAAATGTCTCCCCACCCCCACCCTCCCCACCATAAGATCCGAAGTGGGGATGGTCACTGAGGATTCCACAATGTTCAGAATAATTTGACGCTCCCGTCAGCTTCTGAACTGGACTGTGTCCTGGTGCAGCAAGACACGGACTCCATTGAGGCTTGTGCTTTTAAAGAGTCCGTAACATTCATATAAAGGACTGTCTGACACTGCATTTTGCCACAGTAAAATAAGAGTTCATTCCACACCTCACACTGGTTTCACAGGAATATGAGGAATTCGTTCAGCCCTTTGACACTATTGGAGAGGAACAGGGACAGCTCATTCAGTGCCTCCACCATAATTCTAAGGAAGAGAAGGATTGTCGTGTGATGGGCCACACCAGAGTCCCTCCACAATATTTGCAGGTGGTAGCGTAGACTGTAATGTTCTCTTATTTTAAAGAAAATATAAAGTGTCTGTTCCAGATGCAATGTGGCAGGTCAAACAACTCCTTGTGAAGCATAATTCTCCCTGTGTCTGTGTGGGTTTCCTCTGGGAGTTCTGGTTTCCTCCCACAGTCCAAAGATGTGCGGGTTAGGTGAATTGGCCATGCTAAATTGGCCGTAGTGTTAGGTAAGGGGTAAATGTAGGGGTATGGGTGGGTTGCGCTTCGACGGGTCGGTGTGGACTTGTTGGGCCGAAGGGCCTGTTTCCACACTGTAAGTCATCTAATCTAATTTAATCCATAACACCATTTATGTAAACACGATATATGAAATAAAACCAAAGAAAGAAGAATTTAGAATAACAGATTAAAGAACTATTATTAATGAATTGTTTCAGTACTAGAAAAAAAGGAATATTCAGACACTGAATGACACAAATATTTCTCCAAGTCAGGATTTAAAAACAGCACCAAGAGAAAATTCATAGAGAGTAGCATCCAGGAGTCATTCACTAAACTTTCAACTGGGTGGAGACCCCAATAATTTCTGATGTTACTGAGAAAGCAAAATCCAGAAATCCTAATCTGTGAGAGCTGACCATACCCATTCCTTCTGTATTAAAATAAACCTGAGGCCTCACTAGTTGTTTACTCAAGTGGCCTTAACTAGCCAGCTTGGTACCGGTCATTCAATCTCTCTCGGAATAGAAACCAGAACAAAATAACCTCTTAAAGCTACAGCATCATCACACCAGTCAGCACATCGAGCTGTCATACAGGAACCAGGGGTAACCCAATCAGGCCCCTGGTCCTGTCCAATCGGACGAGGAAGAAGCCAGTCAGTCCCTTGAGTCACTTACACAGGAACAGTAGGAGGCCATTCCCATCTCAATGCCCTTACACAGGGGAAGAATGAGGTGATTGATGCTGATTCCTGATGAATGGCTTATGCACGAATCATCGATTCTCCTGCTGTGCTTTCCCAGCAAACCACTGTCTATTCTGATCTTCAGCATCAACAGTCCTCCCTGTCTCCTAACTGATGTTCTAACATGATGACCAAGTGGAACAGAGGGTACACAGCCTGGTGTTCTCTATGTAGGGTGGAAGCTGATGGGATTGGCTACCTGTTTCAGATGGAAGGTATTGTGGCTGCTGTTGGGGATTGTGTACAACAAGGTGTTCAGTACAGGGTCACATGCTGACTGAACAATAACGTGGGGAGAGTTAATTTAGGCATATAAACTATTAGGGTAGTCACGTTAGACTGATGGATGTACTCTCTAAGTTCAAATAATGCTGATCTTGTTCATGTTGATCTTGTTTAGTGCACGTTAGCCGTATGCCTTACTCAGTCCGATTCTATTTCCACCCTATGATCTGCCTGGCCATGTTTACTATGATCTGCCTCCACTGCTCATAAATAAAGTGTTTCCCTGTACTAAGGTACACGTGACAATAAATCAAACCAATCAATCCTGGGTAAAGTCTGGAATTTCTCTCCCTGTCAATGTCTGTTTTGGAAATAAGTGATCGCTATCACTCCTCGTGTTTAACATCACCGTTTCTTCTCTCACAACTCTAGTAATTAAACACTCAGCTTCTTCACTCTATCCTCGTGATACCATCACGTGTGTCTGTGGTAAGGAGATCATTCTTTACAAAGGAGATCAAATCCGTAGAGAGTGTCCCAACCACGCTCTCAGCAAGGCCCTAGAACAGCAGGAATATGGCATTACTTATGTACTGGAATCATCTTACAATGAAGGACAGCATACCATTGTCTGCACCCATTACTTACACAGGATTTGATTTGGAGCAGTCAGCATAGACTTGTGAGTGGGACATCATTTTCCCCAAATTTGTTAGAGTTCGTTGATGAAGTGACCAAGCAGGTTGATGAGGGCCGAGTGGTAACCATAGTCACTATGGATATCAGTAAGGCCTTTGATAAAGTTCCACATGGCAGGCTGCTCTGGAGAGTTACATCACGTGGAATGCTGGGGAACTGGCCAATTCGATACACAGTTGGCTTGATGGTAGGAAGCAGATGGTTTAGTGGAAGGATGCTTGTCAGACTGGAGGCTGGGTCCATTGCTGTTTGTTGTCTATGATTTGGTTGAGAATGTACAAGGTATGATTAGTCAGTTTACAGATGACACTAAAATAAGTTTGTATGATCAGTGAGGAAGTTTATCAGAAATTTCAGCAGGACCTTAATCAGTTGGGGAAGTGGGCCAAGAAATGGCCAATGGAATTTAATATAGATACGTGAGGTCTTGCATTTTGGAAACTCAACTCAAAGTAGGAGTTGCACGGCGAATAGGAAGGCCTTAAGGCGTGTAGTGGGCAGAGAGACCTTGGTGTTCAGGAGCATGGTTCACTAAGAGTGGAGTTTAAGGTAGACAGGGCAGTGAAGAAAGCATTTGACACAATGACCTTCATCAGGCCGGACATTGAGTATGGAAGTAGGGAATTTATGTTGCAGTTATGTTGCAGTTACAGGACTTTGGTAAGGCCGCACTTGGTGTATTCTGTTTAATTTTTATCACTTTGTTATAGGGAGCATTTTATGAAATTAGAAAGAGTGCAGAAGAAATTCCCATGGGCGTTGCCAGGACCCAATGGTCTGAGTTATAGGGAGAGGTTGGACAAGCTAGGACATTTTCTATAGAGTGCAGGAGATTGAGAGGGGACCTTATAGAGCTGTATAAGATCATGAGGGGTATGGAGAGGGTTAATGCTCTCAGTCTTTTTCCTAGGTGTAGAGAATCGAGGATGAGAAGGGATCAGTTTAAGGTTACAGGGGAAGGAATAAAGGGAACCTGAGGGGCTACTTGTTTACACAGAGGCTGGTGCGTGGAAGAGCTGCCAGCAGACGTGGTTGAAGGGGGAACGTTAACAACATTTCAAAAGCATTTGGATAAATATGTGGATAGGAAAGGACTGGAAGGATATGGGCCAACTGCAGGGAAATGGAGTTAGCGTGGATGGACATTTACAAGGTGGAGTCGAACCCCTCTGTTAATTAAACCCAAACACCCAGAAAAGCTCGCCTCACCTTGTAATCTGTTAAAATATGAGCGGCACAGATCTCCTACATTCCACTATTTAAACAAACATTCACAAATCAGTTTCTTAACTTTAGTAGTGAACACTGAACAACAACTATTCACAAATACAAGCCCCTCTTTTCTTAGCTACTTACTATCTCTGTAAAAAAATGCTGTTCCACCAATTCCCATATTAATCATTACAATCTCAAGACCACACATTCTCTACCTTCTCCACTGTGCTCACTCTTACAGCTGCTGATCTCCCTGGGTCACATTTTGTTTTACTGCAAGTAGGTTTGTCATGAACATGTATCTTTGATAGAGCGTGTTTGAGATGGCCAGTTAGCACTCCTGCTCTACAACAGTTACTCTGCTGTTGGATGGCAGTAGCTCTCTCTCCAGTGTTCAAAATGACGAGTTCACTTACTCCACATGATACAATAATTCTCATAATGTGATTGCTTTCCAGCTGTCCAAACAATAGTATTCTAATTCAGTTTGCTTCTGGTATCCTGAGCATTATTTAAACTACTAATACATCATCCCCACCTGCTTCACTCTATGCTGTGTCCTCTTCAGTTGCTGGTTAGTTCATTCACCTACTCGGTCTAATCTCTCCCTCAATTTACATACATAATCCAAGTGTGAGATCTCTGGCTTCGATCCAGTCAATGTAGATTTAATTAATTTCAAAGGATTTCACTTCATGTACGAAGATTAACTCAAAGGAAGTAACTGGAGTAGATTTATTTGGTGCATCTTCGATGATAAGCAATTTTATGCGACACCTTTACCCCAATCATTTGGCCAATCCTGACAGTACGCTGTTAACATAGTCTTCAGCGTCTGATGCTAACTTTTTAATGTTCCCTGTGATTCAGGATGGGACGCCCTTGATTTGAAGTGCTGTATGCCTAAGCTATTCATGACTTCATTAAACAGCTGAGGGGTAAAATGAGACCCTTGGTCTGATTGAATCTCTCTGCGGAGCCCACAGCAAGTTAAAAAAGCGACCAACTCCTCTACCTCCCTTTTCACCTTAATACTCTGGAATGGAATTGCCTCTGGAAATCTGGGAGACACATCCATTATGGTCAGCAAATGTTGGTTTCTACCTTCACTTTAGAAAGGGGAGCTCCACAATTAATCAGAACTCATGTGAAAGGTTCTTCGAATGCAGGAATTGGCAACAAAGATGCTGGTTGTTTATTGCCTGTGACCTACCTACCATTTGGTAGGTATGACATGTACAACAAAACTTCCCGGCCACTAGAAATGCTTCTGCACCTAAGCTTGAGTCTTCCTTACACCTAGGTGACCACCTGCAGTTCGTTCGTGTGCTACCCATAACACGGTATGCTACCAGTCAAACGTCGAGTGCACTTGGCCCATTTCCCTTCTGCACTAACCTACCGTTTTTCTCCACATTCAGGTTTCCCTGGACTGTGACATCAAACAGGGTGTCAGTTACCTGAAGATCAACTCCTTTGTCTTTTTCTTTCATTTTTCCTTCCTGCTGTAACTTATGACAGTGGGATGTTGTTACTACACAGTCTGGAAAATTCCTGGGTATATTTCTTTTAACTCCTCAGTTCCCTAGTTTTCATTTGACTTCTCCACCATAAGAGGTCTCTCCCACCATGGATCCTAGTAAATCGTTCACAAGAACAAACTGTATTCCTGGAACTGACACTCTGTCACTCACTCTCACTGTTACTTCCCCAATCCTGATTTGGCACTCCAATGTGATATTTCTGTCCCCAACCTTAATTTCTGTCCCAATTCCACAAATTATCACGCTCTTGAGTAACATGTCAGAAAGAGTGAAATTCCTTCTATCTCTTGCTATTAGGGGCTGAGAGAAAGTGTGGACTGTAAACGGTGGAGATTAGAGTTGAATAGTGTGGGGCTGGAAAAGCACAGCACATCAGGCAGTATCTTAGGCAGGAGAGTTGCCGTTTCAGGCACAAGTCCTTCATCAGATAAGTGGGGGGTAAGGGAGGGAAAGGGGGCTGAGAAATAAATAGGAGGGTGGGGGTGGAGCTGGGTGGAAGGTAGTTTGCAAGGCGATAATAGATGGAGGTGGGGTGTGATGGTGATAGGCCAGAGAGGAGGGTGGAGTGAATAGGTGGTAGGACAGCTGGACCCCTCAAACTATGCCGCATCAACATCGACTTCACAAATTTCCAAATCTCTCCTCCCACATCCTTATGCCAGATTCAACCATTCAAATTATTCCGCCCTCTTCAACTGTCTTAATTATCCAACGTCCTTCCACCTATTCACTCCACCCTCTCCTCCGACATATCACTATCACTCCCACTGACATCGTCCTATCCCCCTCCCAGTGACCCTCCAGCGAGTCCAGCTCCTACCCTCCTATTTATCTTTCAGCCTCCTTGATTCCCCACCACATTCCTGACGATGGGTTAATACCTGATATGTCGATTGTCCTGCTCTTCAGATGCTAACTGATCTATTGTGCTTTTCTGGCACCTCACTTCTCAACTATTAGCAACTGCGCAGATCCCATATCTCAGAAAATTATAATTTATCGTCCTCCCCTGGAACCTCCCACCCCCCCCCCCCCCACGGCCCCCACCTTCTGAGTAAACTTTATCCATAGAGGCAAATTCTTTATAGAGACCAGGCATTGACTCTGTACCTAGGCTGTGCACTCTCCTACAGCTCCTTGGAGACTTGGGGTCTTATTTCACAGTTTCACTAATGCCACTGGCTTAGCCTCTTCTACCACGTCTTTTCCCAAAGTATCTTCCTTCAGCCCCCAGCACGGTGGGTCCCAGCTTACTGCAATGAAAGCTCCTTTTCCCAGTGCCTTTCTTAAACCATCAGCACTGTAATGGTATTTGTTTCACTCCCTAGTGCGAACACCATAGGCCTTTCACCTCCTTTCAACTCCCTTGGGCTTCTATTTTCACCTATAGTAAACTATTGTGTGCTACTGTTCGCTTTGTAGTGTGTGATCTCTCCTTCTCCCAGTTTCTATCCTTCACAGGGTGAAAATCCTCCCAGAAGCTAAATTTCATCTCATGCACCAATGCATATTTACCTGCCCTTTCTGCCACGCTTCTCACTTCTTGAAATTTCAATTCATTCACATGAATTTTTACCATCTCTGGAAGTGCGTCTTTAAACTCCTCCAGCAGAATAATCTCCCTTCGAGCCTCACAGGTCTTACCCATTTTTAAGGTCCGCACCCGTCTACCAAAATGACTGTGTTTAATTCTTTCAAAGTCAACATAAGCCTGACCTGGTTCCGTCTCTATATTTCTAAATCTCTGCCTATATTCTTCTTGTACCAATCATTACCAATCAAAATAGCCAGTTTGACATCTGCATAATCTCTTGAACCCTCACCTGCCAGTGCTGCAAATACCTCACTGCCGTGCCCACCATCGTGGTCTGAATGAGCATTATCCACAGGTTCACTGGACACACCATCTGCTGAGCCATTTTGTTTTTCAAATGAAATAAAAACAGATATTTACATTTTTTCTCACCGAAATATGACAAGGTATTATCATAGCCGTATACATCCCTTCATCTCTATCCTGTTCATTTAACTTTCTTGTCTAATTCCCAACTTCCGAAATTCAAATTATCTCTCTCTTTTTCTCTCTTACCCTTTCCCTTTGCTCTCTCTCTGTGTCTGTCCCTATTTTCACCTTCTAACTCCAGTTGCCGTATTTGCAATTTAAGTTTTTTCTAACTCTACTGCAGTTGCCTGTTTCTATGACACACCAAAAGTGCTTGACCAACTTCGTTACAATTTCAGCTTTTGTCTTGTCCCTGGTTAAACCCAATTCCAACCTATTTTCTAATTCTAAAAATATTCCACCTTCAGACTTTGTAAACTTCCTTGGCAAATTTGGGAACGTCTTTGGTAATGTTAAAAAAAAATTCTTTCACTTTTACTTTAACCAACTACACGTTAACAAAATTAAACGAATTTCCCAACGGTTTTATTAGAAGATCCAGGTCACTAATTGCAATGTGTTGGAATCTGCTGGGACGTTTTGTACCACAAATCTGTTCAACTCTGTCCAAGTCCCCAGCAAGGCCCCAAACTGTTATGACATCAATGTCGAACCATTCTGTTAATTAAAACAACACATCCAGAAAAGCTCGCCTCGCATCATAATTTGTTAAAAGGTGGGTGACAGAGATCTCCTAAATTCCACTAATTAACGAAAAATAATAATTTATATGTATGCAAGTTAGCTCACTGAGCATGAATATTTGTTTTCAGATGTTTCGTCACCATGGTTAGGTGACATCATCAGTGAGAGTCTCCGCTGAAGCGCTGGTGGTTCGTCCCGTCTCTGTATTTATGGGTTTTCCTTCCCGAAGGTGGGTGATGTCATTCCGGTTTTTTATTAGAAGAGAAGGTAGATAGGATCCAAATTGATGCATTTATTGATGGATTTCTGGTTAGAATGCCATTCCTCTGAGAACGTCCTTGCGTGTCTTAAATGTGTGTGTGTGTTGTTCCAGTCAAAGTGATGCCCTTCTATGTCTGTATTATGGAATATAGTGATAATGGGTCATGTATTTTGGTGGCCAGTTGGTGTTCATGTATCCTGGTAACACGACAACAGGACCATTTAAATGGCAGAAAAACGATTTTGTATACATTGCTTAATCAATGTGTGTGTGCAGATATTTTTCATATGTGCACAACACATTCTAAATGAACAACGGAGACACAGTTATTGAAAAATGATGCACATGATGTATAAAATTTAGAAAACATTATTTGATGTTTATCTAATGTGACATATTCCCCTTCTCGCAGTGTTCCATCCTTTTCTGGAATTCTCTACTGTAACTTCACATTCTTATCAGGTTGTGTGTTGTACATTCTTTCTTCTGGTGTCCCAACTTATTTCAGTTAATCCCCTTTCTACTGGGACTTCAATACATTGGCCTGCTGGGTGCTTTCCAAAGCTAGTGTCTGTCATATCATTGGAGATAAAAATTCTGGCATCAGACCCACCTTTTGAACACATTACTCTATTATAAATGCACTGTAGAAAGTACCACAGCACACAGCAATTGCCAAAACATTGAGGGATGTGCATCTATTTCTTTCAATAACCTAGTTTACTCATTTTTCACATGTCCCCATCTATATCCTCTGTCTTGCTCTCTCTTTGTATCTAGTCAAAAAAATAGCCAATTATTCTTTATATCCCATCTCTCAAAATACCTTATTTCGATTTATATCTATTGCTCTCTTCTTGATGTAATGTGTTTATAATTGAGCAATATTGCTGCAAAGATATGAGGGGGAAGCTGGCTAAATTAATTGGAAGGGGAGCCGAGCAGGGAAGACCATGGCGCAGCAATGGCAGGAATTTATGTTGGATAATTCGGAGGATATCAGAAATTCTCCCAAAAAAGATGAATCATATTTATGGGAGGACAAGGCAGCCATGAGTGACAAGGCATCGAAGCAAATGAGGAAACACAATGCGGTGAAGATGATTGGGAATCTAGAGAATTCTTTGGCTCTGAAACTACATAAGGCTGGCATCCCTGACACTGCATAGCTCTTAATCATTGTCAGGAAGAGAAACAGAGGGAAACACATTCAACTTAAACACAGAAGATGGGATTACTCAAGGGAAAAGATTTAGGTGAATTTAACAATTGAATTAAAATCAGTTAAATGTTTTTATGGAAAGTTTAAGATTGGAAACATGACCTCAGCAGAATGAGAATATGAAAATGCAAGTATTTCCACATCAGAAACCAGAGTAGGTCACTGAGTACAGGGCTGATAGGTGAAAGGGTCTCGGTGTGAACGAGGGGGTAGACTGCAGAATTGCGTTTCAGATATTGAATTTCAGCTCAAAACTCCGTATTCATGTTGTGCTAGCAGCACAAGAAGCAGAACACCATTCAACCCCCACCTGTAATATCTTACCCAGGGATAATCTCCTCAGTCTGCCATTACAATCAACACGATATATGTATCAGTAATGACTGTGGGTGAACATATCAGGGTCATATCCACGTGAACCTAAACCTGTTTTTCGCATCAGAGAGCGGCGGGAGCTGGATGGAAGTGAAGTCGGAGCCCAAAGCCGGTCGGGAAGGTAAGTGATTGCTATGTAATTGGAAGTGATTACGCCACAGTTCAAGAGGGTGAAGACATGACTCCCAAGCTGGTTCAGTGTGCTACGTTCTTGATGTGGGAGGTCAACGACTCTGGTGTGTCTGGCTTGTATAAGTGTGAAAAGTGTGTGCATGTTCAGCTACTGACAGAGCCATAGTGCAGCGCTGTTGAAAGAACTCGAGGACCTCAGCTTCATCCGGGAGAACGCGATCTTTCTGGACAAGACGCTAATCGTACCAGAAGAGAGCAGAGGAGAGCAGACAATGAGTAAGGCAGAGAGGAAACGGGTGCAAGAGACCCCGGGGGAAGTACCTGTCAGGAACAAGTTGAAACTTTTGGAAACTGTAGAGACACATAACACTGCCAGTCCCGGAGGCGGCCAGGTCTGTCAATCAAAAGTTGGCATGGAGGCAGAGCAGAAGAGTCACACAGAACCGTGGTAATAGGGGATTCCATAGTGAGAGGAACTGACCGGGGTTTTTTGTGGCAGCAGACGGGACTTAAGGATGGTGTGTTGCCTTCCTGGTGCTAGGGTTAAAGACATCACAGAGTGCAGGAAATCCTCCAGGGCGAAGGTGAAGAGCCAGAGGTGGTGGTACATGTCAGCACAAATGGGGTCGGGAAGAAGAGGAGGAACATACTACAGCGGGACCTCGGAGAACAAGGAAGAAGGCGGAAAAGCAGGACGTCCAAGGTGGTTATCTCCGGTTTGCTTCCAGTTCCTAGGCCTGGTGAGGCCAGAAACAGGGAGATAATGGACTTGAACGTGTGCTGGGGAACTGGTGCAGGAAGCAAGGGTTTAAGTTCTTGGATCACTGGGGTATGTTTTGTGGGAATCACAAATTCTACAAGAGAGACGATTTGCAGCATCATAGGTCATGGACCAGCATTCTGGCCGGCAGGTCTGTTACTGCAACTCAGCTATGTTTAAATTGAGTTGCGAGGGGGAGGGGGGTGTGGGAAGGGGACAAACTGGATGTTTAAGAAGGAAAATGGAGGGAAAGTTAGATCAAGGGAAGTCAAGAAAGACAACTGTATCAATGAGGCAGGAAACTCAGAAAGAGATCATGCTGTAATGTTGAGTGAAATAGGAGTTGATGGCAAGGGTCAGGGCAGTAACAAATTACAAATACCATATATGAATGTATGAAACATTAGAAATAAGATGGATGAGCTTGAGGCTCTTTTGGAAAGCTACAGATACGATATTGTGGGGATAACTGAGACGTGGCTTCAAGTGGACAGGGTCTGGGAAATTAATATTCAAGGCTACACGTGCTATTGTAAGGACAGAATGACGTGCAGAGGGGGTGGGGTGGCCATGTTGGTAAGGGGGAAGTAGAATGAGGGGATGTAGTGTCAGTGTGGATAGAGCTCAGAAATACTAAGGGTAAAAATACCCTCTTGCGAGTTATCTACACGCCCCCAAACAGGAGTCTGGATGTCGGAAGTTAGTTAAATCAGGAGCTGAAATTGGCCTGTCGCAAATATGTTGCTAGAGTTGTTATGGGGGATATCAACATGCAGGTAGACTGGGAGAATCAGGATGGTATTGTACCTCAAGAAAGAGACTTTATGGAGTGCCTCAGAGATGGACTTTTAGAACAGCTGGTGCTGGAGCCGACCTGGGAGAAGGCAATTATGGATCTGGTATTGTGCAACGAACCAGAATTGGTCAGGGACCTCGAAGTGAAGGAGCCATTGGAAAGTAGTGACCATAATACAATCTGCAATTTGAGAGGGAGAGGATGCAATCGGAAGTGATAATTTTTCAGTTTAATAAAGGGAACTATTGAGCTATGAGGGAGGGGCTGGCCAAAGTTCAATGGTGCAATACCTTAGCAGGGATGACAGTGGAGGAACAATGGTGGATATTTCTGTGCATAATGCAGAAGTTGCCGGATCAGTTCATTCCAAAAAGGAAGAAAGATCCTAGGAAGAGGCATGGGTGGCCGTGGCTGACGAGGGAAGTTAGGAATCATATAAAGTTAAAAGAGAAAAAGTATAACATAGCAAAGATAAGTGGGAAAACGGGCGTCTGGAAAGAACAACAGAGGATTACCAAGAAGGAAATACGCAGAGAAAAAAGGTACGAATTTAAGATGGCTAATCATATAAAGGAGGATAGTAAAAGTTTTTTTAGGTATGTGAAAGGCAAAAAAAAAATGGTTAAGACTAAAATTGGGCCCTTGAAGACAGAAACAGGGGAAATATTACGGGGAACAAAGAAATGACAGAATAATTGAATTGGTACTTCAGATCTGTGTTCACTGGGGAAGACACAAGCAATCTCCCTGAGGTAACAGTGGCTGGAAAACCTGAACTGAAGGGAATTTATATTTGCCAGGAATTGGTGTTGGATAGACTGTTAGGTCGGAAGGTTGATAAGTCCCCTGGGCCTGATGGTCTACATCCCAGGGTTCTGAAGGATGTGGCTCGAGAAATCGTGGATGCGTTGGTGATTATTTTCCAGAGATCGATAGATTCGGTATCAGTTCCTGCAGATTGGAGGGTGGCTAAGGTTGTGCCACTTTTTAAGAAAGGTGGGAGAGAGAAAGCAGGAAATTAGAGACCAGTTAGTCTGACCTCAGTCGTGGGAAAGATGCTGGAGTCTACTATAAAGGATGAAATTACGACACATCTGGATAGTAGTAACGGGATAGGTCAGAGTCAGCATAGATTTATGAAGGGGAAATCGTGCTTGACTAATCTTCTGGAATTTTTTGAGGATGTAACTCTGAAGATGGACGAGGGAGATCCAGTAGATGTAGAGTACCTGGACGATAAGAAAGCTTTTGATAAAGTCCCGCATAGGAGGTTAGTGAGCACACTTAGGGCGCATAGTATTGGGGGCAAAGTATTAACTTGGACTGAAAGTTGGTTGGCTGATAGGAAACAAAGATTAGTGATAAACGGCTCCATTTCAGAATGTCAGGCAGTGACCAGTGGGGTCCCACAGGTATCAGAACTGGGACCGCAGCTTTTTACAATATATGTTAATCATATAGAAGATGGTATTAGCAATAACATTAGCAAATTTGCAGATGATACTCAGTTGGGTGGCAGGGTGAAATGTGATGAGAATATTAGGAGATTACAGGGTGACCTGGACAAGTTACGTGAGTGGTCAGATGCATGGCAGATGCAGTTTAATGTGAATAAATGTATGGTTATCCACTTTGGTGGCAAGAACAGGAAGGCAGATTACTATCTTACTGGAATCAATTTAGGGAGTACAGAAAGATTTGGGTGTTCTCGTACACCAGTCAATGAAGGTATGCATGCAGGTTCAGCAGGTAGTGAAGAAGGCGAATAGCATGCTGGGCTTCATAACAAGAGGGATTGAGTATAGAAGCAAAGAGGTGCTGCTGCAGCTGTACAGGGCCCTGGTGAGGCCACACCTGGAGTACTGTGTGCAATTCTGGTCTCCAAATTTGGGAAAAGACATTCTGGCTATTGAGGGAGTGCAGCGTAGGTTGACGAGGTCAATTCCTGAGATGGCGGGTTACCTTACACTGAAAGACTGGAGAGACCGGGATTGTATACCCTTGAGTTTAGAAGAGTGAGAGGGGATATGATGGAGATATATACGAATATTAAAGAATTGGACACTCTCGAGGCAGGAAACATGTTTCTGCTGATGGGTGAGTGCTGAACCAGAGGACACAGCTTAAAAATATGGGTTAGACCATTTATTACAGAGATGAGGAGAAACTTCTTCACCCAGAGAGTAGTGGCTGTATGGAATGCTCTGCCTCAGAGGGCAGTGGAGGTCCAGTCTTTGGATTCATTTAAGAAAGAGTTGGATAGAGCTCTCAAGGATTATGGAATCAATGGTTATTAAGATAAGGCAGGAGCAGGATATTGATTAAGGATGATCAGCCATGATCATATTGAATGGTGGTGCAGGTTCGAAGGGCGGAATAGCCTACACACGCACCTATTGTCTATTGTCTATTTATGCTAACCCATTATTGTTACCGCACTTGAGCAACCTATCTGATCAAAGCTCTGCAGTCCTGCCACATTCAGTTATAAATGGTGATGGATGATTAAACAAATGACTGGAGGAAAGGGATCCACAAACATCCCCATCCTAGATAATGGAACAGACCTTCATATCAGTGTAAAAGACAAGGATGTAGTGTCTGCGCCATCCTCAGCCAGAAGTGTTGAGTCGATGATCCACCTCACTCTCGCCATGATGCCCACAGAACCACAGTTGCCAGTCTTTAATCAATCTGATTTTCTGCCCGTGACGTGAAGAAACAGCCGAACACAGTAGATACGACAAAGGCAATGGGACCTGACCCCATTCCTACAATAGGACTGAAGAGTTGTGCTGCACAACAAGCCGTGTCCCTGGGGAAGCTGCTTCATTCCAGCTCCAACTCTGACATCTCCCTGGCAATGTGGAAAATTACACAGCTGTGTCCGGTCCCCTAAGAGGGGGATCATTACAATCTGACCGATTACCATTCCCTCGGGACAGTCACGATAGTCAAGTTGGTGGGAGTTCTTTTTGACAGAGCTGTCAAGCAGCACAGAAATAATTAGCTCAGTGTTGTCTCTGATAGGTCCCCATTAAGAGATGGGGCTGTTCTGGAAATGTCATTGGATTACTAATCCAGACCAGGCTAATGGTCTGGCAGCGGGTGGATGTTTAAAATAATTAATAAAATATTAAGATGCAAAATCTGGTGTCAGTAATATGACCCTGAATCCAATATCGATTGCAAACACGAATTTGCTTCCCCAAGGACTTTCAGGAAGTGAATCTCCCGTGCTTTCCTGATCTGTCCTAAACGTGACTCCAGACACACAGATACGTGATAAACGTTTCAATGGTCTCTGAGTCGGCCAAGCAAAATAATCTATTGTTTCAAACTGCTCCAAGCTCTTAAAGGATAAAACGAGACAGAACACCCGGCACCTGCCTCGGCATCGGAAAAGGGAACGGTAAACACAATCCTGTCGATATTGAAGAGACGTTCTTCCTAACATTAGATTACTTAATTAGATTAGATTACTTACAGTGTGGAAACAGGCCCTTCGGCCTAACAAGTCCACACCGACCCGCCGAAGCGTAACCCACCCATACCCATACATTTACCCCTTACCTAACACTACGGGCAATTTATCGTGGCCAATTCACCTGACCCGCACATCTTTGGACTGTAGGAGGAAACCGGAGCACCCGGAGGAAACCCACGCAGAGACGGGGAGAACATGCAAACTCCACACAGTCAGTCGCCTGAGTCGGGAATTGACCCGGGTCTCAGGCGCTGTGAGGCAGCAGTGCTAACCACTGTGCCACCGTGCCGCCCACAAACATCTGAGAGTTTGTGACAACTTTCCCACACACTACACAGAAACACCGGTAAAGGAGCAGGTTGTAAAACACATTGAGCCTCACCCATTCTAGGTCATGTTGAAACAACTCCTCAATGCATTTATCCCACACTATGAATATATCCATTAATGTGAGTAACCTTGGAGAGCTATAAAATAGGAAATGCAATACTCCCTTTGGTCCATCAAGTTTGCTACCCAATTCAGCATAATGATGGCTGGCCCTTTATTTCCACACCGTACTCCTGCTCTCCCAGCATCCCTTTACTGTCTCTAAATCCTTATTTATATACAGTGTCTTGGCTACCAGGTGTGAGCGAATTCCCCAGGGTCACCAGTGCCTGAGTGCAGACATTTATTCTCATGTCAACGCAGAGTGTCCTGTCTGTATCTAATACTTTGGCCCCTTGTTTTAGACATACCAGCCAGGGGAATTATCATTCCTGCTTCCAATCTGTCTCACCCTGCCCGAGTGTTATATATGTTAATGAAATCTTCACTCATTTTCCTAAAGCCTATGGAATACAGGCCTAGTTGCCCCAAACACTGCTCCCACAACAAACCTGTCATCCCAGGGTTCAGTCTGGCCATCCTTCACTGCATTCCCTCAATGTCAGGTTTGTCCTTTATTAGGTAAGGAGACCAAAACTGTACACAATACTGCGCAATGTTCGAGATGGGGTCCCAATAAGGCCCTGCACAGCTACAGTAAGAGACCCTTTTTGCTGGACTCAAATCCACCTGAAATGAAGTTCAATGCACCTGTTACTTTCCTAACTACTTTCTGTTCCTGCAATATTGTTTTCAGTGACTGGTGTTCAGGGAGATCCAGATCATTTTCAATATTACAACTCCCCCCTTGGAGTGTCTGTGTACACTGGTCAACTGACCTCTGGGTTGAGACCTCACTGTGCAGCAGGGACCTTGGAGGGCTGCTCAGAAGGAAACAACAAAAAGGAGTATACATCGCTTTGTAGATCAACATGGTTCAAACATAGGCTGCCAATCGCTTGTTCCCACCAAAGGGCACACCGTCACCTCTATCCACCTTACTCTCCATCTGCAACGTATTTGCCCATTCACTCCACTTGTCTCAGTCACCTTGGAGCTTTTCTTACAACCTCCTCACCCACTCACAATCCCACATCCTTTAGTGCTATTAGTAGGCTGGGATTTGATACCCGCAACCAAATGCTTAATGCATTTTGTGAACAGTGGGGTCCGAACACCGATCCCTGCGAGACCTCAGCAATCTTCCTGTGTTCATTTTATTTTTCTGATTTATTTATTTCGTGAATCTGGGTGTCACTGGCTGGGCTGGCATTTATTGCCTGTCCCTAGTCGCCCTTGAGCAGGTAGTGGTGAGCTGCCTTGTTGAATTGCTGCAGTCCACCTGTCCCACAATGCCATTTGGGAGGGTATCACAGGATTCTGACCCAGTTGCAGTGAAGGGAAGGTGATATATTTCCAAATCAGGATGGTGAATGGTTTGGAGGGGAACTTGAAGATGGTGGTGTTCCCATACATCTGCTGCCCTTGTCCTTTTGGATAGACGTGGTCGTGAGTTGGGAAGACGATGTCTGAGGATCTTTGGTGAACCATTTCAGTGCAGATTGTAAAACACTGCTGCTGCTGAGCGTTGTTGGTGGAGTATTGTGGATGAAACGACACTCAGACTGGCTGTTATGTCCAGGATGGTATCAAGCTTCTTGAGTGTTGTTGGGTCTGCAATCATCCAGGAAAATAGGGAGTACTTTATCACACTTCTGACTTATGCATTGTAGATAATGGACAGGCCTTTGGAAGTCAGGATGTGAGTTACTCACTGCAGTATGCCTAGCTTCTGACCTGCTCTCGTAGTTACTGTGTTTATGTGGGCGAGTTCAGTGAGTTTCTGAGCAATGATTATCCCCCAGGATTTTGATACTGGGGTATTCAATGATGGTAGCACCATTGAATGCCAAGGGGCAGTGTTTAGATTGCATTTTAGTGGTGATGGTCACCGTCTGGCATTTGTGTGGCCTGAATATTACTTGCCACTTGTCAGCCTGGATACTGTCCAGATCTTGTCTCATTTGGACATGGATTACTTCAGTTCTGAGGAGCCACACGTTTGCTGAACATTGTGATATCATTGGCGAACTTCCCGAATTCTGACATTATAATAGAGGCAAGCCATTGATGAAGCAGACCTGAAAATGCTTCGGTCTAAGCCGCTGCTCCAGATATTCCTACAGACTTGTCCTGGAGCTGAGTTGACTGACCTTCATCAGCCATGACCATCTTTCTACGTGTCAGGTACGATTCTAACGAGCGGGGAGTTTAACCCGGATACCCATTGATTCCAGTTTTGCTAAGGCCACTTGATGCCACACTTGGTCGAAGGCAGCTTTGATTTAAAGCCCTGTCACTCTCACCCCACCTCTGGAATTCAGCGCTTAGGTCCATGTTTGAGGGATTGAGGTCAGAAGCTGAGCGGCTCTGGTAGAGTCCAAACTGGCGTCATTGACCAGGATATTGCTGAGCAAGTGCTGCTTGAAAGCACTAACACCTTCCATGATAGATAGTAGACTGATGGGTTGGTAATTGGCCGGATTGGATTTTTTCTGTTCTTTATGTATAGCAGATACTTGGGTACTTTTCCATACAATCGGGTAAATGTCGTTGTTGTAACTGTATGGGAACTGCTTGCCTAGGGAAGTGTCAAGTTCTAGAGCACATGTTTTCAGTGCTATTGCCAGAATGTAGTCAGGGTATGTACCCTTTGAAGTATCCAGTGTCTACAACCGTTTCTGGATATTGCATGGATTAAATGGAGTTGCTGATGACGGGTAACTGTATTACTGAGGACCACTGAAGGAGGCCAAGATGGATCATGCGCTCAGCATTTCTTACTGAAGATTGTTGAGTATGCATCAACCTTATCTTTTGCAATGAAGAGCTAGGATATTGCACCATTAATGATGGCGATATTTGTGGAATCTCCTTCTCCAATGACTTGTTTAATTGTCCCGACCATTTCTCCACGAGATGTGGAAAAACTGCAGAACTTAGATCTGATCCGCTGCTTTTGGGATCACATAGCTCTGTCTATTACATACTGATTATGCTGTTTGGCCACATGTTGTCCTGTTTGGTGGTTTCATCAGGTTGTCACCTCATTTTCAGGAATGGCTGGTGCTGCTCCTGCACACTCCATTGAATCAGGATCTATTCTCTTGCTTGATAGTAATTGTTCCAAGGGTGATATGCCAGGCCATGAGGTTGTGCGGGAGTCCAATTCTGCTGCTATTGATGACTCACAACACCATATGAAAACCCAGGATTGAACTGCTAGATCTGTTCGAAGTCTGTCCCATTTAGTACAGTGATAGTGCCACCCATTATGATGGAGGCTATTCTCAATGTGAAGGTGTGACTTTGTCTCCATAATGACTATGCGATGGTCACTCTGACCGATACTGTCATGGAGAGATACTTCTGCAACTGGAAGATTAGTACGAATGAAATCAAATATGTCTCGTTAGTTCCTTCACCAACTGCGGCAGACCCAGTCTAGCAGTTATGTTCTGTAGAACCCGACCAGTTCGATCAGTAATGCTGCAGCTAAGCCACACTTGGTGGTGGACATTGAAATCCCCCACCCAGAATACAACTTTGTGTCCTTGCCACACTCAGGGCTTCCTCCAAATGTTGTTCAGCATGGAGGAGTACTGATTCATCAGTTAAGAGAGACTGGTACATGGTAATCAGCAGGAGGTTTTCTTTCCCATGTGTAAACTAACGCCACGAGACTTCATGGGATACGGAGTCACTGTTGAGGACTCCCAGAGCAATTCCCTTCCAATTGTATCCCACTCCACCATCACTTCTGTTCTATCTGTTACTATCTAATAACTACTAATAATTACTAATTCAAAGCTTGTGAGAAGATTTATAGCTCGGGTGCCTGTTGTTGTGGTTCTGTTCGCCGAGCTGGGAATTTGTGCTGCAGATGTTTCATCCCCTTTCTAGGTGAAATCGTCAGTGCTTGGGAGCCTCCTGTGAAGCGCTTCTGTGATGTTTCCTCCGGCATTTGTAGTGGTTTGTCTCTGCCGCTTCCGGTTGTCAGTTTCAGCTGTCCGCTGCAGTGGCTGGTATATTGGGTCCCGGTCGATGTGCTCATTGATTGTGTCTGTGGATGAGTGCCATACCTCTAGGAATTCCCTGGCTGTTCTCTGTCTCTTCTGCTGGTGAGACAGGAGATATCCGGGAAGGTGATGTGGTGTCTGGGATATAGTCATACTCACAGAATCATATCTTACAGACAATGTCAGGCTTTTGCTTGAAGAGCCTATTTATTTCTATTCACTGTTTCCTGCCAGCTGTCCCATTCTGGAAACATGGTCATATATTCGTCCCAATCCACTCAGATTTTATTTTACAAACTAGCTTTACCAAAACTTTCCTAAAAATCCAAGTACTTGTCTCCCAGGCGGTTTCTCAAACGTAATCCCCATTTCATAAAACCGCGTTACCGTTGTCTGTGACCATTACTTTCAGTCCCAATAATTTCTCCTAAATCTTTTATTTAATATGTTCTATGCTCCATGTAATCGAACCTTTTTGCCACACCCGAATTGGTTTTCCTTGTATTGTTTGAAAGTTCTGTGAAGACAGAATTGAAGTAGCTGTTTCATTGTTCTGCCATTTCCGAGACCCATTCTCCATTCTCTGGTTTCTGTAAGGAAGCTGCATTTGTTTTCTCATACTTCTCACATTGACATGATTTGACGAGCTATTACAGTTCACTCTTATAAACTTTGTCAATATACTCTTAAGAAACCCATCAATTCCTGCCTTTTGTTCCTCAATAATTTACCTTCCACACCATATACTCACAGGAGCATAGACCAACAGAAATACAGCACAACCTAAATTAGTCCCACTTTGAAACAACAGGCCCAGAGCAGGAAATGTTATGACACTTCCAAGTGCTCGTCCAAGTAATTTTTGATGGTTATGAGGCTACCTGTGATACCTCCGCTCTCAGGAAGTGCATTCCAGACCCTAACAGATTCTGGGCGAAGAACAAACCTCAAATTCTCTCTAATTCTCAAACCCTTCACTTTAAAAGTGTTCTCGCTTGTTCTCAACTCTCTGACTAAAAGGAACAGCTGCTGTTTATCCACCCACGTCCATGCTTCTCATAATCTTTGCCTTCAGAATCACATCCCCCTCAGCCTTCTCTGCTCCAATGTCAACAACCCGAGCTTACCCAGCCTCTCTCCATAGCGATATGCTCCATCCCAGGGAACATCCTGGTGAATCTCCTCTGCATACCATCCAGTACAACCATACCCTTCCTTTTAAGTGGCTTCCAGAGCTACATACAGTATTCCATCTTGGCCTAACCAATGCTGTGTATAGTTCTCATAATCTACACCCCGATTGATTAACGCTACACCCAAGGTCCAGTTCTTAGCTAGTCCATTACCCTGCTCAGTCCCATTCAGTGATGTGTGGAGAAGAACGAACTGAGCTTCCCTATGTGCTGCCATTCATTGATTACTCCCCTGTCTGGTTCCTTCTTCCACTGTGCATCACCTCATATTTATCAGGGTTACGTTCCACCTGCCATTGATCTGACCATCTGACCATTCCATCTGTATCTTTCTGTAACATAAGACCTTTCTCCTCATTGCCCATCAACCAGGCAAACACAAACTTGCTTATCACAATCCCCACCCCTTTCACCCAACCCCTTCATTCACATCTGCACCATTTATGAAACCCACAAATAATAAGGGACACAGCACTGATTCCTGTGGTACACCAGGGGACACTGGTCTCCAGTCACACAAACAGCATTATCCCACCACCCTCTGACCCCTGACACTAAGAAACCTTTCGTTGTAACTTGTCACATTATCCTTGATTCCATGAGATTTTGCTTTATTTAAAAGTTTCCCATATGGGGCTTTGTCAAAGGCCTTGCTGCAATAATAAATAAGTGACCTCCTCAAACTAATTCAATCAAATTCATTAGATTTGACTTCCTTCTGATAAAATCATGATGACTATCCCTGATCCGATCTTGCTACTCTGATTGGAGTTCAATTTTATCCTTCTGTGTTTGCTCCAGTAGTTTCCTTAACTGTGAATTAATACTCGTTCAACTATACTTCCCTGGTGTATCTCTACCACCCATACTGTGAAGTTATAAATCACACAACACCAGGTTATAGTCCAACAGGTTTAACTGGAAGCACACTAGCTTTCGGAGAGTCGCTCCTTCATCAGGTGATTGTGGAGGACACAATTGTAAGGCACAGAATTCATAGCCAAAATTTACAGTGTGATGTAACTGAAATTATACATTGAAAATTACCTTGACCATGTATTGAGTCTTTCATCTGTTCGAATACCATGATAGTTTCACTTCTTTCGTGTGTAAATCAAAAACGACTTTTTTTTAAAAAAAGTTGCTTCCTCAGGTTAAATGTAACAATTGGTGTTAGCTAGACAATATGTCGAAGGTGTTAGCGCTCAGTCTATGCCATGATGTTTAGATTGATTCTAATCTAAAAAGTGAGATAACAGAGTTTTACATTAATTCATGCAGTTTTTGAGCAAAGTATAATGTACTCTGCAATTACAAATTCACCCAACAAAATATATGTGTGCGTGTGGATCTTTGTGTCTGTCTGTTTGTGAGTCTGTCTGGGTTGGAGGTTGTGAGTGTGAGAGAGAGTGTACATGTGTGTAGTGAGTGTAGAGTGCCTTAAGTCTGTGAGCGGTGCAGGTGCGAGTGTGGGAGAGAGAGAGTGTGTGTGTGTGTGTGTGTGTGTGTGTGTGTGTGTGTGTGTGTCTGGGCTGGGCGATTGTGTGTGTCTGTGAGAGAGAGGATATATCTGTGCACATGAGTGTAGAGTGGCCTATGTCTCTGAGAGGATGCATGAGTGAGTGTGGGAGGGTGTGTGTCTGTAAGAGTGTGTGTGTGTGTGCCTTCCGTGTGTATATATGTGTATAGGAGTGGCTCTGTGTTTGTGTAGTGTGTGTGTAGACGTGTCTGTGTGTAGATGTGTATATAGTGCAATGGTCGTTACTTGTAGTGTGACATGTACCTAAGGTGCCAGTTGAGGCCCTCGTTATGGATATGGAACTTAACTATCAGCCTCTGCTCGGCCACTTTTCCCTGTTGCCTGTCCCGAAGTTTGGCTTGGAGGATGGTCACCTGAAGGTCCGAGGTCAAATGCCCTGGACCACTGAAGTGTTCCCCAACTCGAGGCAACACTCCTGTCTGTTGATTGTTGTGCGGTGCAAATTCATCCATTGCCGTGGCCTTTGTTCGGTTTCCCCCATATACCATGATTCAGGGCATACTTGCCTGCTACGTATATGATACACAACGTTGGCTGAGTCACATGAGATGCTGCCACGTACATAGTGGGAGGTATCCCCATGTGTAATGGTGGTATCCATTTCCGCAATCTGACACATATTGTAGCGCCTATCTTGACAGGGTTGTATGGAGTTGTCCTGAGAGCCGGGCAATGTGCTCTGAACAATGATCAGTTTGAGGTTTGGCAGTTGTTTAAAGGCAAGCAGTGGCAGTGTGGGAAGGTCTTGTCGGGGTGCTCATCCTCATTGATATTGAGTTGCAGGTCACCAAGTACATGGTGCAGTTTTTCAGCTCCTGGGAAGTACTGAACAAGGAAGGGTACCCTGTCGGTTGCAGCACATGTCTATCTCCTAAGGAAGTCATTACGGTACCTTGCTGGGGCAACTGACAGGGTACCCTTCGTTGTTCAGTACTTCCCAGGAGCTGAAAAACTATGCCATGCTCTTCGTGACCTTCAACACATTATCAATCAGGTTGGGCACTTCGGCAAGACCTTCCCCACACCTCCATTACTTCCCTTTAAACAACTGCCAAACCTCAAACAGATCATTGTTCGTAGCAAGCTGCCCAGCTCTCAGGACAACTCTATACAACCCTGTCATGGTAGGCGCTGCGAGACGTGTGGACATGGTTATCACCATTACATGTAAGGACACCTCCCACTATGTACGTGGCAGGTACTCATGTGACTCAGCCAACATTGTCTAGCTTATATTTTGCAAGCAAGGGCGCCCGGAGGTATGGTACATGGGGAAACCGAGCAAAGGCTACGGCAAAGGATGAATGGGCACCACACAACAATCAACAGAGAGAAGTGTTGTCACCCAGTTGGGGACACTTCTGTGGTACAGGACATTCTACCTCGGATCATCGGAGGATCATCGGATGACCATCCTCCAAGGCAGACTTCGGGACAGGCAACAGCAAAAAGTAGCCAAGCAGGGGCTGATAGCTAAGTTCAGTACCCATAGGGAGGGCCGCAACCGGGCCCTTTGGTTCATGTCATACTACAGGTGACCACCATTGCACTATATACACGCATAGACACACCTACACACACACACACACACACAGTCACTCCTGTACACACACATACACATGGACACACATACACACAGACACTCGCACACAACCTTACAGACACACACACTCCCATACACACACTTGGATGCTCTCAGAGACTTAGACCACTCTACACTCATGCAGGCACATGTACCCTGTCTCTCACAGACACTCGCAAACTCCCACCCCAGACACACACACACATTCCCACGCTCACACATGCACCCCTCACAGACTGAAAACACCCTATATCACTACACACACATGTACACTCCCTCTCACACTCACAACCCCCAACCAAGACAAAAACACCACACACAGACAGACAAAGACCCACATGCGCACAAATATTTTGTGGGGTGAATTTGTACTTGCAGAGTTACGTTGTACTTTGCTCAAAAACTGCAGGAATACGGTAAAACTCTGTTATTTGACTATTTAGGTTCGAATCGATCAAAAAGCATGACATAGACAGAGAACACAGGGTGCTAACACCTTCGACATATTGTGTAACTAACCCAATTGTTACAGTTAACCTGAGAATGCAACTTTTAAAAAATGGTTTTTTGATTTACACACGGAAGAAGTTAAACTATCATGGTATTCGAATAGATGAAAGACGCAACAGACAATCAAGGTAATTTTCAATGTGTAGCTTCAGTTACATCATACTGTAATTTTTTTTGCTATAAATTCTGTGCCTTACAATTTTGTCCTCCACAATCACCTGATGAAGGAGTGGCGCTCCGAAAGCTAGTGTGCTTCCAATTAAACCTGTTGGACTATAACCTGGTGTTGTGTGATTTTTAACTTTGGACACCCCAGTCCAACACCAGCATTTCCAAATCATGATTACTGTGAAGTGGGATCGTATGAATCGTTCTCCAGTTCTCTGGCCGTTCCCCAATGGCCAGATTCTAAATATAACTAATGTTAGAGGCCATCTCGCCACGTTATTCATGCTCTTCTCAAGCATTATTGTGAGATTTTCTCTAGATCTCCCATTATGCATGTGGAGTAGAGAAGGACAATGATTTTAAACAATGCTGTGTATTACCCTAGAGAGCTGAGACTGCTCTAAACTGGATGGGAACCTTTCAGCAGCCTGGTAATGTTTTTGCTGCATCTGTACAGGATCTTAGTGAGATCACATTGGAGTAGTGCGTAAAGAATTTTTCTACTCATTGAAGAAAGTGTATTGTTATATTGGAAGGAGCTCAGAGATAGTTCTTTCAACTGATTCCTGCAAAAAAAGGTGTCTTAGGATGGAGAGTTTAGATTAGATTAGACTTACAGTGTGGAAACAGGCCCTTCGGCCCAACAAGTCCACACCGACCCGCCGAAGCGCAACCCACCCATACCCCTACATTTATCCCTTACCTAACACTACGGGCAATTTAGCATGGCCAATTCACCTGACCCGCACATCTTTGGACTGTGGGAGGAAACCGGAGCACCCGGAGGAAACCCACGCAGACACGGGGAGAACGTGCAAACTCCACACAGTCAGTCGCCTGAGTCGGGAATTGAACCCGGGTCTACAGGCGCTGTGAGGCAGCAGTGCTAACCACTGTGCCACCGTGCCGCCCAGGAAAAACCTGCCGTTATCAGGAAAGAGGAACAGAGGCCGCGATAACATCAGCCATGATTGTATTCAATGGCGGAGCAGGTTTGAGGGGTTGGATTCCTGACTGATGCTCCTCGTCCATACTCAGCCTTTCGACCGTGTTACACAGTATAGAGGGAGGACTGTCTATCAAACAGGACGCAGGCTCTCTGGATAAGTCAGTCTTAATCAGTTTGTCAGACCGTCACCAGTGGAGTCACACAGTGACCAGTGCGGGTACCTCAACTATTTCCAATCTACATGAATGATCAGGAGGTTGGAACAGATATACAGATACTGAGTTTGGTGATGTCGCTTGGATAAGCAAGAGATTAAATTATCAAGAGAGGGTGGAGTGTCTGAAAATAGATACAGAAAGTTAAAGGCAATGGATAATAATCTGGCAGGTGCAATACAACATAATATAATCTGTAATTTCATTGACAGGAATAATGGAAGGCAGTATGTTACTGAAATGGAGAGGGATTACAGGACTTCGTCATACTGTGTACTGGGGGATTCACAGAGACCCGTTCAGACATGGAAGGTTTTGCTCCATCCCTGATGGTCTGCTCATTGACAATCTGAGTGACCCCATTGCTCTCTGTACACATGGAATGCTTTTGATGTGGTTGGTTGGTGTTGTGGATGGTGTTTTGAAACGTGTAGTAAGGGGATGGCCTTTATCCAAGATAAAATTATTCCCTTCTATATGGAGACCCGTAGACGATGGGAATGGTTGCCTGCTTCTGAATGAAGGAACTATGGCTGCTTTCAGGACAGGGGTATTCACCAACATAATATACTGTACATGGACACACTGTAACATTAATAGAGTGAGAGCTCCTTCAGTTCCTCTACCTCTCCCCAAGTAATGGCTACTCTGCAGATACCATGTACACCTTTGGGAATCTCACTATACTGGGAAAATAAGGATACACCTGGCAGCTTCCCACTGAGGGAGAAGCAATGTATTGACCTCATCCACCATATACATCCTCCATCACCGAATGGTGACATTGATGTTGAGATACTGGGAGAAGACGGAGCTGTCACCGACTCCGGCCTGGAAAGTTTCAGATCACAGAGGCTGAATGAAACTGTGACCCTAATAGCCACCAACAGCACCATCTTCCCCCGGCGTGAAGCTGCAGGTCGTTTTGAAGAAGGTGACACCGCTCTGTAACCAGATCCGTGTTCAGTCTAGATCCCCTCATACTCTGCTCCTGGGTTAAGTGTAACTTGGGAAGCTGTTCCTGGAAAACTTGGAGTGGATACAGCAGATCCCTTTCCCAACACACACTCACTCCGTGCCTTCACAGCTTCCCCTGTCTGCAGCCTCTGCTCCATTTGGTGTTCATGTTGCACACCCAGATGCTGTTACCACAGTCCCCATGCTCCATCCAAAGTTGGGTCACCAAATCCTCCGGTCTCCCTGAATGTCTCAGGCAGCTCACAGCACAAACCCCAGCAAACCATCCTCAGCACGTCCACTAACGCTTCAGCAACAGGAGTCAGTCAGAAACCCCTCGGCTACAAATATTGTGGACCAGACCAGATCCCCGCAAAAATATTTTAAGAAGGCCACTTCGACCCACACCTTTCCTTATTTTAAAGAGAGATGTGAAGTGCGTTTTCCAGATATGTTGTGACTGGTCAAAGCACTCGACATTAAGCCAAATATAATCTATTCAAATGCTTTAGTTAAAATGCAATCAAAGAAAATTTTGGGAGAGCTTATATGTTGGTACACTTACACAAACAATAGATACCGTACCTTCTTGGTATACACTGCTTGGCACAAAGATCAATTCGAATACATATTCTTACATGCAGTTTTTTGATCTAGGAAAAATCAACATCAACAACCATCTCAGAGAGAAAAGCAGCTGGGGATCAAGTATTGAAACTTCGAACCCTGCTGGGATCTCTAACAGCTTCTGAATGCTGCAGCCAAAAACAAAACGAGAAACCCTAGTCTGGGAGAGCTGGCCACTGCCCTTCCTTTGTTATCACCGTTTTAATAAAAACCTAAAGGCCTCCTCAGGTATTTACTTAAACTGTTTTCAGACAGCAGTTCCGCACCTCTGCGTTTAAAACCTCTTTTAAAAAAAACAAGAGAAAATAACCTTATTATTGTGACAGTATCCTCACAACTCCACCTTTAATAAAATGATCTGTCAATATACAAAGATGGATTCATTTTAGACCTCCTAATCTTCCTCTATTAGTAGCAGATAGAAAGGATAGTGAAAAAGGTGTTTGGTATGCTTTCCCTTATTGGTCATAATATTGAGTACAGGAGTTGGGGTGTCATATTGCTGCTGGACAGGACATTGGTTAGGCCACTGTTGGAATATTGCATGCAATTCTGGTCTCCTTCCTATTGAAAAGATGTTGTGAAACTTGAAACGGTTTAGAAAAGATTTACAAGGATGTTGCCATGACTAAGGATTTGAGCTATAGGGAGAGGCTGAACAGGCTGGAGCTAATTTCCCTGGAGAGTCGGAGGCTGAGGGGTGACCTTATAAATGTTCACTAAATTATGAGGGGCATGGATAGAATAAATAAGCAAAATCTTTCCCTGGGGTCGGTGAGTCCAGAACTAGAGGGCATAGGTTTAGGGTGAGAGGGGAAAGATATCAAAGTGACCTAAGGGGCAACCTTTTTCATGCAGAGGGTGATACGTGTATGAAATGAGCTGCCAGAGGATTTGGTGGAGGCTGATACAATTTAAGAGGCAATTGGATGGGTATATGAATAGGAAGGGTTTGGAGGGATATGGGCTGGGAGCTGGCAGGTGGGACGAGATTGGGTTGGGATATCTGAGGGCATGGACGTGTTGGACGGAAGTGTCTGCTTCCATGCTGTACATATCTATGACTCTATGATTCTATGACTGCAGACTGCAATGCGAAATGACTCTGAGCATATAAATGTTCACAACGAGATTCGATTTCAATCATTTTGCTCCTGCCACAAAATGCCTTTGTCTTTCTACATCCACGTCTCCAGAATATGTCAAAACTTATTTTTCTCGCCCTGTCACCTGTATAATTTCAAATTGAATGGCAGCAATAATAAGCTCAATCGAAACAGACTGGTATTTTTTCACGTGAATGCCCCAAAGTTTTAAGGAATCACGATCAGTGATAAAGCTTTGTTTCAGGTATGTTATTCACAATTTAAATGCTGAAGTGTTGGAACGCCAACGTCAAGCTCAAGGCCTCTTTCCCCATTGTGAAATAGGTCTGTTGATGTTTCCACTGGACACTCCAACCACACATTACATAATGGAGCACTCCTCTTCTCTCCACTAGTCCCTCTGAATGACCTAACTCCTCATGTCTCAGCATAAAAGATTTACATACTTCTGTACCTCTTCATGCTATAACCTCTTTACCTGCTACTCCTGGCCTATGCCGGTAAACCTTACTTTCACAGGTATATGTTTTAAGAAAATCTCACACATTCTTCTCAATATCTCACAGAATCCAAACTTTGATTTCTGAACCCAATCATCATCAGCCATTTCAGCTTCTAATCTTGCCGTTGTAACTCTGCTCTTCCACACGAGTTCTCACGACTGCAGGAAGTGAATTGTTGAACTTCTCCAAAATAAGAATCTCTCTAAGAGTGCCATAGCTTTCCTCTGTTTTTAATACCAATACCCACTTTTCAAAATTACTTTGTTTAATTCTTTCAAATTCAATGCACGCTTAACAAGGGAGGTTTTTTTTAGATTCCAGAAACGCTATCTGTAGCTTCTGGCCCAAGTTCATATGCCCTTCAGATGGCTTTCTTCATCTCCTCATACTGGCCAGATACCTCCTCCGATAGTGATGCAAATACCTACCAGCTCTGGGTGGATCAACTAAATCCACATGGTCACTGATCACTGCATTTGTTTAGCCACTTTCTCAAATGAAATTAAAAAGGCTTCTCCATCATTCTCATCAAATTTAGACAATGCCTGGGCATATTTAAACAGAACCCCATCAGGCTTTTGGCTACTAAAGAATTGTTCATCCTCACTATCCTCCTCATCCAACCTACCGTCTGCCTGCATCTCCACCTTCTATGTCAACTTTCCTCTCTAACTGTTAACTTTTGAAGTTGAAAATCTCTGGTTTTCTTCTCTCTCTTTCTCTCTTTCTTCTTCATTTCCTTTTCTTTTATTACTACTTCTCATTTTAATTTAAATGGTTTCAATTCCTTCTCATGTTCAACGCGCCTCATTTCAAATTGAATTCGAGCCATTTCCAAAGAATCTGATGGCGGTTCCACCAAATGTAATTGCCGAGCTATAGCTGTAATTATCTCTCATTTTCTCACAGACAAACACAACCCCAACTCCAGTTTGTCTGTCAATTCCTCCAGCTTTGTCTTCATTACCTTTTGTATAACACCCAACTTCACTTCTTCCACCCCCAGAGAACTCTCAGTGACTGAAAGAATCTTTATACACAAAACATGTTTTAAACCAACCGAATTCAACATCCGCAACAACTACCATACGTGACTTTTGAACCCACTAGTCTCCATTGCATCCTCTCCAGTGTCTGCATGAGAGCATTCTGGATGCTCTGGTTTCCTCCCACAATCTAAAGATGTGCATATCAGGTGAATTGGGGGCCATGCTAAATTGTTTGTGGTTTTCAGGGATGTGTGGGTTAGATGCCTTAGTTGGGGAAAATGTGTAATAATAGGGTAAAGGAATGTTTCTGGGTAGGTCACTCCTCGGAGGGTCAGGGTGGACTTGTTGGGCCAAATGGCCTGTTTGCACATTGTAGGGATTGTAATTGGAAACCCAATTTGGTATTATCGATTTAGAACCAGACAAGAAATCCCAGTTTGCTATAGACCAACCAGACAGCCTCAAACTATCTCAAGAAAGTCGCTTGGATGCCAACATTTTCTTATTTTAAAGGCACATGCGAAGTGGGAGTTCCAGATATGATGCGACTAGCCAAACCACTCACCATTAATTAAAACACAATATATGTAAACAGTCTAATGAAAATCCATACAAAATGAAGAGGATTTGAGGATAACTTAACTATTGGAAACCTTAATCGAACAATGGATACAAAACCTTCTATAAATGAACTGTTCCAATATACTAACATCACCTAAACACACCCCATGGTAACAAGGAGCATTTAGACATACAGTTCTCCAATCCAGGAGGAAACAGCACCAAGTGAAGCTTCAGAGAGAATAGCAGTTAGGGATAATTTACTAAAACTTCCAACCCTTCTGGGACACAAGCACCTGGTGACTTACAGCTATAAGGAAAAATAAACTGGAAAGCCTGGTGCATGCGAGCTGGCCATTGTTACTACTATTTATTAAAAACCCCAAAATCCTATAAGTTATTTACTTGAGCCATTTACAGTAGGCAGTTTGGACTTTAAGATATCTTGTTAAAAAAAAGAGAAAATAACCATTTAAAAAATGTGACAGCATTGTCACACAATTTAGATGCCTGGTCCTTTACCCAATGAGCTTCCCCGTGTTACTGATCGCAAGGTCACCTGAGAGGGACAAATACAGGTACAGACCAAGTTACAAGGATATGTCGCATAACTTCTGAAACACGCCTGTCCATGGGCCATCGCATGGGACATACCGGAAAGTGAAAAACAGCCTGACACACACTTTTCACTGTTTCTGAGCAACACAATGCCATCACTCGATACAAAGCATAGCCAAAACCCAAGGCCAGGGAAAGATACAGAGGGACAGAGAGATTCACAGTAAAGACAGAAACAGACAGTTAATTAACTGGGAGGAGGTTGTGGAAATATGGGGAAAAAGACAGAGCAGTGGGACTAACTGGAGAAGTGAGATCTTCGAGAGTGAAACTACAAGAATGAGAACATTGAATAAAGGCATTCTCAGATCAGCTGAAATGGTTTGTTACATCAAATTCTGTATCTGCTTGACAGAACACCACAAACAACATAAACTGGGACAAGATGACAGAACAGCATGGAGAACTGTGCAGACCATGCTTGTGTGCTGCTCAGTAAACTGCACTATCTGCCCAGCATGGAGAGAATATTCTAACTACACTCGCATCAGATTACTGTTTCCAATGGGAAGGTTTGGTGTGTATGTGAGTGTGTTTGTGTGTGTGTGTGTGTGTGTGGTTGAATGTGAAACTCATTGTTTGAGAAGGAAGGCACATGGAGGAAACTATTTTAAATAGGAACAACTGGCAGGCTTTTTGTTAATCGACAGAGAGAGAAAACGAGAGAATTTTATGGATAGATGCGGTAAAGTGTTTGAGAATGTTAAAATAAAGGTATTGCCATAAAATAGCAATATACATCCGCGTGCACATGAATGACAGATGGATGGGAGGTTGGTGTGTATTCGAATCAGATTTGCTTCAACAGGTTTGAAGCCAGGAGCGTTAGCAGCAGATTATCAACTTCATTAAGACTGTATTTTATAACTTAAGGTTCAAACAGGAGGTGGAATACGCCAGTGAGATACATTGTGGACATTTGTGTAGTTCGAGTTGGAAATGGACAGGGCACAGTGTCAGGAATCAGCTCATGATCAAATGGATCTCCCACAGTTGTGAACAGTCTGCTTCAGCCGCAGATATTGGCCAGGCATGGGATGGAAACAGTGGAAGGAAGTGGAGTTTGTAACCAGAACAGTAGGCAGTGACCTCCATGCTCTTAATATTTAAGTAACAAAGGCAAAGATACAATACATCGTGGTTCTCCGCTGGAACTGAGTACGTCAACATAGAGAGCCATGAGTAAAATTGCCAGAGCCGAGAGAGGCAGTAATTGAACACCTTCATTGATGTAGTTAGTAGTGGTCTGTAGAGTAAATATCTGGATTCAGAGTTTCAACAGGAACAATAATAGCGGGTAGAAGTGTAGAATATATAAAAGAAAAGTAATACAGTCATAACTAGTTTATAGAAAAAAAAATGGACAGTGACACTTTACCAGGAACACCAACGATAGACAGGAAGGGATAATAAAAATATTGAATAATGAGAAGAGCGTCATAGATTCGCAATGATAATGACAACAAATAAAATGCAGAAAGATACCAAATATAATTGGATAAACTCCTGTCTATTGTTGGAATATTCAAATCTAATGTTCTCAGATTCTGAACTTTCCTCCCCCTCTCTCTGGATCTGCTGATCCCTGTCAGTGCTGGCGGTGATGGTCCCGCTCATGTTATGGGATAACACATTGTACGGCGCCCAATTATCATTAAAAGATGGAACTCTCCACTGGGATAATTAGTATCCATCGAGACTGTCATTAATCACAGTCACTGAACAAATAGGATCAGTTAACCAGTTCCATACATCATTTTTCATATCACTATAAAAGGGACCATTTACCGGTTTTGAATGGAATGGATGAGGGTTGATGAGAGATGGACCATAAATCTTAATTTTTTTTATTTCTTTTTCCTTGCATACGAGATTATTAACAGAACACTGAATGGGTCTATATGTGTTCCACTCTGTTTATGAAAGAAAGCAGTTATAAAATAACAGATCGGCTACATAAAACAAAAACGTCGGGTGGGCAAGTTTCTAGATGCCTTAACCTACAGTATGATACTTATTGACCAGTGTGAGGCTACGCCGGGTTTTAATGCCCTGTTTTCAAATCCTGTCATAACCTTGTGACAGAGAACTGAGACTGCTTCTCAGCAACAGGCCGAAACAATTCTGTCCCCATGGGCCCCTTACAGAAGGATAGGAGAAGGCCATTCAGTCTATATTAGCATGTTGTTCGTTGAAAATGTGGAACTCTGGAATATTAGCACATTTTGCCGAGTTCATTGTTTCTGTAACTGAGAAGGGATGGACCACCATCAGATACAGTGTATTGGCTGCTTGTACTCCAGGTGTTGATGTGTCATTTAATGTCTCGTGGCTGTTATAAAGGGACAGGAGGATCCCATGTAGTCCCATGCAGTTATAGAGGAGCAGGAAGTGTTTATTTAACAATTCAAGTCTGTTACACATAAATATTATGTTTAAATTAGTTATGGAATAGGAAAGACCTGATGTAAACAATAAAGTTCTAAATTTGAACAAGGCCAATTTTGAAAGTGTTAGGGGAGCCCTGTGAAAGGCTAATTGTAATACTCTATTCACAGGTAAAGGGATAGTTGGAAAATGCAAGGCAATCAAAACTTGGTTTCAGAGAGTCCAGAGCAAACGTGTTCCCATTCGTGAAAATGGCAAGGCTGGTGGGGTGCAGGAGTGCTGAATAGCTAGACATATTGATGCTCTGGTCAGAAATGAAATCAAGTGGATCCCCGGAGGCGTATAAGGGCAGTAGGTGTATAGTCAACGGGGAAATCAGGCCGGAAAAATGTGAACATGAGTTTGCTTTAGAAATAGGGTTAATGAGGTATCGAAGGAATTCAACAAATCTTTTAATTGCAAAAGAATAACTAGGGAGAGAATAAGGCACATTAAAGATCATTAAGGCTACCTATGTGTGGAATCACAAGAGATGGGAGAGATATGAAACGAGTATTTCTCCTCAGTATTTAATGTGGAGGGAGTTACAACAGCGAGAGAATGAAGAAATGTATAGTGATAGCTTGAAAAGTAACTATATTACAAGGAGATGTTGGACATTTTAAGTGACATAAAGGTGAACAAATACTTGGGACCTGATCAGTTTTATCGCACAAGTTTGCGATAGAGATTGCTCTGCATTTTGCTTTATTATATGTATCTTTGATTTCCACAGGTGAGGTGCCAAAATACTGGAGGGCTGCTAATAAAATGTCATCATTTAAGAGAGGAAGGAAATGCCAGGTAACTATAGACTGGTGAGCCTGCCGTCAATGGTGACTAAATTGTTGGAGGGGATTTTGAGGGAAAGGATGTACATGCATTTGGAAAGACAAGGACTGAATAAGGCTTTGTACATTGGAGATCACGTCTCACTGACTCGGTGGATTTCTTTGAGGAAGTGATGAAGATGGTTGATGAGGGCAGGACAGTGGATGTTGTCTTTATGGAATTCAGTAAGAAAACCAAAATGTTCACCATGGTAGACTGGTTAGCAAGGACAGACTGCCTGGGATCCAGGGGGAGCTCGCCATTTAGATCCAAAATTTTCTTGAATATTGGATACAGGGCCTGACAGTGGGCATCTGTTCATTGGACTTGGAGACATGTGACCTGTGGTGTGCCACAAAGGTCAATAGTGAGACCACTGCCTCTTGTCACTTATACAAATCATTTGCATTTGAGTATATGAAGTATGGTCAGTAAGGTTGTAGATAATACCAAATGTGGTGATGTAGTCGACAGTGAAGAATAATCTCTCAGAACACAGTGGAAATTTGGTAAGGTAAACTGAGGGGTGGCAAATGGTGTTTAATTTAATAAATGTGAGGTGTTGCATTTTGGCAAGATAAATCAGGGCAAGACATGTAGGTAGGGTCCTGTCAAAAGTGTCCAATCAAAGAGAACTACATTGAAGTTATCGAATCCCTGCAGAGAGGAAACAAGCTATTCGGCCCATCGAGGCCACATCGACCCTCGAAACAGTATCCCACTGGATATACACCTACCCTATCCCTTTGAGCTTACATTTCCGATGGCTAATGCACCTCGCCTTAACATCCCAGGGTAGTTGGGGCAATTTAGCATGGACAATTTACCCTTAACTATATATCTTTGTACTGTGGAAGGAAAACGTAACACCCGGAAGAAACTCATTTAAGCACGGGAAGAATGTGCAAACACCACACGGGCAGTCATTCAACAAATTAAACCCAGATCGCAGTGTTGTGAGATAAGAATGTAAGCCACTGAGGTACTGTCTCACCTGGTGGTGCAGGCTCTCAGTTCCTTGAAAGTGCCGTCACAGGTAGACAGCGCAGTGAAGAAGGCACTTGGTGATCTTCCCTTTATTTGTGCGTGTTTTGTGTCTATGCGCTTGCATGACATGTTGCATCTGTACAGGACATTGATTTGGTCACTTCTGTAATACTGCCTTTAATTCTGGTCTCTCTGCTGTCGGAAAGATGTTGTCAAATTTGAAAGGGTGCAGAAGAGATTTTAAAAACTTTGCGGGTGTTGAAGGTTTTGAGCTACAGGGAGAGTTTGAATAGGCTGGGACCATTTTCAAGTTTTGAGGCTGAGGGGTGACCTTAAAGCGGTTTATAAAACCATGAGGGGCATAGATAAGGTAAACAGTCAACGTCTTTATCCTAGCATAGGCTAGTCGAAAATTACAGGACAAAGGTTTAAGGTGAGAGGGGAAAGATTTATAAAGGGAAATGAGGCACAACACTTTCAAAGAGAGACTGCTGTGTTTATGGACTGAACACCCAAAAGAGGTGGTGGAGGCAGGCACCGTTACACCATTTAAAAGGCATTTGAATGGGTACGTGTACGGGAAGGGTTTAGAGGGAAACGGGCCAAATGCTGGCAAGGGGGCGGGGGGGGTGGGGGGGGAAGATAAATTTAGGATATTTGGCCAGAATGGACGACTGGATTGAAAGGTCTTTTTCTGAGGTGTGCATCACTGATACTCTGTTGACTCTGGAGGAACAGGAAGAGGCTATTCCGGTTCTGAGTTCTGTCAATTACTTTGTTTGCTCAATTACTGAGAGTCAAATACAAAGATACATTATTCAGATTTTGATGGTATTTTACAGAAACAGGAGAAAGGCTTTCAGTCAAGAGAAGCTGTAAGGAATGTAAGCGGCCATTCAGTCCCTCAATTCCATCCCACAGGAACAGCAGGTGAGCACAGAGCTATTGGAGCCTGTTAGTCAGTAGCAAGAGGAGGACATCTACTTTCACAAACTTGGGATTAGGAGGCATCATTCAGTTGCTCAAGACTAGGACACAGGAACATGAGGGAGTCACTCAACTGCTCGAGACTGGGACATAGGAACAGGAGGCAGTCATTCAACTATTCGAGACTGGGACACAGGGACAGGAGGCAGTCACTCAACTGCTCAAGACTTGGACACAAGGAAGAAGCTGAAAATGTGTTGCTGGTTAAAGCACAGCAGGCCAGGCAGCATCCTAGGAACAGGAAATTCGACGTTTCGTGCCAGAGCCCTTCACCATTCCTGATGAAGGGCTCTGGCCCGAAACATCGAATTTCCTGTTCCTAGGATGCTGCCTGGCCTGCTGTGCTTTAACCAGCAACACATTTTCAGCTCTTATCTCCAGCATCTGCAGACCTCACTTTTTACACAAGGAAGGAGGCAGCCATTCAACTGCTCGAGACTGGCACTGGGAAGTCCGGATGTTGGTGAGGCCCCAGGACCCTGTTACGCAGGGAGAGCAGGAGGTGACTCACTCCCCATCAGCTTTGGGCACTGGGAGAGAAGGGGAGTTTGCCTGTTACAAACAGAAATATATGAATAAGTTGCATTCGTGGGTCCACACAATCCTGTCCCACCATTCACTAAGACCACACCTGATCTGATTGTGATTCCGTCATTCCATTTTATGAAAACCCACTCTCTGCAGCTTCTCCTCCATTTGTTGGTCAAGTTGCAGACCCAGATGCTGTAACAACAGTCACCATCACTCATCCAGGTGGTCAGGTCTAATCGTATGAGTCAGGATTTGAAGGGTCCAATCACAAGAATGAAAACACTAAATGCAGGCATTGCCAGCTGTTTAGTTGTCTCACATTCGCAATCCAACTCACATAACCAGCCCATCCATTGTACCTTCAGGATGGATCACTGTGTGGATCCAGCTAGCGAACTGCTGAATGCAACCCAGCAGTGTCCAGAGTGGAGCTCTGTGCAGTACACACCAATGCTTGATCTATAATCCTGGGCTAAATGTCCAGCATGGGGAGCTGTGCAGACCGCACTGATTCATTCATATATAACCCCAGGTTTTTGCATTGTTCGGTAACGCTGTGTTAGATCACTGCCCAGCGTGGGGATCCTTGCAGCCAATGATGGTAGTGACAGGATGTGCAGCTCCCATCCATTTACAGTTTTATATCTTCATTGTGCCTTGACAAGGGGTGCTGTGGGTGTAAAAATCACTAGGAGGGAGAAATGTAAATTGAAACAATAGTTTCGATTCAGGGACATATCACTCCAGTATTTAAAGATGAAATAACTGAGGTAATGTCTAGTGAGCTTTTGCGGATGGTGCAAAGAGGTAAGAGGGGGATGGTGATGTTATTGTGGTTGCACTATAGGCCTCCAAATAATCAATGGGAATTAG
The DNA here is from genome assembly GCF_020745735.1 of Hemiscyllium ocellatum. Classification (NCBI taxonomy): domain Eukaryota; kingdom Metazoa; phylum Chordata; class Chondrichthyes; order Orectolobiformes; family Hemiscylliidae; genus Hemiscyllium; species Hemiscyllium ocellatum. The sequence goes on along the minus strand of NC_083447.1, from coordinate 28,893,388 downwards.
AGAAATAAACATGCAGGCAGGCTGGGGAGACTTGCAGGAGCAGTAGGATTGTCATAATAGGTTATTTTAATTATACTAACATAGACTGGGATTTCCAGAGGGTGAAGGACTTAGGTGGAATGAAATTTGTAAAATGTGTTCAGAAAAGTTTCCACAAGCAGCATATAGAGGGTCCTGCTCGGGAGGGGACAAACTCGACCTACTGTTGGGACATAGGGCAGGATAGGTGACGGAGGTAAAATGGGTGAGCATTTTGGGACTGGTGACTAGAATTGTATTAATTTTAAAATAGTTATGGGAGGGACAGAATTGGTCCAGAGATTCAAGTTCTAAATTGGAGTGATGCGAATTTCGTTGGAGTTAGACAGGGACTGCAACGGTTAATTGGAGTAGCTTGTTTCCAGGCAAAAAAGATCTCTGGTAAGTGGGAGGCCTTTAAAAGTGAGATAGCTTGAGTTCAAGATCTATATGTTTCTGTGAGGGTGAAGGTAAAGTGAGGCAGGAAGAGAGAACCCTGAATCACAAGAGATGAGGCTCTGACCAGCTAAAAAAAAGAGATGTGGCTCAAGTTCAGGCAGCTCGTACCAAGGGAATCCCTGGAGAGACCCAAGGGATACAGGAATTTACTGAAGAAGGAAATCAGCCAGGCGAAAAGCGATTATGAGATAGCATTGGCTGAACAGATTAGTGCGAATCCAAATTCAATATAGTAAAGAAAAAGAACAACCAGAGAGCGAATAGGACGTCTTACAATCCAAAATGGGCTTGTTTGTGTAAAACCTCAAGAGATGGTTGAGTTCCTCATTTCCCTCTCTGTGTTTACCATGAAGAAAGACATGATGACCTGTGACCTTTGGGAGGTTAGTTGTCATATCTTGGTACAGTCCATATCATAGTAGAGGTACTGATGGACCTATTAGAATGCACAAAGTCAGATAAATCTCTTAGTCCTGACCAAATATATCTAAGAGAACTGCAAGAGGCGAGAGAAGACAGTTCAGGGGCCAAGAACCCGGAAGACTGGACGTTAACAAATGTGCCATTATTCAAGAAAGGCTGCAAAGAAAAGCATGGGAAATATAGATCAGTAAGCTTCACATCTGTGTTCGGTAAAACGCTTGAGAAGGTTCGGAGATATAAGATATGCATGTATTTGGAAATATAGAGTATGACTTGGAGCAGTCAGCACAGCTTTGTGCGTGGCAGATCATACCTTACAAATTTTGTTAGAGTTTTTGAGGAAGTGAGCAGGAAGGTTGACAAGGGCAGGGTGGTGGACATACTTTATATGGATTTCAGTAAGGACTTTGATAAGGTTCCACATTGTAAGCCGCTCTGGAAGCTTGGATCGCATGGACTCCAATGTAAACTGGCAAATTGGTGACTCAATTGGCTTGACGTTATGAAGCAAATGGCTCTGATGTAGGTATGCTTGTCTGACTGGAGGCCTGTGACTAGTGGAGTGCCTCAGGGGTCGGTGCTGGGCCCATTGCTGTTTGTTATCTATATCAATGATTGGACCAGAGTGCACAACGCTACGCTAGTAAGTTTGCAGATAACTGTAAATTAGGAGTCATCATTTACAGTGAGAAACATTAGCAGAAATTGCAGCAGTACCTTAGTCAGCAGAGGAAGTGGGCTAGGGAATAGAAAATTGCGTTTTAGATAGATAAGTATGATGCCTTTCATTTCGGAAAGTCAAATCCAGGAGTTTAATGATGAATGAGAAATTTTAAGGAGTGTAGTGGAACAAAAGGTCGTTGGAGATCAGGTGCACGGTTGTCTGAAATTTGAGTCGCAGATACACAGAACAGTGAAGAAGGTGGTGGCACACTGCTGAAAATGTGTTGCTGGAAAAGCGCAGCAGGTCAGGTAGCATCCAAGGAGCAGGAGATTCGACGCTTTGGGCATAAGCCCTTGGCACACTAGCCTTCATCAGGGCATTGAGTATAGAAGTTGGGGCGTTAAGTTGCGGTTGTACAGGATGTTGGTAAGGCTGCAGATGGAGTATTGTGTTCAGTTTTGATCACCGTGCCGTAGAAAGGATATTATTGAACAAGAAAGAATGTAGAACAAATTTATAAAGATGTTTCCTGGGTTAAAGGCTCTAAGTTATATGCAGAGGTTGGACAAGTTAGAACTTATTTCTTTACAGCGTAGGAAACTGAGGGCTTTTTTAAATAGAAGTGTAACTCTTATAAAATCACCCCGTGCCTGGGGTGAATACTTCAAATTATTTTCCCAAGGTTGTGGAATCAAGGACTAGAGGACATCCATTAATGTTTGGAAAAGATAAAAAATATTAAAAGGAAACTGAGGGGCATTTTTTTACGCAGAGTGTGGTGAGCATAAGGACTGAGCTGTCAGTGGAAGTGGTTGAGGTGGGTACAGTAACAACATTGAAAAGGCATTAGGGCAAATACACAGATAGAAAATGTTTAGAGGGATGCAGAACAACGGCAGGGAAATGGGGTGAGTGTGGATGAACATTTTGTTTAGAATGTACCAGCTGGGACAAATGATTAGTCACACTGGCAGTCTTGTGCAATATGACTGTAAATGAGTGTGTTTTGGGGTGGAGACAGGTTTTTGGGGGCCACTGAGAAAAAAAATTATCACGGAAGGATATATTCACAGGTTTCAGAACGCTGAAATGAAGACGTTTCGTTAGTATCATGTAACACGGGTCAGTATTATGAAGTATTATGAGTGAAAGGGATATTGCTGTGAGTTCAGTCAATGGAGAGTTTTGGATGAGCATTTGTTCTGCAGCTTTATAACTGGGAGTGAGGACAGCAGAGTCTTCGCCTCACTGGGCTGAATCTAACAGAAGAACCTGTTTCAGTGCCATTTTCATTGAGTGTGACAGAGGGGTTGTCTGCACGAGGCCGAGTTAGTTTCCTGTGCTACCAAACTCATCTCACTAACTACCCATTCAACTCCATAGTTTCTCTCTCAAAGAATACCAGCCCGATCTCCCACCCATCATGACTGGAGGTACTCACAGTCGCCCGGATGCCCCTTGGATATTCTGTGATCCCTAACACTGGTGCCATCTTTAAAAGGCCAATGTGCACACGGTTGTGCTTTCTCAGTTTGGAGCTGCCCTATACATTTTCCCCAAGCATGACAGTTAAGGGGAAATTACACCACGGTTTGTCGACAGCAGCAAGGAGGACCTAGTGGATGGGCAAGTACAAAAGGTGACCATTCTCTTCCCAGAGAGGGCCACACTACCAGACCCACCGAGCATTTTCTGAGCTCCCCACCCAGCTCAGTGCATTTTCTGGGGTCTGAAGAAATGTCCAGCAAAACAGGACAAGGATCAATAAACTTCCCCATTCTGTCAGGATAAGGGTCACCATATTCTCTCTGTTCCCTCACACTCACTGTACATTTGTTATAGCACCGACACCGGAACAAGGCTCTTGCTCCACCACTCTCACTGCTGCATGCAGCACTTTCCCCTCTCTTTCTGTCTTGCCTTTCTGATGCACCCCCCCCCCCCCACCCCCGCACATAGTTATAGAATATTTTGGGGAATGCCAGATCTGGAATGTTCCTGACATTGTTCCAACTTAATCCCAGTTTTAGGAAAACGGCTGTGCCCCAGTGTGTAAGAAGATGGAGTAGAGATGTATGTTTCTAAAATCACACGCAATTAAATTCCATTATGATGCCATTTAGGACTTCAAATATGCACAAACATTCAATACGTTCGGGGGTGATCTGATGTTTTTTTCAGCTCCATGTTACAGGAACTTTCAGTCATTCAACCCCCAGGTTCCTGTTAACGAGCAGACGATTCTCAGAAACTTTTTTACCCCGGTTTTCTACTAGCATGTGTTCAGAAGGCATTTCCCATGGGGACGGACTCTCCTGACAATATATTTCATATGCTTTATAAATTCATGTAACAGTCAGCATGCTTTCCACAGCCCAATCAAAAACATGCACTTATTTTATGGCTATCGATATCCAATCACAATTAGACATTCTCGTGATTTCACTTGTCTCACCTTATTGTTTTCTTGCAAAGCCAGCTTCCAAACACTTGGCTCATTATAAAATACAATCGCTAGCAGAGAACATTTTTATCTCAAATACACCTTTTTCCTTATCATGAAAGTTTCTCATGCTCTTTGTCTGTGACAGATTCTGTGTGAACAATTACACAGTCCTCCACTCAGTTGGCTGGATGGTTGGTTTGTGATGCAGAGGGAGGACACCAGCGCAGGTTCATATCCCCACACTGACAGAGGTTACCATGCGGGGACACTCTCTCACCCTCACCCCATCACCCGTGTGATGGCCTTCAATGTAAACCACCATGAGTGGTCTCTCTAATGAGAGTTAGCATTTTAATTTTTTTAACAATGTTTTTGTTGAAAAAGAATGTTTTTGTTATTATATTAAACCATTAACAAAACAACTCAAATAACTTATAAAAATTACACTCATGCGCATGCATATCTGAAATAAGTTAAAGTCTCAAAATGAACTGAAGAAAAACAAAAATAAACAAGAAATAATAAATAAGTAATATGGCTCAGCATAACAAAACGAATTGTTCTCGTTCTTCGAGAGCATTAACTGATACACATTCATACATTCATAATTCGTCATATGTGAATCATTAGACAATATCGTCATGGCTATATAAAAGCCCGTTTTAGAGTGGCAGATAAGCCTGTATCGCGGTAATCCAAAAAGGGTTACCATATCTTATATCTGCATTTTGGTGCACCACACTGGTGAGAAAGTCCAAAGGTATATTCTACATGATGAGCTTACAACGAACCAAGAGACCCCGGGGGTTTTCAGACATCCAAAGAAACATTATATCTTTCCTAGCAGAGGAAGTATGGGGGAGATACTAAACGAGTATTATTCATCAGTTTTACTGTGAAAAAGGATATGAAAGTTATAAAATGTAGGGAAATAGATGGTGACACTTCTAAAATGTCCATATTACAGAGGGGGAAGTGCTGGATGTCTTGAAAGAGATAAAGGTGGATAAATCCACAGGACCTGATCAGGTGTACCCTAGAACTCTGTGGGAAACAAGGGAAGTGATTGCTGGGGCTCTTGCTGGGATATTTGTAATATGGATAGTCACTGCTGAAGTGCCAGAAGACAGGTGGTTGGCAAACGTGGTGCCACTGTTTAAGAAGGGTGTTAAGGACAAGCCAGGGATCTATAGACCAGTGAGCCTGACGTTGGTGGTGGGAAAGGTATGGGAGGGAATCCTGAGGGACAGGATGTGCATGTATTTGGAAAGGCAAGGACTGATTAGGGATAGTCAACTTAGCTTTGTGCGCGAGAAACCATGACTCACAAATGTGATTGAGTTTTTTGAGGAAGTAATTAAGAGGATTGATGAGTGCAGAGGGACGTATGTGATGTATACGGACTTCAGTCAGGGTCTTGATAAGGTTCCCTATTGGAGACTGAATGGCATGGTTAGATCTCATGGAATACAGGGAGAACTAACCATTTGGATACAGAACTGGCTGAAAGGTAGAAGATAGAGGGTGGTGGTGGAGGGTTGTTTTTCAGACCGGAGACTTGTGACCAGTGCAATGCCACAAGGATCGGTGCTGCATTCACTTCTTTTTTGTCATTGACATAAATGATTTGGATGCGAGCATAAGAGGAACAGTTAGTAAGTTTTCAAATGATGCAAAAATTAGAGCTGTGGTGGAGAGTGAAGAGGGTCACCTCAGATTTATTAAAAGGCCAAAGGGCTGAGAAGTGGCAGATGGAGTTTAATTCAGATAAATGCGAGGTGATGTATTTTGAGAAAGAAACTCTTAGCAGGAATTATACACTTAATGGTAAGGTCGCAGGAAGTGTTGCTGAACAAAGTGACCTTGAAATGAAGGTTCATAGCTCCTTGAAAGTGAAGTCGTAGATAGATAGGATAGTGAAGAAGGGCTTGGTATGCTTTCCTGTATTAGAATATTGAGTACAACAATATTGAGTACAGGAGTTGGAAGGTCATGTTGCGGCTGTACAGGACACTGGTTAGGTCACTGTTGGAATATTGCGTGCAATTCTGGTCTCCTTCCTATCGGAAAGATGTTGTGAAACTTGAAAGGGTTCAGTAAAGATTTAAAGGATGTTGCCAGGGTTGGAGGATTTGAGCTATAGAGAGAAGCTGAACAGACTGGGACTGTTTTCCCTGGAGCGTCGGAGGCTGAGGGCTGGGGTCGGGGAGTCCAGAATGAGAGGGTATAGGTTTAGGATGAGAGGGGAAAGATGTAATAGAGAACTACGGGGCAATCATTTCACACACAGAGTTGTACATGTATGGAATCAACTGCCAGGAGATGTCGGGGAGTCTGATACAAGTGCAACATTTAAGAGGCATTTGGATGTGTATACGAATAGGAAGGGTTTGGAGGGTTATAGGCCGGGTGCTGGCAGGTGGAACTAGAATGGGTTGGGATATCTGGTCGGCATAGACGGGTTGGACCGAAGGGTCTGTTTCCATGCTGTACATCTCTATGACTGTATGACATATATTAATCGCTGTTTTTGGTGCGCCATGCTGGTGAGAAAGTCCAAGGGGATATTCTCCATGATGAGCTTACAATGACCCAACTGACCGGGGGAGTTTTCAGACACCCAGCACGACAGAGTATTTTTCCTAGCACAGAAAGTAAGGATGTATTTTTTTTCCCATGTTCATCTGCGTTAGATACTCTGGGCGGGCCCAGGAAAAGAGAAACCGGGTCCATCTCCAACTCTACCACACCCAACACAATGCTCCAATATATACGAAGCCTGCAGCAGGACCACAAACAATGAGTAAGAGTGCATGTAGTCATTCTGCATTTCGAACATGCTGAAAATACTCCCACTTTGAATTTTGAGAGAAAAACTGGGTTCAGATATAATCTATGAACAAGTTTCAACTGCACAGAATGGGTCCTATCCTTCGAGCATTTTCACAAATATCCTACCATGTCTCCGAAAAGATCTAAACCCCAACACTGTTATACAGACGTCACGAAGATGAATAGTCTTGTCTGAGGGGACACTCACCAACAAATGATAAATGGTACTGACAGAGAGTGCATTCATTACAATAATCACCTGTTTCTCTGTATCGGATCTATTAAAATTGTTTTTTTAAATCAAATCTCTAATCTGGAAAAGAAAACAGAAAAAGTCTCTACTAGGTAATCCAGACTTAAGAGTTATTTGATCAAAAGATATCATTGTTTCTCCCTCAAGTAACATATCATAGTTCAGTGGTTTGAACTGCTTACTCACAGCAGCAGAGTCAAGGGTTTGGTTCCACCTTGGGTGACTGGCTTTCTGGAGTTAGTATATTCTCAACTGTGTCTGCGTAGGTTTCCTCCCACAGTCACAAACATGTGCAGGTTAGATGACTTGGCAATTGCTAAATCACTCATAATGTTTCAAGATCTGTTAGTTGGGGCATTAGTCAGGGTTAATATAGAATGGTAGGGAAATGGGTCTGAGTGGATTACTCTTCAGAGGGTCGAAGTGGACTTGCTGGGCCCAAGGCCCTGTATCCACACTGTAGGGATTCTACTAATTCTATATCACACAAGCAAGATACTCCCCTCGCTGCACACAGTTTGCACCTGGAATCCATTATCCCCGGTTGACAACCGGGTACATCAATTATAGAGGTAAGAAACATGGTTTTGGCCGCATTTGCCTCAATCTGACGCAATGTCCTTCAAGTTTTAACAGTATTAATAATCATTAGTTTATGACAATACTCCATAAATGTTGTCATTTTATCGAAGAACAACAGACTAATAAGGGTTCACTTTTTCTAAGAGAGCTCAATGTCTAGCCATATTGATGCCGAGAACACAGCGGCCCAGTCACTAATGTACGATGAAAAAAAAACTTAATTGCTTTTAATCGGGGAGATCAACTCCCCAAAACCCGTGGGGCAGTTGCAATTTTGTTAGCTTGATAAAGAATCGCTTATGGTGCCAAATCAAAGTGCTAAACCAGCCATTATGTTTCCGAAATTTGTATTGGGAAACAACAAAGAAAGCATTCGCCCGGGGTGTAGGAAATGAGGAAGGACATTCATTTTAATAACAGTTATCTGACATAGCCAGGATATTGAAAATGCCTCCAATCTTTGAAGGTCTTGTTAAATTTTGTCAAACAAATGGACATAGTTCAAGTTAAATAAATGATCAAAGACGGATGTAATGAATATACTTAAATAGGGAATTCACCCCATTGACCATTCAAAAGGAAACCAGGATTTGGCCTCAGTATCCGGTATTTCCCTAAGACCTCCCATAGGCATGGACTCCAACTTTGTAAAATTAACCTTATCTTCTGGAAAGGCAACAAGTGAATTATTGCATTGCAGCACATGGACTACCATAATTTCAAGATTTGAGAAAAAAAAGACCCTCATCTGCGTACAATGTAATCTTATGTAACTTCTATCCCACTTCTGGGGCAGATATGTTGGCATCCCGATGGATGGCCTCCTCCAGTGGCTCAATCCCCAATGTAAACAACAATGGTGAAAGGTGTCAAACTTGTCGGCTGCCTGGAGAAATATTAATATTACTGGTTGGCACACCATTAGTGAGAACCGCAGCCAGAGGATCACGGTAAAGGACCCGCACCAATTGATGAAAACTTTGCGTAGACCAAACCATTCTAACGTACAGAAGAGATCCGGCCACTCAACCCAATCAAATACCTTCTCTTATCTAAAGAGATCAATAATCCCTGGACAGATTGTTGTTAACACTCTTGGATCATATTGAATAAACTCTTCACGTTGTAGGAAGATCTGCGGCCCATCATAAAGCCTGTTTAGTCTCTTTGGCAACGGAAGGCAGCAAAGTTTCCAGCCTTAATGCACGGGTCTCAGAGAGGATTTTGAAACCAACATTTAAAAGTGCGATTCGAGTGTAAGAAGCACAATCCTCCAGGGACTTCCTTTCTTCAGCATCAGAGAGTTTCTCTTAAGGATGGATGGACGGGTTCGTGACTGTATGAGTGACGGAACATGTTAAACATCAGCCCTGACAAAAGGTTTATAAATTATTTATAAAATTCACTAGGAAATCCGTCAGGGACGTGCACCTTTTCAATTTGAAACTGCTTCACACCCTCCTGCACTGACAATGGTGCATTAAGGCACAACACTTATTCAGGGGTTACACCTGGAAGACCCAGGTTCTTGAAAAATGACTCCATCTTAATACATCTATCCTCAAAATGTTCAGTCTGAAATAATTCGGTGAAAAATCTCAGACAGGAGGCATTAATCATTTTGGAATTGAAGGTAAGGATCCCAGTACCTTCCCTAATTGAGGTAATGGCTTGAGAGGGGCGTTCGTTTTCCGGGCAAGATAAGCTAAATACTTGCCTGGCTTATCACTATGTTCAAATAGCCTTTGTTTTGCAAAAGTAAGTACCTTCTTGACTGTCTGTGTGAGCTTGGAATTCACTGTAGATCGAAGCGTTGTGATCCAGTGCAGCTTAGCCACTGAGCGTCTATCACAGTATGCCCCTCGGCTGCCCTCAGCTGTGCCTCAAGCCAGCGTTCCTGCTCCCCCTTCTGTTGCATCCGAAGGAATAATTATTCCCTTGGCATAAGCCTTGGCAATTTCCCATAGAATGGATGGGTTACTGGTTGAATCTGAATTAATTGCTTAGGAAGATCTGAATTTATTACAGAAATACTCAATGAACTAACTAGCCTTAAGAATAAAGGAATACATTCGCCAGAGTCTTGCATCTGTTATATTGACGTTAATCTTAATCAATAAATAGACTGCTTCATGGTCAGAAATGGTAATATTCCCAATTGTGCAGGATGCAACTGAATCTAGGATTGTTGCAGGGACGGGGAAGAGATCAACACTCGTGTGACATTTCTGCGGGTAAAAGAGAAAATAAAATCCCTACTTGTGAGGTAGATCTGCCTCCAGACATCCACCAGCTCGAGTTCTGCACACAAATTGCTTTTATTATAGAGAGGGTATTGGGTCCTTTGGACATTCTGTCCACTGTGGGATCCATAAGACAGTTGAAATCTCCTTCTACGATAATATGCCATGATGCAAGATAACTGAATTTGGAAAATGCATGGAGCAGTGTTTTAAGAGTGTGCGCCTGGGGTGGGGGGCGTCGCAATTACCATTCAAAATATTGGATTATTTACCATAGTTTGGGGATTATGATCCTCTCGTGAGTGTCAAATAATTTAAATGAAAGATTCTTCTTATCCAGTATGGCTTCTGCTCTACTCCTAGTCTTAAGAGACGAGAAATATACCCGATCAAACCAGCCCTGCTGTAACGTCAAATGTTCCTTGTCATCAAGGTGCATCTCCTGCAATAGGACAACATCCACCCTCTCTTTTTTTAAGACTGGAAACTAAATTTTTCCTCTTGACTGGCTAATGGCTCCCATTAATGTTCCACGTACACCATTTAAGCAGATCATTATCCAGAACACATTGTAGTAACATTTGAACTCGAAAGAGGAAGGGCTCGAATTACTGATCGTTAATAAATAAAGTCTTATAGAACTTAAAAACTACACAAACTGAAACTGCTATAATGGACAAGCTCTGAAAACTTTCCAGAACTTAACATATAAAAAACCAAAAAACGAAACGAAATCAAAAGGGGGATTTAAAATATCCACAAAGTTTTCACTTTTTCTGCAAAGTCAGACGAGTTCATGGATCCATTAAATGCAATACGGAGAAGTGTTGGGTACCAAAGGGAATACTGAATCCTGAGTTCCCTTACTCTTCTCTTGATAGGTGTGAGACTTGGAAGTAGGTTAGCAAATTGGTGATAGCGATCACAATTCTGTTATGATTACTTTAGTGATAGAAAGGGATAGGTGTATACCACTGGGCAAGAGTTTCAGCTGGGGGAAAGGCAATTACAACGCGATTAGGCAAGATTTAGGAAGCATAAGATGGAGAAGGAAACTGCAGTGGGTAGGCACATTAGAAATGTGAAGCTTATTGAAGGAAAAGCTACTGTGTGTCCAAGATAAGTGTGTACCTGTCAGGAAGGGAGGAAGCTGTAGAGGGCAGGAGCCGTGGTTTACGAAGGAAGTGGAATCTCTGGTCATGAGGAAGAAGAAGGCTTATGTTAGATTAGATAAGGATTAGATGTGAAGGTTCAGTTAGGGCGCTTGAGGGTTACAAGGTAGCCAGGAAATAGCTAAAGAGAGAGCTCAGAAGAGCCAGGAGCAGACATGAGTAATTGTTGCCGGATAGGATCAGAGTAAACCCTAAGGCTTTCTGTAGGTATTTAAGGAATAAAAGAATGACGAGAGTAAGATTAGGGCCAATCAAGGATAGTAGTGGGAAGTTGTCTGTTGAGTCAGAGGAGATAGGGAAAACACTAAATGAATATTTTTCAACAGTATTCACTCTAGAAAACGACAATGTTGTCGAAGAGATTACTGAGGTACGGGCTACAAGACTAGGTGTGATTAAGGTTCACAAGGAGGAGGTATTAGAAATCCTGCAGAGTGTTAAAATAGATAAGTCCCCTGAGCTGGATAAGATTTATCCTAGGATCCTCTGTCAAGCCAGGGAGGAGGTTGCCGGTCCTTTGGCATTGATCTTTAAATCATCATTGTCTACAGGATTAGTGCCAGAAGACTGGAGGGAAGTAAATGTGGTTCTCCTGTTCAACAGGAGAGTAGATACAATCCTGGTAATTATAGACCAGTGAGCCTTACTTCAGTTGTTGGTAAAGTGTTGGAAAAGGTTATAAGAGATAGGATTTATAATCATCTAGAAAATAATAATTTGAATACAGAGAGTCAGCACAGTTTTGTGAAGGGTAGGTCATGCCTCACAAAACTTATTGAGTTCTTTGGGAAGGTGATCAAACGGGTAGATGAGAGAAAACTGGTTGATGTTGTGCATATGGATTTCAGCAAGGCGTACCCCACAGTAGGCTATAGTACAAAATGCGGAAGAATGAGATTTTGGGAGATATAGCAGTTTGTAGCTTTCTACAAGAAGACAGAGGGTGATGGTTGATGGGAAATGTTCATCCTGGAGTCCACTTACCAGTGATGTACCGCAAGGGTCGGTGTTGGGTCCACTGTGGTTTGTCATTTTTACAACCGACCTGGATGAGGGCGTAGAAGGGTATGATAGTAAATTTGCAGACAACGCTAAGGTCAGTGGAGTTGTGGATAGTGACGAAGGATGTTATAGGTTACAGAGAGAGGTTCTAGCCATGGCTGAACTTTTCTTCAATCATGGCTTCAATCATTTCACAGAACTTGGTGAACTCAGTGACCAAGGCGTGGTGAGTAACTGGGTCCATCGAACGAGCATAGTGGATTGCAGCGGCGGCCCCAGGCATGCTCGATGCTTCTGACGGGTGCACCGCGTGTTGGGACTTACTCGATCCTTTCCCTTATTTTGTCATTTCCACTTCACAAAACGGGATCAGTAAAGATTCTTTTAGGGTTCAATTTTAAGTAAATTGCTGGGATGGGGTGGGTTAGGAAACCACTTTTCCCGTACTGTGATGCAGAGCCCAACAAAGCAAACCTTCCAGATCACCACTATCTTGGATTTCCCCTCAACATTTTATCGATATCATCATTTTATTTTGTATTATATTCCTGGATGTTCTGGAGCAGTGTGATTTTGTAGCACTGACAGCATTTCTCCAACACTGCACATTCCTGCCATTCCCCAATAATCCTCGACTCCGTTATTATTTCTGAACGTTCTGTCTGTGCCTCAAAAATATTCAATATCTCTGTCTCCAATGGACTGCGAGCAAGAGAGTTCCAAATACTCACTGAGAGAACAAAAATTACCCTTTTTTTTGTCTCCTTACCTAGGAAAGGATATAATTAAATTGAAAACAGTTCAGACATGTTTCACTTCATGCATTCCAGGAATGAGGGTCTTATATTATGAAGTCTTTAACAGGTTACTCTTGGAATGAGAGATGATCTTATTGAAACATACAAAACCTAGAGAAGAGTGGATCAGATAGATATCCACTGTGTGTTTGAATAGTGCAAACGTCTTGTCACTTTTATCTCTACAGTGTGGAAGCAAGACATTCCGTCCATCATGTCCACATTGACCTTCGGAACAGTACCCCCCACCCCCTCCCACGGACCTTCACCCCTACTCTATCCATGTAACCCTGCATTTCCCATCACTAATCCATCTCACCTACACATCCCTGGGCACTACTGGCAATTTAGCATGGCTAATCCATTCTAAGCTGCATATCTTTGGACAGTGGGAGGAAACCCACACATTCATGGGGAGAATGTTCAACATTCACATCAAGGTTGGAATTGAACGCAGCTACTTGGTGATGGGAGGTAGCCGCGCGAACCACAGATCCACCGTGTGCATCCTTTAGTTCAATTAGTTATTTGTGGCTGATTACATTAATCTGTCTGACTTGTTCCTGTCACTGAACCGGACTCAATCTGAGACCTTCATCATCGGCCATAGCAGCAACCTGGTTACGTTTAAAATTTGTTGTGAGCAGTGGAGGAGTGGGACTAGAAAAGGAAATAGTGGCACCCTCCAACCTCAGGAATTAGGAGAAATTCTCAAAATGGGATTTCATTCAAGTGGGAATTCTCTTTCCCAAAAGTTTGGGATGGCCAGATATTTATACTATAACGAGGCTGATTTTGTCTAATTTTCCATAGACAGGTGAATCACGGATAATGGTGCATGGAGAGAAACGTGCAGCTGGGACCACATTGAGATGAACCACGACCTTATTTACTGGTTGAGTAGTGTCAAAAGGCCGAATGGCCCTCGCGTCTCCCTCAGCCCTATGCTCTGATGTTCCATTGAGCCCTTCCGACCTGCTATGTGGAGGCAGATCGTGGCCACTCCAATGGTTTGGTGTAGTTTCGGAAATGTACTTGGAAAATCCAGGCTGTATGTTGCACTCAAATCCCTCCCTCAGGCTATCAGTTTTATTGTAAATAACTGATGCCATCCGACTAATAGCTGTGACACTCCAGTAGATACATCTTTGTCATGAAGATTCATTCATCCTGACTCTCCGATTGCTAAGAGCTAACCAATCATCATCCCATGTTAATACATTATCCATCAACCTACGTGCTTTTGTTTTGTATAAGAACTTTTATTTTGTAATACATTGTGGAAAATCTCTGGAAAGCCTGGTGTCTACCAGATCCCCTTTATCAGGGGATCTGGGAGACATTCTCAGACATCTCCTGAAATACTTTGCATAATTTTACTGGGCAAAATATAATTTCCCTTTCACAAAACCACACTGATCCTGCGTGAAGCTTTTCTTAATGTCCATGTAAGCCAGGTTTTCCAAATTAAGCTCGTCCCATCTGCTTGCATTTGACCTATATGCCTCTAAATGTTTCCCATTCGTATGTTTGTCCAAATGAGTTTAGAATGTTGTAGGTGTACTGGCATCTACCACTCGACCAATGGCAGCTCATTCGATACCCATACCACTCTCTGTGTAAAAACGTTGCCCCTTCGTTGCTTTTAAATCTTCCCTCTTTCATCTTAAACCTATGCCTTCTATGGCTGAACTCCCCCATGCCGCTGGAAATATCTTGGCTACTCATTCTATCCATGCCTCCCATGATGTTCGAAACGTTTACAATGTCACCACCCAGCCTTCCACACTCCATCTGATACTAACATCAAGAACAAGCGTTTAAAGATAAGCACTGAAAATTTAAAAAATATTAAACATGACAGGTAAACAATATTCAGCCCAAACTTCATATGGTGATTTGTTTTTCTCCATATTACAATATGAAGGCGGCATGAAACGCTTACTAGTGCCAATAAGAAGTCAACACCTGAATTCCTTTGTCTAAAGGGGGCGATTACCTCGACAGTGAAAACTTACCTCTGGCCAGATATATATAATGCCATATAGTCAACATTCTCCCTCCTGGCCTCCCTATGACATTGTCTGGTTGTGACTTCTTCATCTTGCATTCAATAGAGAGAAATCCTTTCCCCCATTCACAGCTTAATTTAAATCCATTTTACATCGTCCACTCGTTCACTACTGCTAAAAGACCGTTTATCTTTGCCACGCCCTCTTTTCCCTGTCACCTATCCCCCACCTCTGTCAAAAAATTAAAAATCCCGGTTTCTAATGCTTTTCAGTTGTGAAGAAGTCACACTGGGCTTGAAATGCTAACGTCGTATCTCTGTCTCTGCAGATGCTGACAGACCTGCTGAGTTTCTCCAGAAATGAATAGGCACAGAACAAATTTCCGCTAAAACAAATAACTTTGGAAACTGAAATAAAAATACAAAAATTGCTGGAGAAACTGGGAGCATTGTAGAGGATCACTGGACCTGAAAGTTTAACTCTGCATTCACTCCCGAAGATGCTGCCACATTTTCAGTAATTTCTTCAGCAATTTCTGTTTTTGGACAATTTTCAAAGAGAAATGCCAAAGATGCTCAAACATCCTGTCCAACATGGAGCGCCGTACACTGGGAACTGAACAATAACGCATGGTGCACAAGTTCCTTGACTCTGAACCTGCATAAGACTGACATCACTGACACTACAGAACTTTTAATCATGGTCAGAGAGAAAAACAGAGGGAAACACATTCACTCCAAATACAGAAATTGACATTGTGGAAAAGAAACGATATGGAATATTATCTTAAATGAATTGAGTTAAAGTAACAACTTGGAGGCATGACACCAGGGAGATGCCCTAAGCAGAATGAGAATAGGAAAATGGAAGTGTTATCGCATCAGAAATCAGGTCAGGTCACTGAATACAGGGCTGATGTCAAGGTCGGAATCACGTACACCTAAACCAGTTGATAACCCATTAAAGCTACCACACTTGACTGGTTGCATTCCAAACAGCAGAATTAACTTCTGATGGAGAGGGGAAATGATCCCAAGTCTAACAGATCGGATCTAAGCTCTGTCGTCTTGCTAAATCCAAGCATAAATGTCGATGGACTATTAAACAATTTACTGGAGGAAAGGACTCCACAAATATCCTCATCCTAAATATCGGAACAACTCTGACCGTCAGTGAAAAAATTCAAGGATGTGGTGTCTGCAGTATCCTCAGCCATAGGTGTTGACTGGATGAGCCACCTCACACTCATCATGATACCCACAGACTCACAGATGGAGTCTTCAAGCAATTCGATTTTCTGCCTGTGACATGAAGAAACAGCTGAACACAGTAGATACGACAAAGGCAGTGGGGCCTGACCCCATTCCTGCAATAGGACTGAAGACTTGTGCTACACAAAAGGCTGTGTCACTGGAGAAGCTGTTCCATTCCAGCTCCAACTCTGACATCTCCCTGGCAATGTGTAAAATTACTCAGCTATGTCCAGCCCCCAAAGATGAGAATAATTACAATCTGACCAATTACCAACTCGAAGTCCCATCATGACAGTCAAATTGGTGGGAATTCTTTTTGGCAGAGCTGTCAAGTAGCATCGAAGTAATCAGGTCAGTGTGGTTAAACTCTTCAATGGTCATGACTCGGCCAAGTAAGACACTCAATTACTCAAACTGCTCTGAGGTCTTAAAGGATAAAACCAGACAGAACACCTGGCATCAGCCTCGTTATCAGAAAAGGAAATGGGAAACACAGTCCTGTCGACCCTGCAGAGGCCTCTTTCCGAACATCTAAAAGCATGTGACAACATTTACAGAACATTCCCATAGACTGCACAGAAACATCGCGAAAGGAGGAGGTCATTCAATATATTGAGCTTTCCCCATGCTAGCTCATGGTCGAAAATCTCCTCAATGCAGTTTTCCCCATACAATGTTCATATCCCATAATATTTTTCAACATTGTTAAATATAAACCGAGAACTGATGTAACGCTTTCGGCCAATCAAGTTTGCTTCTTTATTCAATATACACACATTTCTTTTATAACGCTTGTGTATTAAATACGATTTGATTGTTTTCTATAAATTGAACAATCATCCCTGCTTCCAATCTGTCTCACACTGAGTTTGATATATTTCAATGATATTTCCACTCAATTTCCTAATCCACATGACGTACAGGCCCAGTCACCCCAAAACTCTGGTCCCACAATAAGCCTGTCATCCCAGAGATCATTCTGATCATCCTCTATTGCTCTGCCTCAATGTCAGGTTTGTCCTTTACTAGGCAAGGAGACCAAAACTGCAAACAGTACTGCACAATGTTCCAGATGGGGTCCCACTAAGTCCCTGTACAGCTGCAGTAAATTATCCTTACTCCTGTATTCAAATCCCCTGAAAGGAAAGTGAATAAACCATTTTTCTGCCTACCTGTTTTCTGCACCTGCAATATTACTTTCACTGACTGGTATACAGGGAGATACAGATTGTTTTCAATGTTACAGCCCCCCACTTTCTGGGTCTATATACACTGATCAGCGTGTCAATACCATTCCCAGTATTGACTTCTGGCTTCGGAACTCACTGCCTTACATAGTCCGGAGGGCTGCTCCGGAGGGCTATTTCCCTGTCCTCAATTATCTGGTATCAGACTGTAAGAAAGCTGCAACTTTTTCTCTTAATTTTGCCATTGACATATTTTCAGAAGATAATACAAGTTCACTCTTATATACTTTGATAAGATATCCTTCAGAAACCAATCAATTCCTATCTTAGCCTATTCAATGATTGACCTCCCACATGCATACAATAACAGATTTACAATCTTTGTACCATCAGAAACACAGCACGGTCTACATTAGGCCCACTTTCCGACACAAGACCCGTAGCTGTGAATCTTATGGCATTTCAACTGCATAACCATACAGTCTCTAATGGTTTTAATGACAACTCTAATGACAAGTCCCCTCTCAAGAAGTGCATTCCAGACCCCAACACAGTCTGGGTGAAAAAAAAAATTCCTCAAATCCACACTAAACCTTAAACCTTTCACTTTAACAGTGTAGCCCTTTGACTAAAAGGAGCAGCTGCTGTCTGTCCACCCTGTCCATGTCCCTTGTAATCTTATCCTTCTGATTCATGGACCCCTCAGCCTTCTCTCCTCCAAAGTAAACAACCCGAGCTTACCCAGCCTCTCTCCATTGCTGATATACTCCATCCCAGGGAACATCCTGATGAATCTCCTTTGCAATCCCTCCAGTACAATCACATCCTTCCTGTAATGTGGCTCCCAGAACTACACACAGTATTCCATCTTGGCCTAAACAAAGCTCCGCAGAGCTCTTATAATCAATGCTTCGATGTATAACGGCTGTGTTTACGCTCCCCTATGCTTTCCCAAATTGTGCAATAACCTGTCCAGTCACATTCAGGCATGTGTGGAGAAGCACCCTCTCGGCTTCCTAGTGTGCTGCCAAAAATTGAGTCCTCTCCTGTCTGGTTCCTTATTGCAAAGTGCATGACCTCATAATTGTCAGGGTTACATTCCATCTGCCATTGACCTGCCCATCTGACCATTCCATCTGTATCTTCCTGGAACATAAGTCTTTCCTCCTCACTATCAACTACCCGGCCAATCTTCATATCAATCACAAACTTACTTATGACACCCCCCACCCCTTGTCCATATTCACAGCTGCATCCATTATGATAAGGTTTAAAATCAGAAAACATCAGCTTAGAGTCCAACAGGTTTATTTGGAGGCACGAGCTTTCGAAGCGCTGCTTCTTCATCAGGTAGTTGTGCGCTTTGATGAAGCACTTCGAAAGCTAGTGTCGCCGAAGAAAGCTTTTGGAGTATAACCTGGTGTTATGCAATTTTTAGCTTTGTCCACCCCAGTCCAACACCAATACCTCTGAGTCACAAATAATAAGAGACACAGCACTGATCCCCATGGTAGACCATTGGACACTAGCCTCCAATCGCACAAACAGCCTTGTACCACCACGGTCTGTCCCCGACCACTAACGTTGATTTGAATGCAATTTGGAAGCCACTAATGAGTCCTACCTGTTCCCTGGTAATTCTTTTACAATGGGGATTCTCACTAATCGTGCCCCTGTGTTAGCTAGTCTCCTCCAAGTGAAAAACATTCACCTTTTTGCAGTCTTAACTGGCCTGTCCCAGATCCTGCCATTATTTGCCTTGAATGTGGAATAGACAGCGAGGGAAGCGTTCTGTTAATTGCCAACTTGTGATATATTTTGTGCATTTTCTAAATTTCACTGAGAGCCACCTTTCATTCTTTGAAACTTTAGAGAACACAGGCTGAGTTTCCTCATCAGGTAATCTCACCATCTGAGGGATTAATCTGGAGAATGTCCATTGCACTTCCTCTGTGATCAGTATATTCTTTCTGAGATTCGGTCATCAAAACTGTACACAATATTCCAGGTACAGTCCCACCGACACGCTGTGAAACTGCTTCAACATGTCTTTACCTCAATGTTCTGACTCTCTTAAATGGAGGCAAACCACACTTTAACTTTCCACTTACAAATATTCCTCCAAATCCCTTCACATTCATTACATTTACGATCTCACTGAGATCTTATAGAAACCCTCTCCAAAATCCAATATATGCCACTTCTACTGTTTTCCCATTTATCTATGCTGTAAGAAACAACTTTCAACAATTCCGAAGTTTATCAAGTATGATTTCTCTATCAGAAATGCACGCTCATTCTCTCCATTGTTGCTGTTAATTTCTAAATAGCAATAATGCCATGCTGTGTAATAGATTCCAACATTGTCCACACAAATGTCAAGTTAACTGGTCTGCAGTTCTCCACACTATGTCTTTTTCCCTTTGTAGCTGTTTGGATCCCTTCCATTCATCTATAGTGCTTGATTCACGTTTATCCACAATAGTTTCCGATCTTTGCAGAATGTGCAGGAAAATAAACCGCAGTCATCGAAAGTGCAATGAATACTACTATTGGTGATTTATTTCCGACATTTTGAAAGGAAGTACATCTGTTTCGTCAGACTCAGCAATGCTCAATCCAGCTCCATGTTCATGTACTACCTTGTTACGGATATGAATTGACTTTATGTCTTTAGCTCCAGGAGTACGATATGATCACTTGGTATTACTGGGTGATTTTCTGGATCTTCCTCCATGAAGACAGATGCAAAGTCACTGGTTGTTTTCTTGGCCATTTCCCTGTTCTCCACAATGACCTCTCCTCTCCTGATTATAAATTTCCACATTTGACCTTGCTTTTATTTTGTTTCCTTTGAAATATAGATCGTAGATTGATGCAGTCTTTGTGTTCCTGTTTGTTAGCATATATGTTCTCTTTTTGATTTCCTTTTCAGTTTCATGGCCTTCCATTTTTGGATCGTTAACTTTTGAGAATTCTCAGGTTTTCACAATATCTGGAATTATTCTGAAGTCACTTCCTCTGATTAACATATTTTCTAATTTGTTATGTTAACCATCATTGAGTCACTTTCTCACTCTTTGGTGTTTGTACCTGAAATAAATAGATGTATGTTGCAGACTTTCAAGTATTTCTAAAAACTCCTGGTTCTAATCAGATATATTCAGGAACACCGCAGGAGGATAGGAGGATAGAGAAGAAATTGCGGGAGCACTGCTTAGCTCTTTTCTATCATCGCTGGCCAATGAGGGAGGTCTTGGACAAATGAAGCATAGCGAATGCGGAGCCCGTATTCAAGACATGCTGCAAAGATAAACCTGGGAACTAAAGACCAGTAATCCTAAAATCTAGTGGGTAAGTAACTTTAGAAGATTTGGAAAGATTGGATGTACATGCATTTGGAAAGACAGGGTGTGGTTCGGTGTAAGATTAGAATGGTGCTGGAAAATCCGAACAGGTCAGACAGCATCCGAGGAACAGGAAAATCGATGTTTCAGGCAAAAGTCCTTCATCAAATTCAGCACAGGAGTTTATGCAAGGGAGATCATGACTCACAATTTTGTTGGAGTTCTTTGATGAAGTGACCAGCAACATTGAGAAGGTCCGGGTGGTATACGTAGTCAAGATGGATTCCAGTAAGGCCTTCAGTAAGATTCCACATGTTACGCCGCTCTGGAAGGTTAGATCGCATGGAATTGAGGAGGAGTTGGCAAATTAGGTACAAAATTGCCTTGATGGTAGGAAGCAGAAGGTAATACTGGAAACATGCTGGTCAGACTGGAGGCCTGTGAATAGTGGAATGTTTCAGGGGTTGATGCTGGGAGCACTACATATTACATATATCTTTGATTTACATGAGAATGTACAGGCATGATTTGCAAGTTTGAAGACGGCACTAAAACAGGCGGCATCATGGACAGTGAGGAAGGTTATCAGAAATTTCAGAAATTACAGCAGTACCTTGATGAGCCGGGGAAGTGGGCTGAGAAATGGCAAATGGATTTTAACATTTTTCAGTATAAGTTCTTGCATTTTAGGAAGTCAAATCAAGGTTGGAGTTTCATGGTGAATGGTTGGGTCCTAAGGAGTGTAGTGGAACAGAGGGACCTTGTAATTCAGGTGCATGGTTCTCTGGAAGTTGATTCCGAGGTAGACAGTGAGGAAAGCTTTTGGCACACTGGCCTTAATCGGTTTATATCACTGAGTATCGAAATTAGGGAGTTATGTTGCAGTTATACAGGATACTGGTAAGGCCGTTTTTGTAGCGTTATGTTCAGTTTTTTCCACTTTGCTATAGGAAGGATGTTATTAAACTGGAAAGAGTGCAGAAAAAAATTACAAGGATGTTGCCAAGGTCTCAATGGTCTGAGTTATAGAAAGACGTTGGACAAGCTAGGGCTTTTTACTTTTGAGTGCATGAGACTGAGGGCGGATCATATTGCAGTTTATAAATCATGTCAGGTATGGATAGAGTGAATGCACTCAGTCTTTTTCCCAGGGTTTGGCAATCACAGACTAGAGGGCATCAGTTTAAGGCCAGAGGGGACAGAATAAAAGGGAACCTGAGGAACAACCTTTTAACTGGCTGTTACGAATATGGAATGAGAAGTGATTGAGGCAGATACATTAACAACATTTAAAAGGTGTTTGAACCAATACATGGATAGTAAAGGATTAGAAAGATACGGGACAATGGCAGGTAAGTGGGTTTAGCGAGGATGGGCATTTTGGTCGGAATGGACCAGTTTGCGCTGATAGGCCTGTCTCCGTGCTGGCGGACTCTATGACTCTAACAACCATTGCTTGCCTCCCACTGAATGTTATATTGTACTTTCCAAATTCCCTGAAGATATCTTGACACTCTAGTCTCCAGTCTTCCATGATGCTTGACTAGAATATTCAAGCATTCTATATTGTATGCAGACACCTTGTAAAATGCACCTTATAAATGCCATTATTCCTTAAAAACTGCTTCAGACTAAGGTTAATAATTCGTCCATCTGACCACACAACATCAAATCCGAAATAACCTGCTCTCTAGTTTGCTTCGCAACATATTATTCAACCCACCTCAGATACACTTATGGAACTTATTATTCACAGCATCAGCTGTCATTTAGTTAACACAGTTTAGATTCAACTTGAGACCATCTAATAAGACGGCAGTATCCACAATACTTGCCTATCTTATTTCCAGAGCATATGATGTTCAGATTTTCGGCTACCGTTTTGGTTATGATATATAACACACCAATATTTACTTCTCCTTGCTATCTTTAAACTCTACCTAAACTGATTCTGTGGAATCTGAGGGACAGGTCTGTGACATCATTAGTGATAGATCTGGACAAGACATTCAGGGAGGCTCACCTCGACGCTGAGATGATCTGAAAAAAAATGTCCCACAAAACTGGACAGGCAACAATACCCTCCTCACTCTGTTAGGATAAGAGTTACCATATACTCTCTGCTCCCTCACACGCGCTGTATATCTGTTATAGCACCGACGCCGGAGAAGGTTCACGCTCTGTATCCAAATAAGGCTCAGGCACTACCACTTTTACTAATGAATTCAGCAACTAAAAATACTATATGGATTCAAAACTGTTGACTGACCCATTCCATACACGTCACAACTTACCCCACCTACACCAGGACAAATAGCAGGGTTACCCATTCCTACTCTCCCTCCATCCCTTTCTCCCATTTCAGGAGAAACAGCCTGGAATAGGATAGAAAGGGCCAAGCCGGGTAGTGGAGTGCCCGATATCCGTTCCCTCACTCCCCTCCTCCCGCCATGTTGGGAGGAGTCTTAAAGAGCTGAAGAGGACCAGGACGCCTCGTGTGGAGAATTTGAAATATCCACTGACCAGTTAAAGAGCAATGTTCAGTGATAAGACAATTCTCAGTTTAAACCCACTGGTAGTTCCAACAACAGTCCTTATACTTCCAAAAAAAAACAACACAGATACCTCACAGCATAGAGACACAGATACAGAAATTCATGGATGAACACACACAATACTTACCAGGAGATGGGTATACATACACGTATAACCACACAAATGCATATAGAGTCACATACAAATCGACATAAATACAGATCGAAACACAGGCTGAAGCACAGAAAGACTGATGTAGACACGCAAACACACAGATAACAAACACATAGACACACACAAACAGAGGCACAAACACACACACACAGAAACACACGCACAAACACTTACATATGGATACACAGAGGCACAGATGCTAGTGTCATTAAGACACAAATCGATATGTTTTTGATTTGTAAGGGGATCAAGGATTTTAGGGAGACGGCAGAAGAGTGAGGTCGTGGTTGATATAAGAAGTTATTGAGTGGGATTTCCGACTCTATAGGTTGAATGGTCTCAATCTGCTCATTTCCTTAATGCTCCTGCAGTATTATGCTATCAGGCATTCTCTTCCTGAGACAGCAGCAGAGGCTGGGTGCTATACATATTTGATTGGAAAGGGTCAGTGGGAATGTGGGATGCGTTTGGAGTGTGGAATGGATTATGTTGCTAAATATTCCGAATTATTCTGTCCTTATGTCTGAAAAGAGGTGGTGATTTGATGTTCAGTTAACTCGTTTTAAAATAACAGCCCCACAATGAAATGAGGACGTCCCTTTCCCGTTAGTGTTGTGCTACCTGTGGTGTCCTCATCCTCAGGGAGCAGTGAAGACTCGTTTATTGAAGATATTCAAGGCTGAGCTCGACTGATCCTTACCGGACAGAAGGGTCAGCGTTTATTGGGAACAGACAGGAAATGGATGGTCAGACACACTTGGATCAGCCATGAACATTCTGAATGGTGCAGCCGAATGGGCAACCTTTGCCCCTACCCGATGTGTTGTTCCCTCAATCCACCCTTCGATGCCTTTACAGGGTTGGGGACCACTCTATTCTGTCAGACTGAATCGTTACAATGACATAGGAGGAGACCATTCCGTCCCTCTAAGGAATTACACGGGAATATGGAATGAGGTAATTCAGCTCGTTCTGTACACTGCACAGTCCAGGAGGAGCCGATTCAACCCACCTGAGTTGCTGCACAGGAACAGGGAAGCTTTCGCTAACAAGAAAAAGAGAGTAGAGATAAATGTTTATTTTCAGGCTGCAAAGCTGTAATTGATGGAGTGCCTCAGGGATCACTGTGGGGTCATCAATGATCAATGATCTGTATCAAAGATCTGGAGGAAGGGGAGAGAATGACTTGGAGCTCAATTAGCTCGTATACCAAGATGGTCATTCCACGTGTCGTCAAATGTAGGTAGTAAGTCTGCAATGTGATACAGGCAGGGAAGGTTAGTAAGCAAACCTTCAGCAGAAATAACATAAGGTAAGTTGTCTATTTTGGCATGAAAGTTGAAACAATGGTTAACAATTTAAATTGAGAGAGATTGCAGAACTCTGTGATACAGGAGGTTTCCATGTTCTTGAGACATGAATCATATGAAGTCAGATGCAGCAAATGATTTGGAAGGTAAGTGGAATGATGCTGTTTTTGGCAAAAGGTATCAGGTTTAATTACAGAAATGTTTTACTGCATCTGTACAGGGAATTGCTGAGACCACACCTGATGCACTTTGTGCAGGATTGATCCCCTAACACTAAAATAAAAAGATATAATAATTTTTGAAGATTTTCGAGGAGGTTTCCCTTTACTTATTCCTGGAATGCCAGCCTTTTGTTATGGGGGATCATCAGTTTTGATCTTAGCTGAGAAATATTATTGAACTATCCATGACTTTCTGAAAAGTGTATCAGCAGGATGCACATTATCTCCTGTCAGGGAGAATGAAGCTAGAGAATAAACGTAAAGAAAAAAAGATGCATTTATATGAACACACATTTTATGAAGCTACCTCCCAATATTTACAAATTACACAGACACATGAAAGCATGTCTTCAAATTATGAAGTGGGGACATTTTTTTGCGAAAGGAAGGAATTATGTACAAGAGCAATGACGCACCTGCATATAATCCATAATCAGATTTTCCAGAGAATGTTCCAGAAGATCGCACATGGTCCCGTTTGATATTCAGTTGACAAAATTGTATGTTCCAACACAGAGAGGGAGAAAAATGTTCCCTGAGTCATCTTTACCACTTGTGAAGGATTGCTGGTGAGGACTCATTGAAATCTCTCCATTGCCTGAAACGAAGGGAATTCAGCCAAATCCCACTGTTCCAGAAAGAAATCTCACTACCAGTAACTTGTGTGAGCAGAATAACTTTAAAGGCAGAATAACATTTGGGGCACTCTATCATTTTACCATTTGTTATGAGTTCAACTTTCTGTGTCTCACATTTTTCTCGAAAATGACCTACTCTGAGACCTAAATCATTGACCACCTCACTAAACTGGCTGCATTTAAGATTGGTGTAACCAGTGGAGGAGTGGGACTTGAAAAGGACATAGTGACCGTCCAACATTTGTTGAAATAACAAATGAGAAATTCTCAAAGGGTTGTTCAAATGTAAGTTCCCTTCCCCAGAGGATTGCGGTTCCTAGATGTTTGTATTTATTCAAAGTTGTTTTTGTTATGTAGTAAAATCGTATGCAGACAGAAACGTGCTGCTGAGACCAAAAGCACATGGAGTGGTGATAAAGTATTTAATGGCCCACTCCTGCTGCTCTGTCCTGTGTTGGTATGTTCTATACAACCCCTCACAGCTCAGGCAAGGAACAGATCGATGCCACTTGCTCCAAATACCTGGTCAACAGTAACACAGAATCTCATTCAGTTCCTCAAGTCTGTCGCACATGTTTTGGTGTCCGTTGGAAAATGTTATTTGGTTCGAAAGACATCTCTGGTCTCTTTACACAGTCGTTCCTCTCTGCAACTTGTGGTTCATTTGTTGGTGATATTATAGACCCAGATTCACGGTGAATACAGTCCCCATACCTCAACTAGAGATGACTCACAAAATACTTTACTCTCTCTGATTGCAACGTTTAGGAAAATTAAAGCCATTAACTTTGCAATTACTGAATATGAGGACAAAAAGAACAGGATCAGGTAATTCGGATGATCAAACCATTGCATAACATCATGGCTGATCTACTGTTGACAGTAACTCCTCTTTAATGCCCAATTCTTCACCCCTTAGCTCTCTAACAGGTCAAAAATCCATCAACCTCCCACTTAAATGCATTAAGTGATATAGCTCCCCTAGCTCCCGAGCCCAGGTCATTCCTGACAGTGATTACCTTCTGTGAGAGGAAAGCACTCCGTACACATACACCAACATCTATTGATATGAACAAGAGGCGAATACAGGGGCTTAGGAAAGAGCGAATGGCTTTGATACCAAGGCTGTATTTGTCTGAGGATGGCAACCGGACCACCTACTTGTTTGATCTGAATGTGGATCAGGTGTAACCTTCCCACTGGCCGGGGTCTTTCAGAACATAAAGAGGTTTGGGGTCAGTCTCCAACAATCCTCTCAGTCCCGGGACATCTCTGCAGGAGATCCTCAGGTTAGTCTCCTCAGCACAAACATCTTCAGCTGCTCCATCAATGTATGTTCCCATCATAAAATCTGAAGTAAGTACTATGTCTGAAGATCACAGAAAGTTCAGAACATTTTGTCCCCCATCAGCTCCTGAACCATTCTGTGTCCATGTGCAGCAAGACCCGGACAGCATTCCGGTTTGTGCTGTTAAAGTGTCGGTAACATTTATGTAACAGCACGGCCAGACACTGCACATTTCCACAGTTAAAAGAGGAGCTCATTCAGCATCTGAAGTTGGTTGCACACGGGTATGGGCTAGCATTCAGGAACAGGAAGAGTGACAGCAGATTCAATACTTCTGACTGTTATACTGGAAGAAGAGTGGTCTGTTCAGTGCATCGAGATTTTAAACAGGAACAGGCAGAGCCCAATCAGACCCTTAAACCTGTTCCATGAGACCAGGAGGAGGCTATTCATCCCCATGAGACAGTTATACAGGAACAAGAGGGGGCCGTTGATATTCCAAAATGACAAAGCAATGAAACTGAGACTGCACTGATAGAGGGCGCCATGATGTTAATCATGATTCCATTGTTTGTAGAACGTGTACTGTTTTAACATAGTTTGCTGACAATGAGGAGGGAAGCCAAATAATTTGTGCCAAGTCTCAAGGAGGCATCTTCCATCACCGAGAAGACACATGGAGGTCAGAATCTGGTGAGAATAGTTAACTGTTTTTGTATGAAGTTATTGTGGCTGCTGTAGGGATTGCGGATAATCAGACTTTCAGTGCAGGACCATACACCAAATGCACTGTATTAATGTGGGGAGAGTTTATTCAAAGACTGGCCTTCTGTCTCTCTCATGCGACATGGGGATTGGGTGTGGAGTGAGAGGAATATTCTCAGAGCCTCTTAAACTATCGAAATCATGCAACCCGAGTAAGAAAGAAGCCATGGAATATTTCACTGTATCAGTGTCTATTTAGAACATCGTGAGTGACTGTCCCTCCCCATCAAGTTTCAATGCAATCGCCTCTCATTCTCTCAACGCCAGAGATTAATCTTCACTCCCTCCTCATGGTACCATAATCCCAGGGACTAGTCTGGTCAAACCTCATTGCACACTCTCTGTGGAAAGGCGATCATTCCTTATAAGGGGGAGAAAGTCTGTCCACAACATCCCAAATACTGCCTCAACAACTCTCTCAGCGATGATCACAATAACTCTTTTTCCTCTTCGACATCTCAGTTTCTTTCCTGTGGCGTAAGAAGACTTTCCTTCTCTCTACACTGCTGGAAAGAATTAACTCTTTTATAATGAAGGTATTGTTGCTGCTGTCGGGATTATGGATAATGTGTTCATTGCAGGATCACGCACCAATTGAACAATATTAATGTTGGGAAAGTTTATTCAAAAGCCAGAGCCTCTCTCTCTCTCTGTGTCTCTCTCTCTGTCTCTCTCTGTCTCTCTGTCTCTCTCTATCTCTCTCTGTCTCTCTCTGTCTCTCTCTCTCTGTCTCTCTCTCTCTCTCTCTCTCTCTCTCCTCTCTCTGTCCTCTCTTTCTCTCTCTGTACAGTTGAAATAGGGAGTCGGGGTGATTGGGTGGAACGTTCTCAGAGGCTCTTAAACTATCGAGAATCATGTAATCTGAGTGAAAAAAAGCCATGGAACTTATCACCGTATCATTGTCAGTTAAGAACATCATGTGTGATTGTCCATCCCCCTTAAGGTTCAATGCAATCACCTCTTATTCTCTCACCGAGCTTCACTCACTGCTCATGGTACTATCATCCCAGGATTAGTCTGGTGAAAGGTGAGAGAAAGTCTATCCACAGTACCCCGAATACTGCCTCAACAACACTCTCCTGGATGATCACAAAGCACCTTTCTCTCACTTAGACATCGCCATTTCTTTCCTGTTCCACAAAAAAGCCATTCCTTTTCTATGCACTACGACTGACATGGAAGTTATAAGTCCCTTACATCTGTACGTCAGCATCAATAAAGCCAGCACCAGAGATTCCAAAGTAGATGTGCATCACTCTCGGGGAGAATTTCAATGAGATTTAATACACCTAAAATAGCCGATGATCACGTACCTGAATGGAAACAAGATGTGGCAACACAGAAAACAGGCAGAAAAAGGGAGCTATCTTTACCTTTATTCTTCTCTCACAGGATTATGAAGCCCTGGTCAGGGCAACATGTTATGCAGATCTTGAACTGAGTGGCTGGTTCAGCTGTTCCACAGTACCATAAAGAGTAAAACGCATAGCTATGGATTTGTAGTGTTACAACAGAGGATAAATCTCCCTGCTTAATTAAAACCAGCAACAGAGAAAAGATTTATCCCATGCAGTAATCTGTGTTAATTCTAGACTCCAAATCTATTTAAAGTAAAAATTAACAACATTATTTCTTAAAGTATAACAGAGAATAATAAGCGAACAACTATTTACAACTTATTCCTCTAACCTGTCTTTTACCTTCCGCCTCCACATACTAGTCTGATAAGACTCCTAATTAAGATTTACAAAACAAAACGTCTTATCTCAAAACCAGGAAGCTTTTGGTATTTATTCATATTCCTGACTTCTTTTCTTCTTGGGGACTCTGCTTCACCAGTTACTAGTCAATAAAGTTACATATAGAAGAGCTATTTTTCAGGCAGTCTTTGCATGTTGGTACCTTGGCAGTTCTCCTCTCAACTGTCCAATTTTCCATGGTCTTGTACCGCCAAAATATTGGATTGTATCATTGGCTGTTACGATTGTCAATATAATAAATTAAAACATGGTTGGAGGTGGGTATTTTGGGGTATAATTTAAAGATTGTTACAGTTGAATTTGTTTTGAGACAATAAGCTAATCGGGTTGTTCGACCAACTGTTACATTATATCTATTTTTCAGAACTCCTGGTGCTCTCAGGCAGTTATTGTTGGTTTTTCATTCTCTCAAAGGTACAGTACTCCCACGTGTTCATCACAGAAGTCACACAGAAACCTGACGAGGGAAGCATGACACATTGACTTCCCTAAAGCACTTCAGGCAAGCAGATTGGTTTTTATAACAAATGATAGTAGTTGCTTTTAAACTCCCCAATTTTCTTCATGAGATATCAACAGACCATTATTCTGTGGCTCTAGATTTTGATTCAATGGCTTGACCACCATAAACTATCTTCCCTTATGCGAAAGAACAAGTTATACATTCTCAATAGCAATTATTTAGTGACGGACATGTGATTACAAGGAACGTGAAACTGTTGCATCTGGATTGAACAAAGGCACAAATGGTTTATTCAGATATTGCACTGAGACTGAGGACGGGACTGGGATATCATGATGGTGGTATTGGACAGGATTGGTGAGTGGGGAGGACATGGAGATGTAAAGCTGTGTAGGACAAAATGGTTTATGGAGTTTGAGAAGAGTCTGATTCCTTCTCGCATATCAGTGAATAATGTATAAATCGTAGTTTGATAGATTTAATATATAAGGAAATACATTTTTGTTTGGAACTGAAGATATTGACTTGCACTTTCCAGATTGTATATATAATGAGCAGAAATTCAGTTCAACCCGGTTTAGTAGACAAACATAAAGACTTACCAGGAACACCAACTATCGCGAGGATGGGATAGTAACTACCTTGAATAATCCAAAGGATATCCAGGATACGATATGCTAATGATGTCCAAGGCTGAGAAAGCCAGTAAAGTCCCCCCCGGATAAACTCCTGTCAATTGTTGGAACATTCCAGTCTAATGTTCTCAGATTCGGATCCATTGTTGGAACATTCCAAGACATGGCCTCAGATAATGTACCAGTATTATAATGTTCCAGTCTAATGTTCTCAGATTCTGATCCATTGTTGGAACGTTCCAATCCATGGTCCTCTGATTATGAATCATTATTGTAATGTTCCCGTCTAATATTCTCAGATTCTGATCTTTCCTCCCCCTCTCTCTCTCTCAAGCTGCTGATTCCTGTTAGTGCTGTCAGTGATGCTCCTCCGCACACTATGGGATAGCGCATTGAATAGAACCTATTTATCTTTCAACGATGGAAAATTTCCACTGGGATAATTAGGATCCACGGAGATTGACATTAATCACAGTCACTGAACAAATAGCTCCATTTAACCCCTTTGAGTTCAATATTGATTGTATTAAAATTCAAAAGAACGTTTAAAATTTATTCATTTAGCTTGGGATATGTGGGGGTGGCGGAGGGAAGGAATATTGGAGATGGTAGATTGATTGTGTGTAATCATTCAATCTGCCTTGGATATGGGAGTAATGTCAAAGGATTATCAGAACATAAAGAAGTTTATCCGTTTATAAATGGAAACATACAGTCTGAAACTACTGATCAGTGATTATAATGTCAGTAAAATATGGAGAGTCCTTTTCTAGTACATAATCTGACAGGAAAATGTGCCTACGACTACATGAGTTGCAACAGGCAAATGGCATGGATATGTTAACAGAGAATATGATGCGACACACAATTCAGATGGTTAGCCAAGGGTTAGAGAGAGCAGATGAATGTCATGCTATTAATGTTGTCAACGTCAATCAACTGTGATTAAATACCATGCATTGGTTTTCAATTTCAGTTTGATTATGTTCTTGGGGACATGGCTGCAGAGACTGGAGGGAGGGAACACGATATTTCCCAGTCATCAGTATTGGGATGTTACTCTTTATCAATCATCAGAACATCAAATTCCAGGATACATCTCCAATGAGGAATGAGGAGAGCCAATATTAACCATACGACCAGAAGACATTGGAGCAGAAATTTGGCCATTCAGCCCATTGAGCCTTCCCCGCCATTCAATGATGTCTGTTAAGCTTCTCAACCCCATTCTTCCGATTTTTTTTTCTGTAACCATTCATCCCCTTTACAATCAAGAACCTATCTGTCTTACTCTGAAATATACTCAATTACCTGGCCCCGACAGCCTTCTGTAGCAGTGAATTCAATAGATTCACCACTCTCTGGCTGAAGGTTGAAAATGTCTTCTCTTTACTCTGTCCCCTGGGTCCTAATCTCCCCTCCATTGGAAATATCTTCAAAAATCCACCCTGTCCAGGTCGTTCAATATTCTGTAAGTTTCAATTAGACCCCCTAACATCCTTCTGAACTCTGTCAAATATTGACCCAGAGCCCTCAGATGTTCTTCATGTGTTAAGCTTTTGATTCCTGGGACAACTTTCATGGATCTTATTGAAAAATGCTCCAGGGCCAGTACATCCTTCCTGAGATATGGGACCCAAAACAGTCCACAATAATCCAACTGTAGCTTGGCCAAAACCTTGTAGCACCTCAGAAGTATATTCCTGCACTTATATTCAAGTCTTCTTGAAATAAATGGAATCATTTTGTTTACCTTCCCAACTGCTGACAACCTGCAGGTTTACCTTTCAAGATCCTTGGACTAGCAACGCCGCCCACCCCCCCCCCCCCACCCCCCGCCTACCCTGGAGCCTTATGAACTTGCTCGCTATTTAGAAAATAGTCCATGCCTTCATTTTTGCTGGCAAACTGCATGACCTCACACTTGCCCACGTTGTACTCCACCTGCCACTTCTTTGCTCACTTCCCTAACCTGTGCAAATCCTTCAGCAGGAGAAAGTGAGGACAGCAGATGCTGGAGAACAGAGTCAAGAAGTGTGGTGCTAGAAAAGCACAGCCAGTCAGGCGGACTATGAGGAACAGGATATTCGACGTTTCAGTCATAAAACCTTTATCAGGAAAGAAGTGAGTGGGCGGAAAGGGGTTGAGAGATGAATGGGTGGGGCTGGGAGGAAGGTAGCTTGGAAGGCGATGGCTAAATGGAGGTGAATGATGAGAGTGGAAGGTGGAGTGGATAGATGGGAAGGAAGATAGACGGGTAGGACAGTTCAACAGACGGTGTTCTGTTGGAGGGTTAGATCTGGAATAAAGTGGAAGGGGAGGAGATGAGGAAACTGGTGACATTGCGCTGGATACCATGTGGTTGAAGGGTTCCAAGGAGGAAGATGACGCGCTCTTCCTCCAGACGAATTGTGGCTAGAATGTGGCACTGGAGGAAGCCAAGAACTTGCATGTCCTTGGACGAGTGGTAGGCGGAGGCGAAGTATTCAGCCACAGGGAAGTGGGGTTGTTGGTTGTGTGACGGAGAGTGTTCCCTGAACCGTTCTGCAAGTTGACGTCCTGTGTTCCCCAGTGTAGAGGAGACCAGGAGCAATGGACAGAGTAGATGAGGTGTTTGGATGCATCTGCCTGATGTGGAAGGATCTTTTGGGCCCTTGGATGGAGGTGAGGAGGAAGTTATTGGCACAGGTTTCATACCTCTTGCAATGGCAAGGGAATGTTCCGGCAGTGGAAGGTGGCTTGTTGGGGTGTGGGTGGGGGGACACGTGAACTTAATGAGGGAATTGTGAAGGGAATAGCCTCTGCAGAATGCTGATAGGGGTGGGGAGGGAAGTATATCTCTGGTGGTGTAGTCTCACTATCGGTGTCAGAAATGGCGGAGGATGATGATATGTTGTATCCTGAGGTTGGTGGTCTGGAAGGCGAGCAACAAAGGGGTGCTAGAGGGTCCTACTGCACCCTCCTGCAGCCGAACCACCTCTTCGATGCTACCTATCCCTCTATTGTAACTTTGCACTGTTTGAAAACTTAGTCAGAAAGCACTCGGTTCCTTCATGTAGACCATTAATGCATAAAGGGAATTTTGTGGTCCCAACACTGAGTCTTGAGGAATATCACTTGTTACTGGATGCCATCCCGAGAAGGACACTTTTATCCCCACTCTCTGCTTTTTGTCAGACAGCCATCCATCTATCCAAGCTAGCACCTTGCCTGTAACACCAGGGGCCCTAACCTTTCTCAATAGCCTCCTGCGTGGCACCTTATCAATGGAATTTAGAGAAGCAGGTGGATAGCATCTACTGGTTCTCCTTGATCAAATCTGCTCGTTACTCCCTCATCGCATTCCAGCTGGGCATGACCTCCCATTGATGAAACAATGCTGACTTGGCACTATTTTGCTAAATACTTCCAAGTATTCAGAAATCCCATCCTTCACGATGGATTCCTGGATGTTACCCACAAACAAGATTAGGCTAATCAGTTTGTAATTTTCCATCTTCTGCCTAACACTCTTATGAAAGGGAGTTTCATGTCAGCAATTTTCCAGCCTTTCCTGATTTTATTCATTCCTGAAAGATTACCACGTTCACTTTCACTACATCTTCAGCTATCTCCCTTACAATGCTGGGGTGTAGTCCGTATGGTTCAGGTGATTTATCCAAGTTCAGGCCATTCTGTTTTCCAGCATGTTCTCCTTGGTGATGACCACCATACTGAGCTCTGCCCTCTCACTCTCTTCAATTTTTGGGAATATACTGGTGTCTTCCACCATGAACATTGATGCAAAGTTCCTCATTCGTTTTTTTGTTGTCCGCTACTGTCTCTCCAGCATCATTTCCCAGTGGTCCATATTCACTTTTGCCTCTCTTTTGCACTTTATATATTAAAGAACCTCTTACAGTCTCCTTTGTATTACTGGTTAGCTTACCTCCATATCTAATCTTCTCTGTCCTTTTTTTGCCCTCTGTTAGTCTTTGTAAGTTTCCCAATTCTCTAGTTTCCCACTGCCCCTCACCACATTATACGCTTGCTCTTTTGCTTGTATGCAATCCCTGACTTCCGTCGTCAGCCCTGGCTGCCTCATCCTCCCTGTACCATGTCTCTATTCCTCGGCAAGAATCCCTGCTGTGTGTCCTGAATTAATGTTGGAATCTGCTGCCATTGCTTTTCCCCTGCCTTTCATACTTGACCCCTCTCCCAGTCAATTCTACCCAGCTTCTTCCTTATGCCTCCGTAGCTGACTTTATTCAGCTGAAATACTGTCACCTCTGATTCTATCTCCTCTCTCCAAAATTGCAGAAAAAAATCAACCATGTTCTCATCATTGCTTCCGAAATTTACATTCACCCTAATCTCCATTAAAATCCTGCATCATTAAATCCAGTATGATCTGTTCCCGAGTGGGCTCCACCAGAAGCTGCTCCAAAAAGCCATCTCATTAACAGTCCTAAAATTCCTTTTCTTGCAAACCACTGCCAATCTGATGTTACCAGTTTCCCGCATGCTGAAATCACCCATGATTACTGTACTTTGTCTTTCCTACACATCTTTCCTACCTCCTGGTGTATCTCGTGCCCCAGCTCCTGACTACTCTTTGGAGCCCTGTACAAGACTTCAACTGTGGTTCTCTTACCTTTGTGGTTCCTCAATTCTACCCACGAAGATTCTAAACCATCTGACCTTACTTCCTTTCTTACTATTAATTTAATGTCATTTCTTACTAATAATGCAAATGTACTCCCTCTGCCCACCTGCCTATCTTTTCGATAGGATAAATATCCTTAAATATTTAGATTGCCTTGCAGCCACATATCCGTAATGCCCATCACTGCATACCTGCCGACTTAATTCTGTGCCACAAGCTCATTTACCTTATTCCTTATACAGCATGCATTCAGTTGTAACCCCTTCAGTCCTGCATTAACCATCCTTCTTCTCATTGTCATTCATTTGTGCAGTGTGCTTGAACTTTGATATGTTAAACATTTCCAGATGCTCTATCCAATTGTGTCTGTGCAGAAGATTTTAATAATCGCTCCTGAGTTCTGTAGTCTTACGTCCTCTTTTAATTCGGCTTTTCTAATTAAACCCTATAACTGCCGCCCCACCCCGCGTGCACGCGCGCGCATACACACACACACACACACACACACAGACACACACACACACACACACACACACACACACACACACACACACACACACACACACACACACACACACACACACACACACACACACACACACACTCCTACTCAGTTTAAAGGTCTGTCTACAGTCCTAGTTAGGATTCCCTCAGACTCTGGTCCCAGCACGGTTCAGATGACGACTGTCCCAGCGGAGCAGGTCCTTTCTTCCACAGTAATAAAATGTGTCTATTCAACACAAAATACAAGGATAAAAACGCTTTTCTGTACATACCAAAATATGGAAACTACAAAAAGATAATATTGTTAAAATACACTTACTATGTGGAGCTATATAAATTGTAATGTGAATTACAATACCATGGAAGTGGTGTACAAACTTTATCAATCATTATTTGACTCACAGCTGAGATCCTGATTTCCCCTCTGCCAGTGATTCCCTTCACTGAGATTCCACCCTGCCTCTCACGCAGTGTCTAGAGGGGCTATAAGTTCTTGTTGGCCCAGAATATTTAACTTAATCCACCTTCTTCCTGGAACCAATCTATTGGTCTATTGGATTGAGTTTACCAGTCAGCAACTCAGCTCTGGAATGTTATTGGCGATAAATGATCTGGGATGACAGCCAGTATCAGCATGGTGCCCACAGGGTATGGCACCAGACAAAGGGCTTACAGTCAGTGAGAGTTTCTAAGAAAAGTTTCTGTGTATTTCTCCTCATGCTGTCTCCTGATCTAACTTCACATTCGTCTGACACCCCTTGCTCTCACTCACTCTGTCGCTCCTTTTTTCACTCTGTTTATCTCATTTCACTGTCTTTCTCTGTGCTTATTACTCTCCCTCTCAGTCTAGCTCCGATCATTGCCTCTATTTTCAAGTTGTCAAGTTGGAGAGTTCATGGACGCATGGTGGGCTGAATGGACTCATCCTGTGTTGTATTAATTCTGAAGTTCTCTGACCCACAGTCACACGTTTTGGTGCCTGGAGAGACAAGCTGGTCCAGATAATTAACCATTATCTCTTCCTGTTTTCTGACATGCAGCGACATCGAAATATCTGTTCAAACAAACAGATTCCTCATATTAAAATCAGCACACTTCAGACTGCCAGGCCACTGTGTTCTGTGCCCTCTGTTTTGTTTTGTTGGTCTTAGCTGTACTGGGATTAGTCTCCAACTCCTCCTCAGTCACTGTACCTGTGGACCTATTGCTGTGGTTCCAAACACCCTTCCCCCACCACCGCCATACACTATTTTGATTGCTACCAGTTCAAGTCCATCCCTTCCATCTTCTTTATATCCAACCAACCCGGGAATCCCAATGATTCATATATCGGAGATTGTTATCAGTTCATGTGCATCCCGTCTTTTTTGCGTGTATTCCATTGACCTGCGAATCCCAATAATCCACTATATCGTAAATTGCTGCCAGTTCAGGTTCATACCATCCTTTTTGTGTGTATCCTCCCGATTCGGGAATCCCAATGATCCACATATCAGAAGTGCTGCCTCCCCGATCAGCTCTTTGATCGTGTATTTAACTGTGCTACCTTACAATTCCTAATCTCACTCACACGTGACAGATTCTAATGTCTCCAGAATTCAAATATCGTTTCAGCACAACTCCAGCAAAGCCTTTTCTTCAATCTGGATAGACATGGTAATAAGAATTTAAGTGTGACGTCAGGAAAGTTAAACCACTGAATCGGTCCAATGACCACTGCTGCCAAACCTGTTTGACAAGGCATACATGTGGATCTTCTATTTGCTGATGGACGAGGATAAACAGAAGATTAGAAAATGTCAGATAATGTAATTCAGCCTGTTTACTCTGCTTTGCTATTCAATTGGATTCTAGTAATTCTGTTCATATCAATGGCAAGGCCTTTTCCCAGAATCCTCAGCGGGTCATAAAATTCCCAGTGTCGTTGTGTGCACAGTCCTGCGAAGGGAGTATCTAGTGCCAGGCAATGGGGTGTAGGGAATCACAGCGCTGGCACAAAGAAAGGCTGCATGTAGTGACGATGGACTGAGGGAACTGAGAGAGATGGAATGGTCATCCAGGGACACTGTACTCAGACAAGTTGTCGGGCAAAATACCCAGAGGAACCCACGAACCACGGCTGCTTTTACAAAAACCTGTCACATTTGCTGCATTTCTCCATCGAACAAAAGGAAAAATACTGTAGATGGTACAAAATCTGACGCAAACACAGAGATGTACTGTGGAGTGAGAAAAGAGTTAATGTTCCCAATGCAAACACAGGAAGAATGTACAAAGTCCATCCAAGTCTCTAGCACTGTGAGGCAGCATTGCTGTGTCACCATGCTGCCCGATGATGGATAATTGGGGATAGTATAGTTAAAAGCATAGAAACTGTTCTCCGTGATCGGGATTAAGAGTTCTGAAGGTTGGGTTGCCAACATGGTGCTCGGTTTGGAATATATCATCTGGGTTGCAGAACTTGGAGCGGGAGGGGAATGATCCAATGGTCAGCGTCTGTGTAGGTACCAACAGCTGGACAAACAAATGACAATGAGAAGAGTGCGGGGTAATACAATACTGAACTATGCATACAGTATAAGGAATAAGGTAAATGAGCTTGTGACTCATCCATAAATTGACAGGTACGACATAGTGGACATTACAATGACATCGCTGCAAGAGGATCAGGATTAGGAAGTGAATTCATCCTGTCGAAAAGATAGTCAGGTGGGCAGAAAAATAGAGTTGTATCAGTATTAAAAATGTAATGGAATCAATAATCAATAATAAGAAATGTACTAAGGTCAGATGGTTGTAGAATCTGTGTCGGTAGAATTGAGGAATCACAAAAGAGGAAAAATGCAGTTGGAGTTATATACAGGGAGCTGGGGTGTAAGATACACCAGCATCTAGAAAAATCTGCAGGAAAGGCAACGTTACAGTGATCACGTGGAATGTTATTATACAGATGGACTGGGAGTTCAGATTGATAGTGGTTGGCAGGAAAAGGAATTTGTGGAATGTCTACGAGATGGCTTTTTGGAGCAGCTTGTGCAGGCAGACTAGATGAGGTGAGCTTAAGGTGACAGAGATCATAATATGATTAAATTTACTCTGCAGTTTCAGACAGAGAAGTTAGAATCAGAAGTAACGGTATTACAGCTGAATAAAGGCAATTGCACAGACATGAGTGAGGAGCTGGGTAGAATTGACTGTGAGACTGGCCCAGTGGGAAAGACAGTGCACAGCAACGGCAGGAGATTTTTGGAGTAATTCAGGATACAGTAGAGATTTATGCTGAGGAAGAAGAGGCTTGTATAGGGAGGACGGGGCAACCATAGCTGACTAGGGAATTCAAGCACAGCTTAAACCCAAAAGAGAAATGATATAATGTGTCAAAGTGCAGTGGGAAACCTGAAGATTGGAAAGCTTACAAAGACAAAACAGAGGGCAAACCAAGTAAAATAAGGAGGGAGATAATTAAATAACGGGGTAAGCTAGCCAGTAATATAAGGAAGACTGTAACAGTTTTTTTTGGTATATAAAGTACAAAAGAGTAGCAAAAGTGAACATTGGACTGCTGGAAAATGATACAGGAGAGATGGTAGTGGGGAACGAGAAAATGGCCAATGAACTGAATAATGTCTTTGCAACAGCTTTCATGTTGGAAGGCACGAGTAAACCCTTAAACATTCAAGAGATTGAGGAGCCAGAGCTGAGTATGATGGCCCCCACCATGGAGAGCATGCTAGAAAAAAAATGTAATGGTCCGAAGGTGGGTAAATAACCTTGACCAGATGGACTACATCCCAGTATTATAAGGGAGATAGCTGAAGAGGGAGTGGAGGCACTCGTGGTGATCTTTCAGCAATCACTAGAGTAAGGAACGATCCCAGAGCACAGGAAACCCAATAACGTGACACTCCTTTTTTAACAAGGAAAAAGACAAAAAAAAAACATGAATAGCTTAACCTCTGTCGTGGGTCAGATCCTGGAATCCATTGCGAAGGGTGAGATTTTTGAATACTTGAAAGTGTTTGGTAAAATAGGGCAAAGTCGGCATGATTTCATCAAGGGAAGTTAATGCCTGACAAATCGATTGGAATTCTTTGAAGAGCAAATGAGCAGCTCGACCAAGCACAGCCAATGGATGTTATCCACCTGGAATTCAAGAAGGCCCTTGATAAGGTGTCAGACAGGAGATTACTGAGTATGATAAGGATCCGTGCTGTTAGAGGCAAGGTAGTGGCATGGATAGAAGCTTATCTGTCTGGCAGGAAGCAGAGAGTGGGGATAAAAGTGTACTTCTCAGGAGGGTAGCCGGGGACAGGTGGTGATCCAGAATGCTCAGTGTTGGAATTATAACTTTTTACTTGTTACATTAACAATCTAGATGAGGGAATTGCGGGCACTCTGGCTATGTTTGCAGACGATACAAATATAGGCAGATGGACAGGTCGTATTCTGGAAGCGGAGAGGCTGAACAAGGATTTGGACAGGTAAAGAGATCGTCAGATGCATTCCAACGTTGGAAAGTGTCAGGTCATGCACTTTGGCACGAAGAATAAAGGCATGATCTATTTTCTCAATGGCGAGAAAATTCAGAAACCTGAAGTGCAAAGGGGCTTGGGAGTTCTAGTGCAGGATTCTCTCAAGGTCAGTTTGCAGGTTGAGGCAGTAGTTAGGAGAACAATTGCAATTATGACTGGGAGCATTTACTCCGAAAAGAATTGAATATAAGAACAGACGGTATATGTCTCTGGTCAGACCACCTTTGGAGTATTGTGATCATTTTTGAGCTCCATCTCTCAGGAAGGATGTACTGGTCCTGAAGCATGTTCAGAAGATTTTCACGAGAATAATTATTGTAATAAAAAGCTTATTCCATGAGTAATGTTTGAGTACTCTGCGTCTATACTTGATAAAGTTTGAAAGGATGAGAGGGAATGTAATTGAAATAGACGGAATACTGAATGACCTGGAGAGAATGGATGTTGATAAGATATTTCCCTTGGACTAGAATCCGAGGGCACAGCCTTAGATGAAAGGGACATGACACGACCTGCTATCCTTAGTAGCCACACACGCAGATGACAAGCAACATGAATTCTACTGGGACAACACTACTATTATAGGACAAGCCAAACAGAGAACAGCGAGGGAATTCTTAGAGGCATGACACTCAACCACAGATTCAATCAATAAGCACATCGACCTGGACCCAATATATTGGCCACTGCAGCGGACAGCTGGAACTGACAACCGGAAACGGCAGAGACAAACCACTATAAATGCCGGAGGAAACATCACAGAAGCGCTTCACAGGATGCTCTCAAGCACTGATGATGTCACCTAGACAGGGGACGAAACATCTGCAACACATATTCCCAGCTCGGCAAGCAGAGCCACAACAGATAAGGTTGTTAAAATACACTCGTAATATTGAGCTACATAAAATGAAATGTAAATTACCTAACTAATAAAGTGAGGTGCGAACTTTATCAATCAGTATTTGACCCACAGCTAAGATTGTGATTTCACCTCTGTCAGTAAGTCCCCTCACTGAGATTCTCTGGCTTCTTAAACAGTATTGGCGAGGGGGGATGGGGGTAGGTGGTGTGGGGGATCTGTCGTGGAGGCGGGGCGGTGGTTATCATTTCCTGCTGCTCTTGGCACAGTCTACTTAAAAACACTTCTTTCTCCATGGAGCCAATCTATTGGCCTAATGGGTTCTGTTTAGCTGTCAGTATCCGAGCTCTGTGATATCGTTGGAAATAAATAACTTGGGATGACAGCCAGTATCAGCACAGTGCTCACAGTGAATGGCGCCCGGTCAAAAGGCTTGCCGTCCAGAGGAATTTCTAAATAAAGCTTCTAACTTCTCTCTGTCCATATTTATCTACCAACATGCAGTCTTCTGATCTATCTAACTTCACTCTCATTTAACGCTTCTTTGTCTCTCACTCATTCAGTCGCTCCCCTTTCTACACATTCTGAGTTTATCTCCCTTCACTTTTTTGTCTTGTTTATTTCTCTCTCACAAAACCTCTCTTCACACACTCACTCTGTCTCCAATTGTGCAGTTAGAGAGCTTGCAACTCCACGACGGGCTGAATGGACTCCATCCATGCCATAATATTTGAGGTTCTCTGACCCACAATGAATACTTCCTGTACAGACATGCTGGTCCGGTGAAAGGTAGTGTGCACAAACACCCATTATCTTTTCCTGCTCTTCTCTGGTGTACAGCTGCCTTGAAATGTTTGTTCAAACAAAAGAGACCGAATTAAATTCAAGCAGTCGAGAAGGCGTTCATGAGTGTGTTTTTCAATCAGGATTTAATGAAGGATGAGATTTCAGAATTACATAAGTAATGAATTAAAAACAGGGTAACGCAAGAAATGGCAGCGGGGTACAACATGTGGTTCCAAGTAGGTCTCATGATATTACCAATAGATTACCAATCCAGAAAAATCAGCTCCTGTTCTGTGGATCCCGTTTGAATCTCGCCACTGCAGATGGTGGAAATTCAATTCAATAATGTAAAAAGAAATCCCTGGAATTAAGAATCTACTGATGAGAATGAAATCATTGCCGATTGTCAGAAAAATCATCTGGTTCACCAATCTTCCATCCTCACCTGGTCTGGCTGACATGCAACTCCAGACCCAAAGCAATGTCATTGACTCCCAATCGTCCCCTGAAATGGTCTAATGAGTCATTCAGTTGTACCAATCGCTACAAAGTTTCAAACAAATGAAACCGGATGGACCAACGGGCATCAAAGTTGGCACCGGAAAAAATCAACATTAGAAACATCACTGTAGCACCTGCAACGTCTTTCCTACTAACATCTAAGGTCTAGTGCCAACATTGGAACAACTGCCTTACAGACTAGTCAAGAAACAGCCTGACATTGACATACTCACGGAATCTTACCTGACAAAAATGACAGAAATTAACGTGGACAAAGGAGTCTCTTACTGGTTACCACGTAACGTCGTTCCTCAGCTGAATCAGTCCTCCTCCATATTAAACAACACTAGATAAAGCACTGACTGGGGCAAGGGCACAAAGTGTATTCTGACCGGGAGATTTCAAAGTCGACCATCAAGAATGGTTTTGGCAGCAGTACGACTGATCACGCTGGTCGGGTCCTCAAGGACATAGCTACTAGATTGGGTCTGCAGAAGGTGGTGAGAGAATGAACGAGAGGGTAAAAAAACATACCTGACCTCATCCTTACAAACCTACCAACTGCAGATGTATATGTCCATGACAGTTTCGGTAAACGTGACCAGTTTTTTTCAACATACTTTGCTTTATTTATCTTTTAATTTTGTTATTACCGAGGGGGCTGCCAAATCTGCTCAGTTTGTCTGGCACTTTCTCGTTCTTTATTGTTTCTGATCTGTTGCATCATTCTTTGCTTTATTTAACATTTAATTTTGTTATTACTTGGAATGTCTGCATCACTGACAGGGGCAGCATTTGTTGACCTAACCAAATGTCATTTACTGTGAGGTCATTCTTTCAGGCAGTACAGAACCAAGCACATTGCTGTGGGTCTCACATCAATCTTAAGCCAGACCAGATAATAACACAAGCTCTATTTACCAAAGGACATCAGTTAAATAGATAAGCGTACAGACATAATGCTGGAAATGTCATGGTTGTTATTTCCAATTCCTGTCTTTTGTATGTACTTTCTGACATTGTCTGTGGTAAGATGTGGAACAGTGTCTTTCTGTGTAATAACCTGTGCATCTGAATTACATTTCTTCCGACATTACTGCTCTGAGAGAGTGTTACTGTCATTAAGTTATTTTAGAGACAAGAACAAAGTTGCGATCGAAATATTTGCAACTGAAAGAGTGCTTAGAACAGAGGTGGAAACATAACGTCTGAATTTTACCAAAGCATAGATAATGGTTTATTAAGCGTCAGCGTTGAAGCCAAGATGGTGACTGGGCATATAATTGAGCTGGTAGTGGATAGGTTTTGTGATGGATAGAATACGGAGACATAAATGAATTTTATTTATTTAAATTCAGTATTGTGAACAGTCTTGTTCTCAGATGTTTGTGAGGACGGGGGTGTGGGCGGTTCTGACATTTCTGGGTAATCAATGAAATTTGCATTTGAAACTGAAGACAGTAGTTTCCGTCTTTGTCAAATATAGATAACAGAAATAGCAAAGATGTTCGCCATGGTTGAAGAGATTAATAAATGGATAGAGATGAAGAAACTCACCAGGAACACCAACAATAGCGAGGATAGGGTGGTAACCCGCCTGGATAATCAGCAGTGCACCCCATATCCGATCTGGTAATGACCAAGACGAGGAAAAAATTAAAAGACCCCAGAATAAACTCCTGTCCATTGTTGCAGGATTCCAGTCGAATGTTCTCAGATTCTGATCCATGAATGGATCATTCCAAACTATTCTTAGATGTTTAAATCTCCTTTTTCTGTCTCTGCAGCGGCTGATCCCTTTGAGCATTGGAGTTGGTACATCGGCTGCTACAATGACATAAACCATTGCAAGAAGCCCCTTACTAATAGGAGACGGAAAACATCCAGTGACACAACTCGGATCCATGGAGACTGGCATCAATCACAGTCACTGAACAAACAATTCTATTTAACCCCTTTCAGTATGGTCCCTTCAGTTCACAAAAACTACTGGACTGGATAGAATGTTGGCACTGTTGGTTATTGATCACATTTCCCATAACCCATTGCTCTCGTGAAGTTGTTAGTGAGGTAGAATGATGCATGTTTTCTTGTCACAGGCTAGGTGATTCTGCTGCGTTGTCCGTTTGCAATACTGTAACTGGCTGAACCTCCCACCACCACCATCCTCAAAAACCACAATCTACATGCTGTTACCGTGCAGATCTCTCCTCGACTGGAACATTAAGCCAATATACTTACAGTGGATACATTTGCATTTCAATACATATGAAATGTGAATTTGCCTGGGCATTCCTCCAATTGATCTAATA
Source organism: Hemiscyllium ocellatum (assembly GCF_020745735.1). NCBI lineage: Eukaryota > Metazoa > Chordata > Chondrichthyes > Orectolobiformes > Hemiscylliidae > Hemiscyllium > Hemiscyllium ocellatum. Next base: position 28,848,770 of record NC_083447.1, on the reverse strand, counting down.
AGGCAATTTGTATCTTCAACTCTCAATGCGCTTTAGCTTTTTTTATATATAAACTCACAAACACCTTAACACACTTTATTAAGCACAAGTTTCTTCATTTCTCCTCATGGTAGCAACATGACAGGGTTTAGTCTGATGAAACCCCTTTGGACTGAATCGCTGATAAGATCATTATTTATAAAATTATACACAATACACCTCACAGTCTCTCAACAAAACAATATCATTGGGAAAGATACATTTACTCGGATACTTTAATAATTTGGCAAGAAGAGCCACATATCATTTACTTCCTGCTGCGTTAAAAATCTGTTTGTCACTTATGACCAAACACATCCAGGTCTGTTTCAACAACAGCACTTCCCAACCTCTCACTGTTTAATGAACATAAATGTGAATGATGATATTTGTTGTTCATACCTGAAATATTTTATATCTTGCGAAGAGCTATTGCTCAAACACTGATCCTTTTGATACCCCAAAGCATTCACTCCAGATAATTATGCTACTCTCTACATTCTCTCGGTTATCCAACTTTTAATACATTCGGTGTATTCCACCCCTACCTACCAATGGACTCTAACATTCTCTACTCAACTCTATTCAACCATGTCAAACGTCTGCTGAAAATTCAAATACTTCATTCCCACTGGTTCTCAATTGTTGATGTCACAACGGGCAACCTCCACAAAGTCCAGCAGGTTTATCAATGGTCAAGATAAGTTCCCTTTCTTGAATCTTGATTTACTCTACCGAATCATGTCATTATTTTCCAAGTGTCTTGTTGTCACATTCCTCACAAAAGGTTCCAATGTTTTTCTCACAGCTTACATTAAGCTAACCACTGTTTCGTTTGCTGTTTGCTCTCTCCGTCCTGATTTAAATATTAAGATTTACAATCGCTGCTTTCCAGTCTGGACGATCCTTTCCAGAATCTAACCAGCTTTGAAGAATAATCAGTAATTCTTTCACTAGCTCTACTGCAACCTCCTCAATACTCTGGGATGTAGGCCATCAGATGCAGCAATATACCAACCATAAATTCAGTGAGGTTTTGAAAGACATACCGTTTATTAATTCTAATTTCCTTCTGTTCCCCATTTTCACCAGTCACACCGTTCCCTTGAATTTCTGGAAGTTTTTTTCTGTACGTTCCTCAGGGATATGGACACAATATATTGCTCTCAGCGGACAGATAGGTTCTGTCAGCCAGTGAATATGTCGGAGGACTGCACTCCAGTGATGATGGCTATGTTACTCACTCCTGCCTGGAAAGGTCCAGACTTAATCTAATTGAATTCATGGTGAGCATCGGCACAGTCCTGTCACTGGTGTGAGGCTACACAGTATACTGAAGGAAGGGACACAGCTCAGTGACCACCTCAATTCTGAAACAAACTGGTTTCCTACCTGACACCGGGTCCAACTTAGACAAATGTCCCGGGAAATCCAAGGAAAGATAATGCACTGTCCTGCACCTTCCCTTCTGTGGAGCCTCACCTCCATTTGTTTACAATGGACCCAAACACTCTGTAAATGCAGTTTATAGAGGTGGGGTCACCAGACCCAGCAGCTGACAATACAAACCCGAGATAAGCATCCACAGAAACTCCACTGATTTTCCAATGACAGGAACAAGTCAATTCCCCACACGGAACGTGCACACGCTCAGTGTTGATAAACATTGGCACTCCTGAGTTTCTCGTCCTGGCTGAGAAAGCCGTTGCATCTCTGCACACTCCCACAGTAACAGTTTCTCTCTCCAAAGAAGCAGTTGACAATGTAACATTACCTTTCTCTATATTTCAGCAACTATAAGGGCAGCACCAGTATTGCTAATGGATTTGATAATCACATTCAGAGAAGAGAGATACAGGGAACCTAACTCACTTTAAACTGAACAAATCTAAATGGACGCGATATTCAGGAATGTGGGAAAATCGGGAAATGTGAGAATAACTTGCCATTTTATTTTCCTTTCAGTTCATCATCAGAAATCCCTTTGCTCACTTGTCATTTCTTTTCCTCTCTTTTTCTGGCCATTTCTCCACCCATTCAATTTAAACCTAGTCCCCATCTCTCTTTCCAACCCAACCATCCATGATACCAGCTAAAATAATGTTATTTCCCACTTTGCTTTTAGTTGTGAAGCAGGGTCACTGGACTCCAACCATGATCTGCATTTCTCCTGACAGAGGCTACCATACCGGCGAGATTTTCCAACACTTTCAGACGCTGGAGAATTTTATTTTCGATCTCTAGCACCCACCGTTTCTTCGTTTATTTCACCTTTAATGCTGTTGTTTCACGGGATGCCAGCATCATTGGCAAGGGCAGCGTTTGTTGTCAACCACTAATTGTCCTTGACTACGCGGCCAGTTGTCAAGACAAAATGGAGGCAACAATGTTGTTGTGGGTCTGAAGTCACATTGAGCTCAGAATGGGTAATAATGTTAAGTTTCTTTAGCAAAGACTATCAGAGAAATAATAAAACTAAATCTTAACGGTTTCTGGTTTCCATAAGTGAAATTGGGTATCATTCCAATTTTTGTCATTCGAATTTAAGCTCTGTCATCGGCCACGGTAGAATTTTAAACACCGCCTTGGATTCACAGCCCGTGCCTCTGAATTATCATCTAGCTACATGATCACTCTGATACAGAGTCCTTACTGACTAGCCCGTATTCCCTAGTTCCTGCCAGAGGGAGATGGCGGGGAAATCAGTTTAACTACCAAAAATCAAAAGGATTTTTGGGGAAAAAGCGAAAGGGAGATTGAGGACAATTTCCTGTAAGATCACAGATTTCTGAATGCTGAAATGAAGAGATTTCGATAGCATCCTGCAACATGAACCTGTAATCCCAGGAATGATAGGTGAAGGGGATATTGGAGTCAGTAAAGATGATGGAGCGTTTTAGATGAACAGTTGTTCTGCAACGTTGTAACTGAGTATGGGGTCAGCAGAGTTTTCGACTCATTGGGCTGAATCTAACAATAGTTTGTCTCATAGAACATAGAACAATACAGCACAGAACAGGCCCTTCGGACCACGATGTTGTGCCGAACATCTATCCTAGATTAAGCACCTCTCCATGTACCTATCCAATTGCCGCTTAAAGGTCGCCAATGATTCTGACTCCCACTCCCACGGGCTGCACATTCCATGCCCTCCCCTCTCTGGGTAAAGAACCCACCCCTGACATCTCCCCTATACCTTCCACCCTTCACCTTAAATTTATGTCCCCTTGTAACACTCTGTTACCCGGCGGAAAAGTTTCTGACTGTCTACTCTATCTATTCCTCTGATCATCTTATAAATCTCTATCAAGTCACCGCTCATCCTTCGCCGTTCCAACGAGAAAAGGCCGAGAACTCTCAACCTATCCTCGTACGACCTATTCTCCATTCCAGTCAACATCCTGGTAAATCTTCTCTGCACTCTCTCCAAAGCTTCCACATCTTTCCTAAAGTGAGGGGACCAGAACTGCACACAGTACTCCAAATGTGGCCTAACCAAAGTCCTGTACAGCTGCAACATCACTTCATGACTCCTGAATTCAATCCCTCTGCTAATGAACGCTAATACACCATAGGCCTTCTTACAAGCTCTATCCACCTGAGTGGCAACTTTCAAAGATCTATGTACATAGACCCCAAGATCCCTCTGTTCCTCCACCTGACTAAGAACCCTACCATTAACCCTGTATTCCGCATTCTTATTTGTTCTTCCAAAATGGACAACCTCACACTTGGCACCGTTGAACTCCATCTGCCACTCTTCAGCCCGGCTCTGCATCATATGTAAGTCTCTTTGCAGCCGACAACAGCCCACCTCACTGTCCACAACTCCACCAATCTTCGTATCATCTTTAAATTTACTGACACACCCTTCGACTCCCTCATCCAAGTCATTAATAAAAATTACAAACAGCAGAGGACCCAGAACTGATCCCTGCGGAACTCCACTCGTAACTGGGCTCCAGGCTGAATATTTACCATCTACCACCACTCTCTGACTTCGACCGGTTAGCCAGTTTTCTATCCAATTGGCCAAATTTCCCTCTTTCCCATGCCTCCTGACTTTCCGCATCAGCCTACCATGGGGAACCTTATCAAATGCCTTACTAAAATCCATGTACACTACATTCACTGCTCTACCCTCATCCACATGCTTGGTCACCTCCTCAAAGAATTCAATAAGACTTGTAAGGCAAGACCTACCTTTCAGAAATCCGTGCTGGCTGTCCCTAATCAAGCAGTGTCTTTCCAGATACTCATAAATCCTATCCCTCAGTACCCTTTCCATTACTTTGCCTACCACAGAAGTAAGACAAACTGGCCTGTAATTCCCGGGGTTATCCCTATTCCCACTTTTGAACAGGGGCACAACATTCGCTGCTCTCCAGTCCCCTGGTACCACCCCCGTTGACAGCGAAGACGAAAAGATCATTGCCAACGGTACTGCAATTTCCTCTCTTGCTTCCGACATAATCCTAGGATATATCCCGTCAGGCCCGGGGGACTTGTCTATACTCAAGTTGTTCAAAATGTCCAACACATCTTCCCTCCTAACAAGTATCTCTTCTGGCATACCAGTCCGTTTCACACTCTCCTCTTCAACAATACGGTCCCACTCGTTCGTAAATACTGAAGAAAAGTACTCATTCAAGACCTCTCCTATCTCTTCCGACTCAATACACAATCTCCCACTACTGTCCTTGATCGGACCTACCCTCGTTCTCGTCATTCTCATGTTTCTCACATACGCATAAAAATGCCTTGAGGTTATCCTTGATCCTATCCGCCAAGGATTTTCCTGCCCTCTCTTAGCTCTCCTAATCCCCTTCTTCAGGTCCCTTCTGGCTATCCTGTATTCCTCCACTGCCCTGTCTGAATCCTGTTTCCTCAACCTTATGTAAGCCTCCTTCTTCCTCTTTACTAGACATTCAACCTCCCTCGTCAACCAAGGCTCCCTCACACGACCATTTCTTTCCGGCCTGATAAGGACATACATATCAAGGACACGTCATATCTGCTCCTTGAAAATGTTCCACATTTCCACCACATCCTTCCCTGATAGCCTATGCTCCCAACATATGCTCCTCAAATCCTGTCTTACAGCATCGTAATTTCCCTTCCCCCAATTGTAAAATCTACCCTGTTGTGCGCACCTATCTCTCTCCATAACCAAGGTGAAAGTCACAGAATTGTGGTCACCATCACCAAAATGTTCACCCACTAACAAGCCCATCACTTGTCCCGGTTCATTACCGAGTACCAAATCCAATATGGCCTCCCCTCTGGTTGGACACTCGACATACTCAGTTAGAAAAAGCTTCCTGGTCACACTACACATACACCGCCCCATCCAATCTGCTTGATCTAAAGAGCTTCCAATCAATATTTGGGAAGTTGAAGTCGCCCATGACTACGACCCTGTGGCTTCTGCACCTTCCCAAAATCTGTTTCCCAATCTGTTTCGCCACAACTCTGCTGCTATTGGGGGGCCGATAGTAAACACCCAACAAGGTGACTGCACCTTTCCTATTTCTGACTTCAGCTCATACTTCCTCCAAAGGCAGATGCCCCTCAAACTTCCTTTCTGCAGTCGTTATACCATTTCTAATTAGCAATGCCACCCCCCTCCTTTTTTACCACCCTCCCTAATCTTACTGAAACATCTGTAACCAGGAACTTCCAACAACCATTCCTGTCCCTCATCTATCCACGTTTCCGTGATGGCCACAGCATCGTCGTCCCAGGTACCAATCCACGCCTGAAGTTCACCCACCTTATTTCTGATACTCCTTGCGTTGAAGTATACGAACTTGAGCCCATCTCTGTGTCCGCAAATATTCCCTGTCAGTGCTACCTTCTCCACAACCTCCCTACATTCTTGGACATCCTGACAAACAGCTAGCTTACTTGCTGGACTACAAGTCCGGATCCCACCCCCCTGCCAAATTAGTTTAAACTCCCCCCAAGGAGTGCTAGCTAACCTACCCCCCAGGATATTGGTGCCCTTCTGGTTCTGATGCAACCAGTCCTGTTTGTACAGGCCCCACCTTCCCCAGAATGCAATCCAATTGTCCAAATACCTGAAGCCCTCCCTCCTACACCATCCTTGCAGCCACGTGTTCAACTGCACTCTCTCCCTATTCCTTGCCTCACTGTCACGTGGCACCGGCAACAAGAGATGACGACTTTGTCCTAGCTTTTAGCTTCCAGCCTAACTCCCTGAGATCTTGAATGACCTCCACACCCCTCTTCCTGCCTATGTCGTTAGTGCCAATGTGTACCACGACTTCTGACTGCACACCCTCCCCCTTAAGGATCCTGAAGACACGGTCCGAGACGTTTCGGACCCTGGCACCCGGGAGGCAATAAACTATCCGAGAGTCTCGCCCATGTCCACAGAACCGCCTGTCCGTCCCTCTAACTAGAGAGTCTCCTATAACTAGCGCTCTCCTCGACTCCCCCTTTCCCTTCTGAGTCTCAGAGCCAGACCTCACGCCACAGACCCCGTCACTGCAGCTTACACCTGCAAGTCTGTCCCCCCCCCCCCCCCAGCAGTTTCCAAAGCTGTATGCTTATTGTTTAGGGGAACTACCACAAGGGAACACTGCAATTCCTGGTTGTTCCCCTTCCCACCTCTAACTGTTACCCAGCTACCTCTGTTCTCCGGCGTAACTATGTCCCTGTAGCTTCTATCATTCACCCTCTCAGCCTCTCGAATGATCCTCAGTTCATCCAACTCCAGTTCCAGTTCCCTAACTCGTTCGGTGAGGAGCAGGATCTGACTGCATTTCCTGCAGACGAAGTCGGCAGGAGTATCGGTGGTCACCCCAACTCAAACATCCTGCAGGAGGAACATTCCACTGCCTGCGCTGCCATGACTGTACACTTTGTCTCCAAAACAAGATCACTGAGTCTATGACACTGAGTCGCTTACCTGTGGACTTTAAAGTTAGGTTAGTGGAGGAGGATGGGAGGGAGGCCCTACGAAGTAGGGCCTGGGGTCGAGAACACACTCACTCAAATACCAATCACTTACCTTCTCGACCAGCTCTGCCCTCCAACCTCACTTCCGCCCAGCTCGAACCACTCTCTGCGGTGAAAAGACCATTGGCGTCGAGGTAAGTTCTTTAAATACCAATCATTTACCTTCCCGACCAGCTTTGCGCTCCAACCTCACTTCTGCCCAGCTCGCGCCGCTCTCTGTGACATTTTGATTGAGTGTGACGGAGGGATTGTCTGTACGAGACTGAACTAGTTTCATGGTGCTATCTTTTATCGAACTCACCTCATTAACTACCCACTCAATCTCATAGTGTTCTTCCCATTCAATGCCACCCCGATTCTCCAATCCAAAATGCTGGAGGGACTCACCATCGCACTGGTGCCCCTGGCTATTCTACGATCACTGACACTGGTGCCATCTTTCAAAGACCAATGGGCACACTGTTGTACTTCCTCAGGTTGAAGCCACCCTGCACAGTTGACCCCGAGCATGGCAGATAAGGGAACTAACACCACGATTTTTCAACAGGGGCACAGAGGTCCTAGTGGATGGGCTAGTACAGAGGGGCCCATTCTGTTTCCAGAGGAGGCCTCATCTCCAGCCCCAGCGAGCATGGTCTGAGCTCACCACCCAGCTCAGTGCATTATCTGCGGTCTCTCTCTCTCTCTCTCTCACACACACACACACACACACACACACACACACACACACACACACACACACACACACACACACACACACACGCACACACACACACACACACACACACACACTTTGAATATGGAAAATTCCAGATAGTGTTTTTCAGGTACAGGAACTTTCAGTCATTCAACCACCTGGGTTCCTGCAAAAATATGTACTTATTTTATATCCAATCACAATTAGTATTTCTGGCTATTTCACTTTGTCTCACTTTATTATAATCAGCCAAACACTGCTTCTGAACATTTGTCCCGTTATGAAATTACAATTTTGAGCAGAGAATTTTTATCCTCAGCTGTTATCTTGACCGCTATCTGAATTGTACTATTTTCCTTGTTATGAAAGTTTCTCTTGCCCTTTGCCTGTGCCTGTTTCTGTCTGTAAGAGTTACACTGTCTCCCACTCAGTTGGCTGGACGGCTGGTTTGTGATGCAGAGGGAGGCCAGCAGCGCAGGTTCAATTCCCCCACACTGGCAGAGTTTACCATGAAGGGGATGCAGTCTCAACAATGGGCAATCGAGCATGGCCAATCCACTCTAAGCTGCATTTTTGTACTCTGGGAGGAAACAGGAGCATTGGGTGGGAACCAACACAGATACGTGGATAATGTTCAAACTCACCTGAGTTTGGAATTGAACCCAGCTCCTTGGTGATGAGCGGCCGCAGTGCTAACTACATATCCATCATATTCCTCAGTTGGTTCTGTTAATTACTTATAGCTGACTGAAGAAATCCAACTGTCTTGTTCTGATAACTGAAACAGTCTGAGACCTTTATCATCAGTCATATTGCCAACCTGGTTACATTCAAAATTTGTGGTGAGCATTGGAGGAATGGGACTAGAAATTAAAACAGTGACACCCTCCAACCTCAGTCAGAACTGGAACGAGGAGAAATTCACGAAATGGGAATTCATTCAAGTGGGAGTTCTCTCACCCAGATGATTAGGAGGGCTGAATCTTCATATTATATCGAGGCTGACTATGTCTGATTTTCCATAGACAGGTGATTCAGGGATCATAGTGAAATCAGAGAAAAGTGCACCTGGGAACACAATGAGATGAACCATGACGTTATTGACTGGTGGGATAGAGTCAAAGTGCCGAATGGTCCAGTCGTGTTCGTCAGTCCTATGTTCCGATGTTCCATTCAGCCCCTCGGTCCTGCTGTGCAGGAGCAGACTGAGGCCACTCCGATGGTTTGGCAAATTTGTTGGAAAATCCAGGCTGAGTCAGGCAGTGACCCCCACCCCCAAGCCCTCTTTACAGGCTTCTCCTCTCTGTAACTTCTACTCCTGATGTAGGTCATGTTACAGGCCCAGATTCGCATTGAATACAGCCCCCATGCCCCACCCAAGGTCAACTCAGACAAATCCTCTGTTGTTTCTGAATGCAACATTTTACATTATAACTGTCACGAAAATAATCAATTATTTTCCAAAAACATAAATAAGAACGTAAGAAATACGTTTTTACGCTGTCATTCAATAAGAACATGGCTGAACTATTCCACGGCTCAACACAACTTTCCTGAATAACCCCTTGCTTTCCTCAACTCGCTGAAATGTCACAAACCAATCCACCCGTCTGTAAATACAATTAGTGACCCAACCTCGACAACTCTCGGAGTTATGAAATTCCTGCCATTCACTACCTTTTGAAAGAAGACGTTTCTTTACATATCAGTTTGAAATCGATATTCCTTATTCTGTACCTACATCCCTGAGTTCGAGACTCTGTGCTGGTGTGGAATCACATTCTCAACACGGACCTTGTCAAGCCCCCTCTGTATCTTGTCTGTTTCAGTCATGGCACCCTCATTCATTTAAACCACAATGAGTAATCGCCTCAGCATTTTTGATGTATTCAATAGTTCAATCCTTTCATCCCAGGAACCAGTCTAATGAAGCAACATTTCTGCATCAACCTGCTGACGTTATGTTTCATACACAGAAATACGCCACTCCGTTGTAATGCTCCTTTTTTGGGAGTCCTCTCCATTTAATAACTGCCTGCCTTTTGGTTGTCAGTGTCATCCTCAAACTCGAATGTATATTGCACTCAGCTCCCGCCGTCAGGAACTGAGTGCAGCTCTTGTTATCGGACTGATATTTGTGGTAGTCCAGTAGAATCTTTTCTCATAAAGATTCAATGAATCCCGACTTTCCGATTTCTACGTGTTTACCAAGTGTCATCCCATGCTAATGCATTATCCATCATTTTGTGATACATAGAACATAGAACATAGAAGGATACAGCGCAGTACAGGCCCTTCGGCCCTCGATGTTGCGCCGACCGAATCCTACCTAACCTATACTAGCCCAATAACTTCCAAATGCCTATCCAATGCCCGCTTAAATGACCATAAAGAAGGAGAGTTCACCACTGATACGGGCAGGGCATTCCATGAACTCACAACCCGCTGTGTGAAGAATCTACCCCTAACATCTGTCCTATACCTACCACCCCTTAATTTAAAGCTATGTCCCCTAGTAACACCTGACTCCATTAGCGGTAAAAGGTTCTTAGTATCTACCCTATCTAAACCCCTAATCATCTTATACACTTCTATCAGATCTCCCCTAAACCTTCTCTTCTCCAATGAGAACAGCCCCAAGTGCCTCAGCCTTTCCTCATAAGATTTTCCTACCATTCCAGGCAACATCCTGGTAAACCTCCTCTGCACTCGTTCTAAAGCTTCCACATCCTTCCTATAGTATGGCGACCAAAACTGCACACAATACTCCAGATGAGGCCTCACCAGAGTCTTATACAACTGCAACATGACCTCAGGACTCCGGAACTCAATTCCTCTGCCAATAAAGCCCAGTACACCATATGCCTTCCTCACAGCACTATTTACCTGGGTGGCAACTTTCAGAGATCTGTGTACATGGACACCAAGATCCCTCTGCTCATCCACACTACCAAGTAGCCTACCATTAGCCCAGTAATCCATCATCTTGTTATTCCTACCAAAGTGAACGACTTCGCACTTAGCTACATTGAATTCCATTTGCCACATTTCCGCCCAGCTCTGCAACTTATCTATATCCCGCTGTAACCTGCCACTTCCTTCCTCACTATCCACAACTCCACCGACTTTTGTGTCATCCGCAAACTTGCTTACCCAGCTTTCAAGTCCTTCCTCTAGATCATTTATAAAGATAACAAAAAGCAATGGTCCCAAAACAGATCCTTGTGGTACACCGCTAGTAACTGCGCTCCAAGATGAACTTAGTCCATCAACTACTACCCTCTGTCTCCTTCCAGCCAGCCAATTCCTAATCCAAACCTCTAATGTATCCTCAATGCCATACCTCCGTAGTTTTAGCATTAGCCTACCATGGGGAACCTTATCGAACGCCTTACTAAAATCCATATACACAACATCTACTGCTTTACCCTCGTCCACTTCCTTAGTCACCTTCTCAAAGAACTCAATAAGGTTTGTGAGGCACGACCTGCCCTTCACAAAACCATGCTGGCTATCCCTGATCACGTTATTCCTACCCAGATGTTCATAAATCTTATCCCTTACCATTCTCTCTAAGACTTTGCCCACCACTGAAGTCAGACTCACTGGCCTATAGTTACTAGGGCTATCCCTACTCACTTTCTTGAACAATGGGACCACATTCGCTATCCTCCAGTCCTCTGGTACTATTCCCGTTGACAATGACGACATAAAAATCCAGGCCAATGGCTCTGCTATCTCCTCCCTAGCTTCCCATAGGATCCTGGGGTAGATGCCATCAGGCCCAGGAGACTTATCTATATTCATCCTTTCCAATATTCCCAAAACCTCTTCCCTGCATATTTCCAGGGCATCCATTCTAATTATTTGTGATTCCATATTCACATCAGCAACAGTGTCCTGTTCCTGAGTGTAGAATCTTGTGGAAAATCTCTGGAAAGCCTCATATCCCCATTTATCATGGCCACTTGTTGCATTCTCATGGATTTCCAGAAAAACTTTGCATGATTTAACAGGCAAAATATAGTCCGCCTTTAACAAGACCATGCTGACTCTCTGTGAAGCTTTTCTGCAGTCCCTTACTTCATAACAGACTTTCACAGATTCCCAGCAATAATGGTTAGGCGAAGTGGTTCCTGCTTTCAGTCTCACTCGTGTCTTGAAGACAGGCGCCACATTGGAGGGTCTCCAGTTTCACTGGGTCATTCCTTTAATCCAGTGAGTTATGGAATATTTCACACAGTGCCACCAGCCACTCTGTGAACACTTCTCTTAAAAGCAGCTATGACTTGATGATGACCTGTTTACCCTTGGTCTTATCTGTTTGAGTGTTGCCTTGTTCCTTCTGTTAGAAACAGCTCAGGATCTTCCCTCCTATTACCATTTTGTTTATACCATAGAAATATTTACAGCACCTTCCCCTGTGAGGAACGATGTAAAATACTCATGTTAATTATCTGTCTGTTCCCTGTATCCAGTTCCCCAGTCACATCTTCCAAATGTCCTCAATATACTTTCCTGACTTTCTTTATACCAAAGATCTCACACATCTCTTGAACTCTTCTTACATACATGGAAAAGCTCGTCCTGCTTGTTTTTATAGTTCTTGCCAATTTGCTTACATCACATCTTTTCTTCCCTTGTCTTCACTTTCTATGTTCATACAGTCATATCGCACATAAACACATTCTTTGGTCCAACTTGTCCATGCCGGCCAGGTTTTCCAAACTAAACTATTCCCATCAGCTTGCATTTGGCACATATGCCTCTAAACGGACCCCATTCACATGTTTGTCCAAATATCTTTTAAATGTTGGAGCTGTACCTGCATCTGCCAGTCTTCCTCTGGCAGCTCATTCCATAAACACGTCACCGTCTGTGTAAAAAAGTTTCCTTTTCCTCCCTTTTAAATCTTCCCTCTTCCATCATAAACCAATGGTTGTATGATTTAATTTTCCTATACTGTGGAAAAAATCTTGGCTTTTCACCCTGCCCAAGCCTCCCCTGACTTTGTAAATTTCTATGTCACCCCTCAACCTCCTTCACTCCATCTGATACTAACTTCAAGAACAAGCATTTAAAGGTCAGCACTGCAAATTTGAAACAATGTTAAAAGTGATAGGTAAACAGCATTCAGCCCAAGCTTCATACTGTTATTTGTTTTCTTCTTTATGTTACAATACTGAGCCAGCATGAAAATCATACTCGTGCCAATAAGCCGGCAAGCACCTGAATTCCTTTTCCTGACAGTGGTGATCTCTACAGTGGAAATGTATCTCTGGTCAGATCTATATAATATCACATGTTCAACATTCTCCCTCCTGGCCTCCCTATGACCTTATCTGTTTGTGTCTTCTTTATCTTACACTCAATAGAGAGCACGCCTTTCCCCCATTCACATCTTAATTTAAACTTATTTTATATCATCTTCTCGTTCACCACTGCTAAAATCATGTTTATCTTTTGCCACACACTCTTTTCCCTGTCACCTACCCCCCACCTCTGGCAAGTGACTAAAATGCTCAGTTTCCAAACCTTTTCAGTTCTGAAGAAGTGTCACACTGGACTTGAAGCGCTAACTCTGTTTCTCTGTCTCTGCAGATGCTACCAGACCTGCTGAGTTTCTCCAGAAATGAATAGGCAAAGCACAAATTTTCAATGAAACAAATAATATGAATCCTGGAAATAAAAATGCACAAATTGCTGTAGAAAGTGGGAGCTTTGTCGAAGGGTCACTGGACCCGAAAGATGAACTCAGCGTTCACTTCACAAGATGCAGCCAGACATGCTTAATTTCTTCAGCCGATTTCTGATTTTTGAACATTTGCCAAAGACGTGTGTCAAATCTGCTCAAAAGCCCTGTCCAGCACAGAGCGCTGTACATTGGGAAGTGAACAAAAACGCAAATTACACAAGTTCTGTGGTTCTGAAACGACATAAGGCTGGCATCACTGACACGACAGAGGTCTTAATCATGGTCAGGGAAAAAAAACAGAGGCAAAAAACATTCACTTCAAACACAACAGATGGTATTACGGGAAAGGAAACGATTCGGGTTAATATTTTAAAGTATCTGAGTAATGTAACAAATTAGAGGCGTGACATCAGGGTGAGACCCTCAGCAGAATGAGATTATGAAACTGGATGTGTTCGCACATCAGAAGCCAGGTTAGGTCACTGAGTACAGGGCTGATGGGTGAACGGGTCTCGGTGTGAACTGGGGGAAAGTCAGTAGAATTGATTTGCAGATATTGTAATTCACACTGGGTTATCTTATGATGCTGTAGATCTAAGCAGCAGCCGCAGCAGAATTGCGTTCAATCACAATCCATAACTTTTCCCCCAGGATAATCCATCACTCTAGCATTACCATCAAGCCGAGTGATGGTTCAGTGCCGAGTTGGGGTGAACATGCCAGAGTCAGAACCATGTGTATCTGAACCTGATGACAACCCATTAAAGCTACTGCACTTGACTGGTCACATTATAAACAGCAGAACTATCATCTGGTGGAGAGGGGGAAATAATCCCAAGACAAACAGATAAGATCGAAACTCTGCAGCCAAGCCACATCCCGTCATCTATGTCGATGGACGAATAAACAACTTTCTGGAGGAGAGGAATCCACAAATATCCCCAGCCCAGATATTGTATCTGCACCATCCTCAGCCAAAAGTGTTGAGTCGATACTCTACCTCACCCTCCTCATGATGCCCACAGAATCACAGATGCCAGTCTTCAACCAATTCGATTCGCTGTACGTGACATGAAGAATCAGCTGAAAACAGTATATATTACAAAGGCAATGGGCCCCGACACCATCCCTGCAATGGCACTGAAGATTGTACTGCACAACAAGCCGTGTCACTGGGGAAGCTGTTTCATTCCAGCTCCAACTCTGACATCTGCCTGGCCACGTGGAAAGTTCCCATGACAAGGAAACAACTTCAGTCTGACCATTTACCACGCCCTCAGTCCCGTTGTGATAGTCGCATTGGTGTTTTTCTTTTTGACAGAGCTGTCAAGCAGCACAGAAATAAGGTGCTCAGTGTGGTTTTCCATAGCTCCCCATGTGGAGATGGAACTGTTGTACAAATGTCATTGGATTACAGATCCAGACCAGAATAAATCTCTGGCAGCTGGTGGAAGTTAAAAATAATTAGCAAAATATAGAGACATAATATCTGGTGCCAGTAATATTGATCTTGAATCTAATGTCCATTGTAAACATCTGTTCCTTCCCCAACGTACTTTCAGGAAGTTAATCTCTCGTGCTTCCTGGTCTAGCCGACAAGTGTCACCAGACACACAGACATGTGATACACAGCAATGGTCTCTGGAACGGCCAAGCAAGACACTCAATTGTATCAATTTTCTCTGAGTACTTAAAGGATAAAACTAGACAGAACACCAGCAACGAGCTTTGGAAAAGTGATCGGGAAGCACAATCCTTTCAAACAGACAGATGCTACTTTCCTAATATTTAATAGCTTGTGACAACAATGACAGAGCTTTCCCGCACACTACACAGAAACAGCAGGAAAGGAGCAGGGTATTAGACACTTTTAGCTTTCCCCGTTCTAGCTCATGGAGACAAGTTCACTTTTATAACCCTAGTTAATGCATTCTTCAGAAACTCATCAATTCCTGTCTTATGCTGCTTAATGATTGACCGTCCAACCCGTACAATCACAGAAGCACTGGCTCTGTACTGTCATAAACACAGCACGATCTGCATTCGCCCCACTTTCCGATACGAGACCGATAACCATGTATGTTATAGCACTTCAAGGGCACGATCATGTATTTATTAACGGTTGTGAGGTTTCCTCTCAGGAAGTGCATTCCTGACCCCAACAGCCTCTGGATGAAAACCAATCCTCAAATCCTCACTAAACATCAAAACTTTCACTTTAAAATAGTACTCCCTTGTTCTTCGCCCTTTTCCTGAAAGGAACAGCTGCTGTCTGTCCATGCCGTCCATGCCGTCCATGCCCCCGGTAACCTTATCCTTCTGAAATACGTCCATCTCAGCCTTTTCTGCTTCAAAGTAAACAACCCGAGCTGATCTACTCCATCCAAGGGAACATCCTGGTGAATCTCCACTGCACCCTCTCCAGTGCAATCACATACTTCCTGTAATGTGACTCCCAGAACTGTATATAGTATTCCATTTGCCTAACCAGAGTTCCACATAGCTCTTATAATCAGTGCCTCCATGAATAAAGGCTATGTTTATGGGCGCTATGATTTGTCAACTTATACATTAACCTGTTTAATCACATACAGGGATATGTGGAGTAGCACCCTCTGAGCTTCCTAGTGTGCTGCTATTCATTGAGTCCTCCCCTGTCTGGTTCCTTCTTCCAAAGTACATCACCGCATATTTATCAGGGTTACATTCCATCGGCCACTGATTCACCAATTTGATCATTCCATCTGTATCTTCCTGTAATATGAGGCCTTCCACCTCACTGCCAACCAACCAGCCAAACTTTGTGTCAAACGCAAACTGGTTTATCACACTCACCCCAAACCCCTCCATATTCACACATGCATCCTTCATGAATACTACAAATAACAAAGTTAAAATCACACAGCACCAGGTTATAATCCAACAGTTTTATTCAGAAGCACAAGCTTTCACAGCGCTGCTTCTTCATCACGTGTTTATGCTCTTCGAAAGGTCGTGCCTCCAAATAAACTGTTGGACTATCATCTAGTGTTCTGTAATTTTTAAACTTTCCTCAAGCCAGTCCAGCACTGGCATCTCCGAAACTCAAATGAGTCCTACCTTTTCCCTGGTTATTCTGCTCCACTTGACGTACCAGTAGAATGTCTGGGGATTCTCCATAATCTTTCCTGCCAGCAGGGTTCCATGTCGCTGCGTTCGTCAGTCCCCTTCAAATGAAGAATTGCCTTCTTATTGCAGTCTGAAATGGTCTATCCTTTACCTGCCATTATTTGCCTTATATGTAGAGTAGACAGGCAGAGAATAATCCTGTTCATTTCCACCTTGTTAGATGTTTAGTGACTTTTCTAAATTTCACTGTGACCCACCTCTCATTCTTTGTAATTCGAAAGAACACAGGCCGAGTTTCCACATCAGGCAATCTCACCATCTGAGGGATTAATCTGGAGAATGTCCATTGCCCATCCTCCGTGGTCAGTATATCCTTTCTCATATTGGGTCACCAGCACAGGACTCAATACTCTATGTACAGTTTCATTAGCTAGCTGTGAAACTGCTTCAGCATGACCTTCAGACTATGTTCTGATTCTCTTAAATGAAGGCGAACCTGGCTTTAACTTTCCACTTCTATATATTCCTCCAATTACAATCCACATTACTTTATTTATGATTCACTGCATGCGTTCTTATAAAAACGCCTTCTGAAAATCGAAATATGCCATTTCTATGTTGCAATAAACAAGTTCAATCATTGTGAAGTTTGTCAAGGATGAAGACTCAGTCAGACTCTGTCAGTGCAAACTGATTCTCTCCAATGTTGCTGCTAATTTCTAAATATCCAACATCACATCCTACATAACAGATTCCATCGGTTTCCCTACAGATGTCAAGTTAATTGGTCTGCAGTTCTCCACACGATCTATTCTTCCCTTTGCAGATGATTGAATCCCTTCCATTTATCTACAATGCTTGGAAAACATTTACCGGCTTCCAGCCTCTGCAGAATGTACAGGAAAATAAAACAGTCATCGATAGCACAATTAATTGCTGATTTATTTCTAATATTTTGATACGAAGTACAACTGGCTCATCAGACTTAGCAATGCTCAATCCAGCTACATTACTACTATGCTAGCCTTCAACTATTACCTTGTGACTGATATGAATTGACTTTATGTCTTTAGTTCCACAAGTTCCATGTGATCATTTGGTATTTGTCAGCGATTTTCTGCATCTTCCTCCGTGATGACAGATGCAAAATAACTGGTTACTTTCTTGGTAATTTCCCTGTTCTCCACAATAACCTGTCCTCTCCCGATTACAAAATTCCACATTTAACCTGGCTTTTATTTTGTTTTCTTTGCAATACAGATTGTAGATTTATGTAAACTCCGTGTTCTTCCTTCACAGTATCATTAAATCCTACTGTGTGGAAAAGGCCCTTGGGCTCAACAAGTCCACCCTGCCCCTCCGAAGAGTAACCACCCAGACCCATTCCCGTCCGATTCTACATTTTTCGACTGATGCACCTAATCTACACCTCCCTGAACACTTTTTGCAAATAAGCACAATTCACCTAATCTGTAATTCCGTTGATTGTGGGAAAAAACTGGAGCACCCGGAGGAAACTTACACAGACACGGGGAAAATATGCAAACTCCACACAAACAAATGTTTGAGAATTCTCTGGTTGCCACATTGTCTAAAATTTTTATGAGCTCATTTCTTATGATTAATATAATCTTTAATTTATTATGTTAGCCTTCATTAAGTCACTTGCCATTTCCTTGGTGATTCAACCTTGAACAAATAGACATATTTTTCAGACATTGCCGGATTTCTATAGATCTCCTCGTTCTGAACAGGTGTGTCCAAGAACACAGCAAGAGGTGCGAGAAGACATTGCAGGGGCCCTGGCTGATGTTTTTGCATCACCACTGTCTACGGGAGAGGTCCCAGAATACTAGAGGGTTGTGAACGTTGTGCCCTTGTTCAAGGAGGGCTGCGAAGAAAAATCTGTGAACTATCGATCTGTGAACTTAACAACTGTGACATGTAATTTCCTTGAGAAGGTTCTGAGAGATAACATATGCATGCATTTGAAAATATACGGTTTCGTAAGGAGCAATCAGCACTGCCTTGTGCATATGTTATCTTAGCTCACAATTCTTTAGCGTTCTTTAGAGGAAGGGACCTGGAATGTTGATGAGGGTAGGGTGTTAGACCGAGTCTATCTAGATTTCAGAAAGGCTTTTGATAAGGTTCCACATGATCGGCTGCTCTGAACGGTTCGATGGCATGGAATCCTGGGGGATCTGGCAAATTAGACACTCAATGGGCTTGATGGGAGAAAGTAGAGGCTAATACTGGAAGGATGCTTGTTGGACTTGAGGCCTGTGATTAGTAGAGTGTCTCAGGTGTCGGTGATGGGTCTATTACTGTTTGTTACCTATATCAATGATTTGGATGACAATGTGTAAAGCATGATTAGTAATTAGGCTGATGACAATAAAATAGGCAATACTGTGAACAGTGAGAAAGGTTATCAGAAATTGCAGCAGGACCTTTATCAGCTGGGGAAGTGGGCCAAGAAATGGCAAATGGAGATTAATATGGATTATGTGGGGTGTTGCATTTTGGAAAGTCAAATCCAGGTTGAGGTTTCGTGGTGAATGTTAGACCCTGAAGGAGTCTAGTGGAACAGAGGGACCTTGGAGCTGAGGTCCGTGGTTTTCTGAAAGTAGTTGCTTGTAGACAGAGTCGTGAAAAAGGCTTTTGGCACACTGGCCTTCATCAGTCAGGGTATTGAGTATAGAAGTTGGCGAGTTATACTGCAGTTGGACAGGACGCTGGTGATCCATGTACTTGGAGTTTTGTGTTCGGTTTTGTTCACTTTGCCAAAGGAAGGATGTGATTAAACTGGAAAGAGGACTGAAGAAATTTAGAAAGCTGTTGCCAGTACACGACGGTCTGAGTTGTAGGGAGAGTTTGGACTGGCCAGAACATTTTTCTTTGAGTTTACGAAACTGACGAGAAACCGTACAGAAAAATATAAAACCATGAGATGCATGGATAAGGTGAATGCACTCATTCTTTTTGCCAGTTTTGGGAATCAAGGTCTGGAGGACATCAGGTTAGAGGTGAAAGAATAAAAAGGATCCTGAGCACCAACGTTTTTACGCAGAGATTGGTACACATATGGAATTTGCAGACAGCGGTTTGGTTGAGGCACGTACATTAATAACTTTCAAACGGCTTTTAGACAAATACGTGGATAGAAAAGATTTAGAAGAATAAGGAGCAAGGGCAGGGAAATGGAATGAGCAAGATGGGCATTTTGGTCGGCACGGACCACTTTGGTCCAAAGGGCCTGTGTCCAAGCTGCAGGGCTCCATGGTTCTATGTCTCTAACAACCATTGCCTGTCTACCACTTCCTGGTCAAACATTCTATATTGTATGCAGGTACCGCGTAAAATATAACATATTAACGTCTCTAGTCCTCACAGCAAGGTTACTAATGAGTCCTTCTGACCACACAAAACCAAATCCAAAATTATCTGCTCTCTTGTTTGAGTCACAACATACTCTTCAACCAACCTGTTATACTCTTATGGAATTTATTTTTCACAACATTAGCAGTCACTTTCGTTAATGCAGTTTAGACGCAATTTGCGATCATGCAATAATACTGCAGCACCCACAACATTTGCATCTCCAATTTCCAGTGCATACAATGCACAGAATTTGCGAGAGAGCTTTGGTTTAGATACATAATGCACAAATGCATGCTTCTCCTTCATATTTGTAAAATCCACCTAAACTGATTCTGTGGAATCTGAGGGACAGGGTCTGTTGCGTTATTAGTGATAGACTTGGACAAGACATTCGGGAGGGTCACCTGGACGCTGACATGATCTGAAGAAATGATCAACATCACATATCAGTATCCACCCCACTCTGTCAGGTTAACTGTTACCGTACTCTCTCTGCTCCCTCACACTCACCCTGTTATAACACCTATCCCCTAACAAGACTCACACTCTATCTCCAAATATGGCTCACGCACTTCCAAATTCACTATTGAATTCAGCAGCTTTCCCACCCCACCCCCACCCCACACGCTCTCACTCCCTTCACTATACTCCCAACACCATTAACCCTGCATGGATACAACACTGTGGACTGTCTCCCTCCGGACACCTCACCATTCCGCCTCCCCCTCCACCTACACCAGCAGGGCCACACATTCCCACTATCGCTCCCTCCCCCCTTCTCCCATTCCAGGAGAAATGGGCTGTGATAGGAGAGAAAGGGCCAGGCTAGATTGTGGAGCACCCGATATCTGATCCCTCCAACCCCCCACCCCCACCCCGCCATGTGCGGAGGACACTGGTATGAGCCGGAGAGGACCGGGTCATGTTGTATGGAGATTCCATGACATCCATGTCCCTCCAACTGAGTAAAAAAAAACAATATTCAGTGAAGGGCAATTCGAACTTTAACCACTCTGTCTGTTCTCCCAATTTTCTACCTCCCAAAACAACAAATATGTCATTGTAGAGAGATACAGACACAAAAATATTCAGAGACATATGTAAACACGCTAATATACTGACGCTCACAGTACATACACAGAGATGGAACCGGACGCAATTAGTGGCATACAGAGATATAGACAGTTGCACACAAAGAGACACAAGCACAAGTAAAACGCACAGGCTAATACACAGATGAACCGATGTCAGCACATAAATACACAAACACACAGACACGTGAACAAACACACACAAGTGCACATATGGACGCACAGAGGCACAGACACTAGTGCTTATAAGACAGAGATAGATAGGTTTTTGATGAATAATCATGTCAAGAGTTACAGAGAGTAGTCAGCAGAATGATGTTGAGATATCTCTAAGCAAGTATTAAATGGAATTCAGAGTCGATGGGACGAATGTCCTAATTCTGCGTTTTTAATGCTTGTGTGGTGTCATGCTATCAGTTATTCTCTTCCTGGGACAGGAGCAGAGAATGAGTTTAATACATATTTGATTGAAAAGGGTCAGTGGTCCTATTAGACAGAGGGCTGAATGGTTTCTGTCTATGCCTAATTATTCTGTCCTTGTGTTTCTAAAGAGGTGGCGATTTCATGTGAGGTGAACACAGTTTAAAATAACAGGTCCCACACTGAAATAAGGTCGCCCCTTTCACTTTAGTGTTGTACTATCTTTAAGGTGCTCATCCTCAGGGAGCAGTGAGGACTCGGTTTTTGAAGATATTCACGACTGATTTTTGCTGGACAGGAGAGTCAATATTTATTGAGAACAGACAGGAGACGGATGGTCGAAAGCAATCGGATCAGTCATGAGCATTCTGACTGTTGGCGCCGAATGACCAACTGCTGCCCCTACTCCATGTGTTGTTCCCTCAATCCACCCCTCGAGGCTGTTACGGTATATAGTGCTGTCCCTACTCCATGTGTTGTTCCCTCAATCCACCCTCGATGCTGTTACAGGGATATACTGCTGCCACTACCCTATGTGTTGTTCCCTCCATCCACCTCTCGAAACTGTGACAAAGATAGGGGGCCACCTCTTTCAGCCAGTCATTATCGTTACCATGAAACTAGAGGAGACCATTCTGCCTATTTAACGAGTTACAGAGGAAAATAGAACTAATCATTTTAGCTCATTGAGTACATTTTACTACACAGGACACCATGTAAACATCTGAGCTGCTACACAGGAAGCTGTTGCTAACAGGGATAAATGCTTATTTTCACATTACAAAGCTGTAAATGGTGGAGTGCCTCAGAGATCACTGTGGGATCATCAACTATCAATATCTGTATCAAAGATCTGGGGGAAGGGGCTGAATATATCAAAGCCCAATTAGCTCAAACACCAAGCTGGTCATCCAGTATGTCATCAAATGGAGGTCGTGTGTGATCAATGTGATATAGGCAAAGGGAGGTTAGTGAGCAAACCTTCACCAGATATAGCATAATGTGAATTGTCTATTTTGGATGGAACGAAAAAACAATGGTAAACAATTTAAGTGGAGAAAGATTGCAGAGCTCTGTGATACAGATGGTATTCGTGATCCTGGTACATGAATCATATGTAGTTAGTCAGCACTTGACGTAAGTAATGTGGAAGATAAGTGGAATGATTGTGTTTCTGGCAAAGGGTACCAGGTTTAAGCAGGAATATTTTACTGCATCTGTACCGGTAAAAGTGAGGAATGCCAAATGCTGGAGATCAGAGTCGAACAGTGTGAGGCTGGAAAAGCGCAGCCAATCAGACAGCATCAGTTTAGCAGGTGAAGTGGTGTCACGGGTATAAGTCCTTCATCAGGAATATGCCTGAAACATCGAGTCTCCTGTTCGTTGGGTGCTGCCTGACCTGTTGTGGTTTTCCCGCATCATATTTTTCGAGTCTACATCTATACAGGGCGTTGCTAAGACCACGTCTGTCACATTATGTGCAGTTTTGATCCCTTAACATTAAAAAAAAAGTTTTAGAAGCTTATCAACAATGTTTTGTACACGCATTCCTGGAGTAAAGGCCTTTTGTTCTGAAACATTATCAGTTTTGGTCTTAGATGAGAAATCTTTCTGAAGCATACACTATTTTGAGAACAATCAGCTGGATAGATATATTTTCTCTTCTCAGGGAGACAAAAACTATGGAATAAATTTTAAGAATTTTAAGAATAAAATGTATTGATTTTAGCACAGATATTATGAAAACATCAAACGATTTTTAAAAATTAAGCATTTGCAAACCAACATATCATCAAATTATAAAGCAAGAATTTTCTCTTTTGCTAATGAAAGCCATTGTGCACGTACAGAAGAAGTAGTGCTGAGACCACAATCAGATCAGCTACGATCTTAGTGCGAGCCACAGCCAAGACAAAGTGTCTAATGGCCCACTTCTGCTCCTCAGTCCGATATTCCTATATTCCATTCAGCCCCTCACAGCTCCTGCACAGGAGTAGACAAAGGCCACTTGCTGGAAATACCTGGTCCACATTAATACAGGATCTCCTTCTGTCCTCAAAATTGTCACACAAAGTTTGGATTGGATTGAAAATGATAATTCAAAACCCAGTCTGGGCTCAAAAGACACCTTTGGTCTGTAAATAGACTGTCTCCTCTCTGCAACTTGTGCTTCATTTGTTGGTCATGGTGCAGAGTCAGATTCACTGTGAATACAGTCACCATACCTCACCCAGAGATGGCTCATAAAATGCTTTGCTCTCTCTAACTGCAACATCCAACAACGGAATGGTCAGGAAAATTACAAACATTAACTTTCTAATTACTGAATATGAGAACATAAGGAAAAAGATCGAAAGGTAATTCGGATGGTCAGGCCTACCTGCCATTGTATAAGATTATGGATGATCCAATGCTGTTATCAACTCTGCTTTATTTCCCAATTCTTCACATCCCTCAATTCTATGAAAGGTCAAAACCCACCTACCTCATCTGTAAATACTTTCAGTGATTGAGCTCCCCGAATTCTCTTGACCAAATAATTCCTGACATTCACTGTCCTCTGTGAGAAGGTTACACTCCCCAAACATACACAAAAGCCAATTTGTATGTTCAAAAGAAGTGACCACAGCAGCTCATATAAGAGTGACAGACCCTGATATCAAGGCCGGAGTTGACTCAGGATGGTATGAAGAAACATTGACTGAATTAAATTTAATAGGAATCAGCCACAATCTCTCCACTGGGGGTCAGCCATCGCACAGAGGAAGATGCTCATGGTTGGTGGACATCAATCCATTCAGTCCCAGGACATCCCTACAGGAGATCCTCAGGGTAGCTTCCTCGACATAATCATCTTCAGCTGCGTCATCAATGTCCTTCCCCATCATTATGACAGAAATGGGGATGGTCACGAAAGATCACACAATGTTCAGAACATTCCCCCCCCCCGCCCACCCGACCTCCCCCCGAGGTCCTGAAGCAGTCTATGTCCATGTGCAGCAAAACCCGGACAACATTGCACTTTGTGCTATTAAAGTGTCCGTAAGATTTATGTAATAGCAGGGCCAGACAGTGCACATATTCATAGTTAAAAGAGGAGCTCATTCAGCATCTCAAGCTGGTTACACACGAATATGAGCCAGCATTCAGCCCATCAAAACTACTGAACTACTGAACAGGAAGAGTGGCAGTACATTCGATACTCCTGCCTGTTACATAGGAAAAGTATGGGCCTGGTCAGTATATCGAACTGTTGAACGGTAACAGGTGGAGCCCAAACAGTCTCTCAAAACTGTTCTTCAGGACCAGGAAGAAGCCATTCAGCCTCGCAGAGGCTGAAACAGGAACAGGAGGATGTCACTGATGCTGCAACATGACAAATCACAGGAGTAGATCATAATGTTCATCATGGCTCCATTGTCTGTGGTGCATGTGCTACTTTAACGTGGTTTGCTGGCAGTGAGGGAACCCAGATATTTTTTTTAAGTCTCAAGGAGATATCTTCCATCTCCGAAAAGGCAGACCCATTTTCTCCGTGGGGGTGAGAAGCTGGTGGGAATAGTTAACTGTTTTACATTGAAGGTATTGTGGCTGATGCTGGAATTGGGGATAACATGACGTTCAGTGCAGGATCACACACCAAATGTACTGTATTAATATGTAGAGTTTTTATTCAAAGTTTGGATTTCCTGCTCTCTCTTTGTTATCGGAAGTGGGGATGGTTGGTGGTAATGTTTTCAGAGATACTAAAAGTAACTAGAATTTCATAAAATTAGTTAAAAAAAAGGAAGCCGTGTTATTTATCACCATAACATTGTCTCTTTGGAGCATCATGTGTGATTGTCCATTCCCCTGAAGGTCCAATGCAATCCCATCTTATTCTCTCACAGTTTGGCAGATTAATCTCCACTCACTCCTCATGGTACCATCATCCCAGGGATAGTTTGGTGAACTCCTTTGAACTCTCTCTGTGGTAAGGAGATCATTCCTTATAAAGGAGAGAAAATCTGTGGACAATACCCTAAATACTGCCTCAACAAAACTCTCAGGGATGATCACATTAATTACTTTCCCTCACTTCACCGTCTCCAATTCTTTCTAATGGCATAAAAAGCATCATACCTATATATTGCCACTGATGCATAATTTTCAACTTCCTTATATCTGTATGTCAGTGTCAATAAAACCATAATCAGAGGAGCCTATCGAGATGGACATCAGTCTCGGGGACAAACGCAATGAGATGGAATACACCTAAAATAAGGAATAATTGCCTACCTGATGGAAATGAGCAGTAGGAATATGGGAAACAGGAAGCAGTAGGGAGTTAGCTTCACTTTTGTTCTTTTTCACGAGGAATATGAAGCTCTGGTTAGGCCAGCATGTTATCCCTATCTTGTCTGAGTGCGGTTTCAGTTGCTCCACTGAACAGTAAAGATATAAACCACATTGCTGTGGATTTGCAGTTACACGGAGACCTGACCAAGGAAGGATAACCCATTGCCTTTTCGAAAGGACATGGCGCAAGCAGATGGGTTTCTGTTTCTTATAAATGATGATGATTTCTTTTAAATTGCATCATTTTGCTTCGTGAGACATCAACAGATTATTATTCTGTGCCTCTACGTGAAGAGTCAATGACTTGAGCACCACGTAATATCCTCCTGCCTGACAGATTCTGTGGAGAGAACAAGTTAAACATCTCAAGTACATTTATCTTGTCATGGACATGTGGTTAGAAGGGACTTGAAATGGATGAATCCAGATTTCATAGTGGTACAAATGAAGAAGTTTATTCAGTAGTTGCACTGAGGCTGACGGTTAGACTGGGACATCACAATGTTGGTAATGGGCAGGATTAGTGAGTGGGGCGGATATGGAAATGTAGATTTGTGCAGGGCTAGAAGGACTATGGAGTTTGAGAACAGTCCTATTCCTTCTCACATATCAGTGAGCAATTTATAGATAGTAATTTCCTTCATACAATTTATCAGGAAAGGAATTTTTGATTGGAAGTGAAGACACTGATTTCCCCTTTTCCAAAATATACCTAACATGAGCAGGAACACAGTTCAGACCAGTTTAATAGACAACGAGAATGACGTACTAGGAACACCAACTATAGCAAGGATGGGATAGCAACCACCTTGAGTAATCCAAAGGATATCTTCGATCCGTGATGCTAATGATATCCAAGGCTGAGAAAGGTAGTAAAGACCCTCGGATAAATTCCTGTTTATTGTTGGAGCATTCCAGTCTATTGTTCTAAGATTCTGATCTCTCCTACCCCTCTCTCTGGAGCTGCTGATCCCTGTTATTGCTATCGGTGATGCTCCTGCTCATTCTATGGGCTATCACATCGAACCCAGTCCTTATTTGAAAAAGAGGCTAATCCTCTAGTAAAACATTTAGGATCCACAGCGACTAACATTAATCACAGTCGCTGAAGAAATAGTTCGAGTTAACCCCTTTCCATTCAATAGTTATTATGAAATTTCGAAATAATGTATAAACTTTACATATTCGGAGTGGGACATGTGAGCGTGACTGACAAAAGGAATGTTGGAGATGTTAGATTAATTGTGTGTTGTCATTCAATCTGAATTGGATATGGGAGTAATGACAAAGGATGGTCAGAACATAAATGAGCTTCTTTGTTTATAATTGGAAATATGCAGTCTGCAACTAGTGATCAGTCATTACAATATAAATTAAACATTGAACTTTAATAGTCGATAATCTGGCAGGAAAATGTGCTTAAAACAACATGGGGTTATAATAGACAAACGGCATGGATAGGTTAACAGTGAATTGTCCCTGACATATGCCATTGAGATTGTTACTTCAAGATCAGGGAGGGCAGGTGAGGTTCATGATGTTGATTTATTAATGCCAATCAGCTGTAATGCCACTGACTGGACTTCAATTACAATGTGATTATGGCATTGGGGAGGAGAAGAAAACATTCATAATTGGGGGCATGGCGGCTGAGACAAGAGTGAGGGAACATGATATTGCCCATTCATCAGTATTAGAATGTTTCTCTTTATAAATCATTCGAAGATCAGGTGCAAATGAAAGTCTACAAAGAGGACAGAGGAGAGCAAAAATTACTAAAGACCGTACGACCAGAAGACAAAGGAGTAGAAACTTGGCCATTCAGCCCACCCAATCTGCATAAACATCAACCATAGCTGATAAACTTCTCAAACCCATTCTCCCCATAATCCTTGATCCTCTTTACAATCGAGAACCTATCCTACGCAGGCTTAAAGATACTCAATGACCTGGCCTCCCCAGCCATCTGTGTCAGTGAATTCCATAGACTCACAATGCTCTGGCTGAAGAAGTTACTCGTTATGTCTGTTCTATCAGATCTTCGCTGTTGTCTATGGCTGTGCCTGAGATCATAGTCTTTCCTACCAATGGACACAATTTCCCAAAATCCACTCTGTCCAGGTCATTCAGTATTCTGCAAGTTTGAATTAGATTTCCCCCTCATCCTTCGAAACACCATCGAGTATCGACCCAGGCTCCCAAACATTTTTCATATGTTATGCTTTTTATTCCTGGGACCATTCCAGTGAACCTCTTCTGAACAGGCTCCATGAAGAGTACGTATCTGCTGAGATATCAAACCCAAAATTGCACACAATAATCTAAATGCGACCTGATCAAAGCTATTTATTGCCTTGTGAGTACATCCCTGCTTTTAACTTCAATTCCACTCGAAATAAATCCCTTCATTGTATTTGCCTTCCTAACTACTGACTCAACTTGCAAGTTTACCTTGAGAGATTCATAGACTAGGATTCCCAAATCTCTTTGCATTTCAGACTTCTGAATTTTCTCCCCATTCAGAAAATAGCCCATGCCTCTATTCTTCATACCAAAGTGTATGACCTCATACTAGCACATGTTTTACTCCATCTGCCACTGCTTTGCCCATCTCCTAAACTGTCCAAATCCTTATGCAGGTTCTTTGTCTCCTGAGTGCTACCTGTTCCTCTACATATGCCCTCCGTTCCATCATCTAGATCATTAATGTTCAATGTGAAAAGTTGTGCCAACACTGAGTCTTGGAGAACACATTTTGTCACCAGCTGTCATCCCAAGAAGGAACATTTTTTCGCACTACCTCCTTTTTGCCAAACTGCCAAACTTCTATCCATGCTAACACTTTGCCTCTGTCACCATGGGCCCTTATCTTAATCAATAGTCTTCTGTGTGGCTCTCGTCAAAACCCTTCGTGAGGTCTGGGTGATTACATCCATTGTCGCTCCTGGGTCGCAGCTGTTCGTTACTTTCTCAAAAAGTTCGAACAGATGCGTCAGGCATGACCTCCCCTTGATGATACCATACTGACTTTGCCCGACATTACTATACACCTCCAAATATTCAGAAATCTTATTCTTCTAGATCAGTTCCAGGATTTTACCCATGACTGAGGTTAGGCTATTTGATCTGTAATTTTCTGTCTTCTGCCTTATTCCGTTTTTAAACAGGGATTTTGCATGAGCGTTATTCTAGTCCTCTGGGACATTCCCTGATTCTGATGATTCAGTAAAGATCAACACTAACGCCTCCACTGCCACTGAGATTTCTTCCTTAGAACTCCGTGGTGTAGTCCTTCTGGTCCAGGTGAGTTATCCATCTTCAGCCAATTTAGCTTTTCTACCCTGTTTGCCTTGGCGATGGATGACATAATGAGATTTGCCTCTTCACATTCTTGAACTATTGAGAAATTATTCGTGTCCTCGGCCATTTCTTTGTTCCCCACTACTGCCTGTCCTGTGCCATTTTCCAGCAGCCCAATCTCCACTTTTGTCTCGCCTTTACCCTTTTTATATCTAAAGAAAATCTTACAACTTTCCTTGATTTAACTGGGAAGCTTATCCTCACATTTAATCTCCTCCCTCCATATTTATTATTTTGTTGTCCTCTGTTGGTCTTTGTGAGCTTCCAAATCGTTTGGTTTTCCTCTGCCCTTCTTCACATTATACGCTTGCTCTTTTGATTTTATTGTATTCCTGATTTCCTACACAAACACCTGTTGAAGGAGCCGCACTCTGAAAGCTAGTGTGTTTCCAATTAAACCTGTTGGACTATAACCTGTTGTTCTGTGATTTGTAACCTAACCAGCCATGGTTGCTTCATCCTCCCCTACACCATCCTTCTTTTTCTCTCGGGAAGAATCTCTGTTGTGTCTCCTGAATTAATTTCCAGATACTCCTGCCGTTGGTGGTCTATTCCTTTTCATGCTAGACCACATTCCAGTCAATTCTCGCCAGCCCCTCCCTCATGCCCCTGTAGTTGATTTTATACAGCTGAAATACCATTACATCTGATTGTATCTTCTCCCTCCCAAATTGCAGAATAAATTCAATCATATTATGATTACTGCTTCCTTCGTGTTCCTTCACTTTAAGTTCTCTTAAATAGTCTGCCTCATTGCACAACACTAAACCCAGTATTGCCTGTTCCTGAGTGGGCTCCAACACAAGCTGCTCCAAAAAGCCCTATCGAAGATACTCCGCAAATTATTTTTCTTGTGAACCACTACCAATCTGATTTTCCCAGTCCCACCGTGTATTGAAATCTCCCATGACTACTGTACTTTGCATTTTCTATGCATCTTTTCTATCTCCTGGTGTATATAGTGCCGCAGCTGCTGAGCACTTTTTGGAATCCTGAACATAACGCCATCTATGTGTCTTTATTCAACCTTTGGGGATGCTCAATTCCACCGACTCTGATTTTGTGCCATCTGACCCTACTTTATTTCTTACAGTCATAATGTTATACAGTCAGAGACGTACAGCATGGAAACAGATCCTTTGGCCCATCTCGTCCATGCCAACCAGATTACCCAACCTAATCTAGTCCCATTTGCCAGCACTTGGCCTATATCCTTCGTACCCCTCCTATTTACATACCCACCCTTTTAAATATTGGAATGGAACCAGTGTCCCCCACTTCCTCCCACAGTTGTTTCCATACACACACCACCCTGTGCATGAAAAACTTGCTCCTTTGGCCCCTTTTAAATCTTTCCCTTCTCAATCTAAACCTATACCCTCTAGTTCTCCCTAACCCCAGGAAAAAGACTTTGTCTATTTATCCCATGCATGTCCCTTGTGACTTTCTAAAACGCTATAAGGTCACCTCTCATCCTCTAGCGATCCAGGGCAAACAGCCCCAGCTTATTCAACTTCTCCCTGTAGCTCAAATAGTCCAATCCTTGTAAATCTTTTCTGAATACCTTCAAGTTTCACAACTTTCTTCCGATAGCAAGAAGACCAGCATTCTTACGATTGATTTATTTTCGTTCTTATTCCTCCCACCAACCTATCTTTTCGATAGGATGCATACCCTTGAATATTGTCAATCCTGATCCCCTTTAACGACGTCTCTGTCAATTTCCATCTGCGCTACAAGCTCAATTACCGTATATCTTATACGGCATGCACTCTGATATAACACTCTCAGTCCTGTATTAACCGTGCCTCCTCTCAATGTGCGCTTGAAGTTTGATTGATTTAACTCTGTCCTATTTGTGTCTGTGCTGGAGATTTTAATAAACACTCCTGCGCTCTTCACTCTTACCTCCTCTTTGAATTCGAGTTATCTAATTTCCCCTATGACTAAAAACACAAGCAAACTTAAACATTTTTGGGAAGATCTGACAGCAGCACTAGTTAAATGATTTGTTAGAACTCTCATCGCAGCATTGTTCAGATGAAGACCATAACATCCAAACAGGTCCTTTCTTCCCCAGTAATACAATATGCTTATGCAACACAAAATACAGGAACAAAATGGCTTGTTGTACATTCCAAAATATGGAAAGTGCAAACTGATTAGATTGTTAAAATACACTCATGATCTTGAGCTATATAAATTGAAATGTGAATTACAGAACAGTAGAAGTGCTGTGCAAACTTTATCAATCATTATTCGGCCCGCAGCTGAGCTGCTGACTTCCCCTCTGTCAGTGATCTCTCTCACTGAGATTCTCTGGTCCAGTCCCACACACAGTACCTCAGTTCCTGCTGCTGTTCGCCCAGTCTATTTAAGTTAATCCACCTTCTCCCTGGAACCAAATAATTGAGCTATTGGATTCTGTTTAACTGTCAGCAACCTAGTTCTGTGATGTTACTGGAGATAAATGATCTGGGAAGACAGCCAGTATCTGCACAGTGCTCACAGGGTATGGCACCAGACAAAGGGTTTGCAGTCCAGGGGAATACCTAAATAAAATTTCTATCTTCTGTCTATTTTCCTCATGGTGTCTCCTATCTATCCAGCTTCACTCTCTTCTAACACCCCTTTCTCCCACTCAGTCAGTCGCTCTACTTTCTATCCACTCTGTTGATCTCCCATCACATTCTTTCTTTCTGTTTCATTCTGTGTGTGTGTGTGTGTGTGTGTGTGTGTGTGTGTGTGTATCTCTGTCTTTCTGTCTCTCTGTCTCTGTCTCTCTCTCTCTGTCTCTGTCTGTCTATCTACAATAATTCTCTCTGCTTTCAGATAGTGCAGTTGGAAAGCTTGTGGGTGTAGGATAGGCTAAATTGCCATATTACTTCTGAAGGTCTCTGACCCACAATAAAGACTTTCAGTGCCTGGAGAAACAAGCTGGTCCTGCGAAGGACACAGTACATAAATATCCATTTTCTGACATGCATTGTCAACTATCTGTTCAAACAAAGTAGGTTAAAATTCGAGCAGTTGGGAGGACATTCACCAGACGATAATGAAATCAGGATTCAATAAACACCATGCAAAATGTGGATTTGCCTGATAGCAGCTCCTCCCAATTAACAGCCCTTCGCTTCTGCCTGATGTGGATTTGCCTTGCACCAATTTATTAACTTTCACAAGGTCCTGACTTATTCCATGATCGTAACTATCTCAAACCTGAGGGTATTGTGATTACTGTTTCCAAAATGAT
Organism: Hemiscyllium ocellatum; assembly: GCF_020745735.1. NCBI lineage: Eukaryota > Metazoa > Chordata > Chondrichthyes > Orectolobiformes > Hemiscylliidae > Hemiscyllium > Hemiscyllium ocellatum. The sequence continues at coordinate 28,816,422 of NC_083447.1, read as the reverse complement.
CTTCTACTGAATGGAAAGTCACCTGGACAGACTCATTTTATAATACGAGGGCCAGTATGGCTCCTCCTGTAGTTGGACAAGCCCCATACAGCTGCAAGTAACTTTCTTGGATGCACTTAAAAAATTCTACCCCGTTTAAGCCTCTTGCTCTAAGGGATTCCCAGTCAATATTGGGGATGTTAAAATCACACACTATGGCAACTCTGTTTTTAATACGTTTCCATAATCGGCCGACATATTTGTTCCTCAATCTCTCGGTGGCTGTTGGAGGGACTACAGTACAATCCTAACACAGGCATCCATCATATCTTGAGCTCTCTTCATGTTGCCTCAGTAGATGAGCCCTCCAATACATCCCAAGTGCAGATGCAACTCCCTGATTAGTAATTCAACTCCTCCGCCTCTTTTAGCTTTCCCTCTATCTCATCTAAAACAAAAGAAAACCTGGAAGGTTGAGCAGCCAGTCCTGTCTCTTTCTCATCCAAGTCCCTATAATGTTTGCAACATCGTAGTCCCACGTACGGATTCAGGCTCCAAACTCATCTGTTTACCCATAATAATACCTGCATTGAAATAAATACACTTCAGCCAAACACATCAGACACTGACCTGATATTTGGTTTGAGATTCTCTGAGTATTTTTCTGATGCTATTTTCTGGTGACAGGAGATTACAGAAGACTATCAGTAAAGCAGAAAATATTGTAGAAAGACAATTCCAGTTTCCTCCTGTGTTACTTCAATCTATACATTGCATTACACATGGTCCGATTTCGATAGAGTTCTGGATAATTATTTCACTTTAAAAGACTGTCTGCAGCCACTCACTGCATATTCAGCAAGTATTTCTGGACCCACTGGATTGATTGCTCTCGTGCAGCTCTCTCACGAAATCTCTGTAATATTTACATTGGACTTATATGTACTCATCCAATCTCCAAGGTCTTACCTACCAGATTCCTCACATTAAACTAATAACACTTCTGGTTGCCAATCCCATTATGTTCAGTGCCCTCTGCGTCTTTGTTGTTGGTATTAGATGCTCTGGTTTTAGTCTCCAATTTCTCCTCAGTCACTGTATTGTGGACCTACTGCTCTGGTTCCCACTCCCCACTGCCACACTGGTTAAAATCTTCCTGAGTGACAATAGCAAACCTGCCTGCCAGGAGATTGCCGCTAGTGCAGGTCCATTCCGTCCTTCTTGTGTAGGTTCTACCGATCTGGGAATCCCAATGATCCACGTATTGGAGATTGCTGCCTGTTCAGGTTAGTCCCGTCCTTTATGTGTATATCCTACTAACACGGGAATCCCAATGATCCACATATCAGGGATTGCTGCCAGTTCAGGTCCATCCCGTCCTCCTTGAGTATGTCTTATCGAGTTGGGAATCCCGATGATCCACATATCAGAAGTGCTACCAGCTCTTTAGCTGTGTATTTAATTGTTCTATCTTTCTATTCCTAATCTCACTCGCACGTGACATATTCTAACGACTCCAAAATTGAAATATCCTTTTAGCACAACTCCAGCAAGGCCTTTTCTTTAACGTGGATAGATGTGATAATAAAAACGTAAGTGTGCTGCTTTTACAAAAAGCTGTCACATTTGTAGTATTTCTCCATCAAATAAAAGAAAAAATACTGTAGATTGTAGAAATCTGAAGCAAACACAGAGACATACTGTGGAGAGATAAAAGAGCTAATGCTCACAATGTAGACAAGGGAAGAATGTACAAAGTCCACACAGACCGTTTACAAAGATTGGAATTGAACACGAATCCCTCTCACTGTGAGGCAGCATTGCTGTGTCACTATGATGCCCAATTATGGATAATTGCGGGTAGTATAGTTCGAGACACAGATAATATTCTCTGTGACCAGGTTTTAGAGTCCTAAAGGTTGTGCTGCCTATCTGGTGCTTGGGCTTGGGATATGTCATCTGGGGTGCAGAAGAAGTTGGAGTGGGAGGGGAATGAGTCAGTGGCCAGGGTTCGTTTAGGTACCAACGGCTTGAGAAGCAAATGACAATGAGAAGAGGGACGGTAAATACAAAACTGAACTGTTATATCGAAATGCAAGCAGTAGAAGGAATAATGTAAATAAGCTTGTGACGCATACACAAATTGGCAGGTCTGACGTGGACGGCATCACAGTGACACCACTGCAAGTGGGTCAGGATTTGGGAGCTGAATATTCAAGGATATTCATCCCGTCGAAATGATAGGAATGTGGACAGAGAGACAGATTTGTCTCATTAGGAAGAACTGGAATTGAATCAATTAGAAGAAATGAAGTAAATCAGATGGTGTAGAATCTGTGTCGGTAGAATTGGGGAATCAAAAATGTGAAAAAATGCAGTTCGAGATGTGTGCAGGCCACCAAACAGTCGTCAGGAGCTGGGGTGCAAGATACACTAGGAGATAGAAAGATGTGTGGGAAAGGCAACGTTACAGAGATCACGTGGGATTTCATGATGCAGGTGGACTGGGAATTCAGTTTGATCGTAGATTGCAGTAAAAGGAATTTGTGGAATGTCTATGAGTTGGCTTTTTGTAGCAAGTTGTGCAGGCAGACTAGGTGAGGGGAGCTTTAGATGAAGGAAATAATAGGAGGCAGTGATCGTAATATGATTCAACTTATTCTGCAAGTTCAGATGGAGAAGTTAGAATCGGAGGTAATGGTATTACAGCTGAATAAAGGCAATTACACAGACATGAGAGAGGAGCTGGTTAGAATTAACTGGGAGACAGGCCCAGAAGAAAAGACAGTGGAACAGCAATGACAGGAGATTTTTGAAGTAATTCCGGATGCATCATAGATTTATCCTGAGGAAAAATAGGCATGATAGATGGAGGATGAGGCAACCATCGCTGACAAGGGAAATCAGGGACAGCATAGAAGGAACTGAGAACGCATATAATGGGGCGAGGGGCAATGGGAAACCAGACGATTGGGAAGCTTACAAAGACAAAACAGAGAGCAAACAAAATAAAATAAGGAGGGAGATTATTAAATATGGGGGTAAGCTGGCCAGTAATATAAAGGAAGTCTGTAAGAGCTTCTTTCAATATATAAATTACAAAAGAGAGGCAAAAGTGGGCATTGGACTGCTGGAAAATGATACTGGAGACATAGCAGTGGGGAACGAGAAAAGGATGAGGAACTGAAAAGTTAGTTCACGGTGGAATATATGAGTAATACCTTAATATTCAAGATAGTGAGGGGCCAGAGCTGAGTATGCTGGCTACCACCATGGAGAGCATGCTACAAAAAACTGAATGGTGGTTAACAATCATGGACCGGATGGACTACGTCCCAGGTAAATATAAGATAGATAGCTGAATAAGGTGTAGGGGTATAGTGGTGAGCTTTCAGGAATCACTAGAGTAAGGAACGATCCCAGGGCACTGGAAACCCACTATCGTGACACCCCACTGTAACAAGGGAGTGAGGAAAAAAACAAAAAATATCCACAATTAATGGCTTAAATTCAATCGTGGGTATGATCCTGGAATCTATTGTGAAGGAAGAGTACTGAATTACCTGGATAGAGTTGATGTTGGTCAGATGTTTCCATTGGATGAGAGCTTAAGGGCAGAGACTTAGATGGAAGGGAGATAAGGAGAAATGTATTTAACCAGAGAATGTCGAATCTTTTAAAAAAAATTGCCACAGAAGGCAGTGGGGGCCAAGTCATTAAGTCTGTTTGAGATGGATTAAGATAGATTCTCGATTATCCAGGGGACGAAGAATTACGAGGATAAGGCTGGAGAATGGATTTGAGAAACCTATCGATGATTGTTGATTGATGGGCAGACTTGACAGGCTAACCAGCCTAATTTCTGCTCCTGTGTCTTATAGACTTCTCTAAGAAGATGGAATTATGCTCTTCATGAATGTCAAAAGCTGGTCGGAATAGTTAAATGTTTTAGAATGAAGATATTGTGACTGCTGTCAGGGTGGTGGATAATATGACATTCAGTGCAGGATCACACACCAACTGCACTCTATTAATGTGGGGAGAGTTTATTCAAATCCTGGACCTCTCTGTCTCTCTCAATCACCGTGGGGAGTAGAGGTTGGGGTGAGTGAACGTAACGTCCTCAGAGGCACTTCAACTATCCAGAGTCATGCATCCTGAGTGAAACACCAGACATGGAATTTATCACCTTCTCATTGTCTGTTTAGAATATAATTAGTGATTTCCCATCCCATTCTGTGTTCAATGCAATCACCTCTTATTCTCTGAAGGCATTCCACATCAAAATTCACTCATTCCTCATGATGCCATTATCCCAGGGCTTAATCTGGTAGAACCCCTGTTTACTCTCTCTCTGGGAAGGAGATCACTCCTTATAAAGGATATAAAATCTGTCCACAATGCCCCAAATACTGCCTCAACAACACTCTCACGTTTGATCGCAATAAATCCTTTCCCTCACTTAGCTGGCTCCATTTCTTTCATGTGACACTTGAAACCATTCATTTACAATCCATTGCCACTGATGTGGAATGTAAAACATCCTTACATCTGTAGGTCAGCATCAATAAAGCCAGCACCAGAGGTGCCTATCGGGGAGAGACTCAATGACAATGAATGCACCTAAAACAGTGAATGGTCACCTACCTGAATGGAAATCAGCTGTTGGATTATGGGAAATAGGCAAAGGGAGTTGCCTTCACTTCTGTTCTGCCCTCACGGGATGTGTGCAGCCATGGTCAGGCCAGCATGTTATACCGATCTTGAACTGAACGGCTGGTTCAGCTGTTCCACAGGACAGTACAGAGTAAAACAAACTGCTGTAAATTTTCAGTTAAACAGAGACCTGACCAGGGAAGGATGACCCACTGCCTTCTCTAATGTGCATCAGGCAACCCGATATCAACAGATTATTATTCTGTGCATCTAGATTATGAGCCAATGACGTGACCCACCATACACTGTCTGCCCATCTTTCAGATTCTGTCCAGAGAATGAGTTAAACATTTGAAGTTCAATTATTTTGCAATGGACACGTGGTAAGAAGGGACTTGAAACATGTATCCTGAATTAACAAAGGCGCAAACAATGGTTTCTTCAGAAGTTGCACTGAGGCTGAGGAGGAGACTGGGGCATCTTAATATTTGTTCTGGACAGGATTGGTATGTGGGGAGGATATGGAAATGTAAACTTTGCAGGAGAAAATGAATCAAATTGGTTGAGAACAGTGTGTTTCATCCTCGCATATTAGGGAGTAATTTGTAACTAATAATTTGCTAGTTATTATTTCTAAGGAATGGAATCTTTGATTAGAACTGAAAAAAATGACTTGCACCTTTCCAAAATTTATATATCATCAGCATCAATTCAGTTCAATCCTGACTTACCAGGAACACCAACTATAGCAAGAATAGGATAGTAACCAGCTTGAATAACCATCAGTACTTCTCCAATCCGATATGCTAATGACATCCAAGGCTGGTAAAGCCAGTAAAGACCATAGGATAAACTCATGTCCATTTTTTGGAACATTCCAGTCTAATGTTCTCACAGACTGATCTCTCCTCCACCTCTCTGGAGCTGCTGATCCCTGTTACTGGTGTGGATGATGCTCCCGCTCATACTATGGGATAAAACACTGAAAGCATTCCCTTATTGATAGAAGAGAGAAACTCTCTCAGGTTGCTTAGGATTCATGGAGACTGACATTATCACAATCGCTGAACAAATAGCTCCAGTTAACCAATTAGCCTTCAATATTGTTTTATTAAAGTTCAAAATAAGTTTGAACGTTTATGCATAGGGTGTGATATTTGAAAGTGATTCAAGGAAGGAATGTTGAAGATGGCAGATTGATTATGTGTAATCTTTCAGTCAGCTTTGGATATGGAAGTAATGCCAGAGGTTTAACGAACATAAACATGCTTCTCTGCTAATAATTAGAGAAGTAAATCTTGTAACTATAGATCAGTCATTGCAATATCTGTAAATCATTGAGAGAACATCTTTCGTCCATGATCTGATGGCAAAATGTGCGTAAGAAAACGTCGGTTATAACAAACAAATGGCATGGATATGTTAACAGAGATTTGTAAGTGACAAACACAAAGCAAATTGTTATTCCAGAATGAGACAGGGCAGGTGTGGGTCATGTTGTTGATGGTATCCATGTTAACCAATTGTGATGAAGTATCATTTAATGGACTTCAATTACATTGCGATTATGACATTGGGGAAAGACAGAATATGGAGAGGACTGGGTGACCTGATTGTTTAGGGTGGGTAGAGGGACAGTGATGTTCTCCAGCCACCAGTATTGGAAAGTTACTCTTCATAACTCATATGAAGAACAGATTCCAGGATACATTTACAATGGGGAATTAGCAGAGACAATATTAATGAAATGCATTCATGCAATATAAAATCCAGAAACAAAATGATTTTCTGCACATACCAATATGCGCAAAGTACAAGGAGATAAGGTTGTTAAAATGCATTCCTGATACTGTGCTATAAAAATTGAAATGTGGATGACAAAACTAGGCAAGTGGTGTGCAAACTTTGTCAATCATTATTTTACCCACAGCTGAGGTGCTGATTCCCCTCTGTCAGTGATCCCCCTCACTGTGATTCTCTGGCCCAGTCTCTCACACAGTCTGGGGGTGGGGTTGGTCATCATTTCCTGCTGCTCTTGTCACAGTCTATTTAAATACTCTGCTTTCTGCATGGAACCAATTTGTTGGCCTAATGGGTTCTGTTTAGCTGTCAGTAAATTCTGTGATATTATTGGAAATATATACTCTGGGCTAACAGCCAGTATCAGCACAGTGCTCACAGGGTATGGTGCCCAAACAAAGGGCTTACAGTCCAGAGGAAATTCTAAATAAAGCTTCTAAATTCTGTCTGTCTATATTTATCTACCCTAATGCGGTCTCTTGATCTATCTAACTTCACCCTCATCTATCACCTTTCCCACTCAGTCAGTCAGTTCCCTTTCTTTCCTCTTTCAGTGTATTCCTCTTCAATTTCTTTCTCTCTGTTTATTTCTCTCAAACACCATCTATCTCTACACACTCTCGCGATCTCCGTTTGTGCTGGTGGAGAGCTTGTGACACCTCGATGGGCTGAATGGCCTCCATCTGTGCTCTAATAAATCTGAGGTTCTCTGACCCACAAGAAATACTTTGGATGCCTTGACAGACATGCTGGTCTGGTGACACGTACAGTGCACAGTCAGCTATTCTTACTTCCTGTTCTTTTCTGATGTGCAGCTGCCTTGAAATGTCTGTTCAAACGAAACAGATTGAATGAAATTCAAGCAGTCGAGAGGACGTTCATGAGTGTGTATTTCAATCAGGATTCAATGATTAATGAGATTCCAGAATAACATAAGCAATGAATGAAAAACAGGCAACATAAGAAATGGCAGTTGAGTACAACATGTGGTTCCAAGTAGGCCTCATGGTATTACCGACAGATTATGAAGACAGAAAATCCTGTTATTTGGACCCAGCTTCGAATCCCGCCACTGCAGATGGTGGAAATTCAATTCAACAATTTTACAATATCCCTGGAATTAAGAATCTACCCATGCGAATAACGTCATTGCTGATTTTCAGAAAAATCCATCTGGATCACTAATATACTTTAATGAAGGAAACTTCCATCCGCACCTGATCTGGCTGACATGCAACTCCAGACCCACAGCAATGTCATTGACTTGCAATCACCTCCTGAAATGGTCTCGTGAGTCCTTTAGTTGTACCAATCGTTACAAAGTTTCAACGAAATGAAAATGGCTGGACCACCTGGCATCAAACTGCACTGGAAAAGTCAACATTAGAAACATCACTGTAGAACCTCCAAAGTTTTCCTTACTATCATCTAAGGGGTAGTGCCAACATTGGGACAATTGCCTTACAGACGAGTCAAGCAACAGCCCGGCATAGGCATACTCATGGAATCATACCTTACAAAAATAACCCAGCCACCACCATCACCATCCCTGGATATGTCCTGCCCCAAATGCAGGACCAATCCAGCAGTGGGGGCAGCTCAGTGAGATTGAGTCAGTAGGTAGTTGATCTGGGAGGCCCCAAAATTGACTCCAGACATAATGAAGTCCCATTGCTTCAGATTAAACATGGACAAAGAATTCTCTTACTGTTTACCACGTAACGTCGTTCCTCATCTGAATCAGTAATCTTCTATGTTAAACAACACTTGGAGAAAGCACTGACTGTGGAAAGGGCACGAAGTGTATTCTGGCTGGGAGATTTCAAAGTCGACCACCAAGAATGTTTTGGCAGCAGTACGACTGGTCACGCTGGTCGGGTCCTAAGGACATGGCTACTAGATTGGGTCTGCAGACGGTGGTGAGGTACATTACAAGAGGGAAAAACATCATACATAACCTCAGCCTTACCAATCTACCAACTACAGATGTATCTGTCCATGGCAGTATCGGTGAAAGTCTCACGGTCACATTCAGAATAAACTCTATTGTATTGTGTGGCACTAACACCATGCTAAATGGCACAGACTTCGAAGAGTTCCAAAAACTCAAGACTGAGCGTCCATAAGACACTGTGGACCATCCATAGCAGCAGAACTGTACTCAATTACAAACTGTAATGACACGGCCCATCATAAGCCCCACTCAACCATTACCATCAAGGCAGAGGATTAACCCTGGTTCAATGGAGAATGCAGGAGGGCATGCCAGGAGCAGAACCAGGAATATATAAAGATAAAATGTTCATCTGCTGAAGCTTCCAAACAGAAATATTTGCGTGCCAGATAGCATAAACAGCAAGGGACAGACAGAGCTTAGTGATCACAGAACCAATGCATCAGATTTAAGCTCTGCAGTTCTTCTACTCCGATCATGGATGGTGGTGGACGATCAAACAACTCACCGGAGTAGCAGTCTCCACAAATATCCCCATCCTCAGTGATGGAAGAGCCCAGTACATCAGGGCAAAATATAAGGCTGAAGCTTTTGCAGAAATCTTTACTCAGAAGTTTCGAGTGGATGATCCATGTCGACCTCCTCCCGTGGTCCCCATCATTACAGAGAGCAGTCTTCAGCAAGTTCGATTGACTGATGTCAAGAAACGATTGAAGGTACTGGATACTGCAAAGGCTATAACCCCTGACAACATGCCGACAATAGTCCTGAAGGATTGTACTCCAGAACTTCTCGCTTCCCTCGATAAGCTGTTCCAGTGCAGTTACAAATCGACAATGGGAAAAAAACTGCGCAAGTATGTTCTGTAAATAAACCGCAGGACAAATTCACCCCTGCCAAATACCGCCTCATCAGTGTACTGTCCATCATCAGTAAAGTGGTGGAAGGCTGTCAACAATAGTGTTATCAAGCAGCATCTGCTCAGCAATAACCTGCTCAGTAACGCCCCTTTTGGGTTTTGGCAGAGACACTCAGCTCCTGACCTCATCACAGCCTTGGTTCAAACATAGAAAAAGGAACTGAAATCCAGCCCGCGACATCAAGTCTGCATTCTTATAAATGTGGCATCAAGGAACCCCAGCAAAAAGGGCATCATGGGCCAACACTTCATTGTTGGAGTCATTCCTGACAGATAGGAAAACTGTCATTGTTTTTGGAGGTCAGTCATCTCAGTTCCAGAACATCTCTGCAGTAGTCGCTCAGGATAATGCGGATGTCGATTAGCTCCATGAACTGGAATGTTCATTTTCAGACGTTTCGTCACCATATTAGGTAACATCTTCAGTGGCCCTCTGGATAAAACCTAGGTCCAAACATCTTCCGTGGCTTCATCAATTACCTTCTCTCCATCATAAGGTCAGAATGTGAATATTCGATGATAACTGCACAATGTTCAGCACCATTCGCAAATGCTCAGATACTGAAGCAGTCCATGCCTAAAGGCAACAAGATCTGGACAATCTACAGACTTGGGCTGACAAGTGGTAAGTAACATTCGCATCACACAAATGCCAGACAATGGCCATCACCAGTAAGAAACAATATAAACACTTGGTATTCAGCAACATATTTGTCACTAAATTCCCCACCCCATCCCCTATCAATACACTTGGGGTTACCATTGACCAGAAATTCAACTGGACTCGCCACACAAATATAGGAGCTGATCAGAGGATAGGAATACTCCATGAGTAACTCACCTCCTGTCTTCCCAAAGCATGTCACCCATCTACAAGTCACAAGTCAGGACTGAGATGGAATACTCCTAATTGCATGAATGAGTGCAGCCACTACGACAGTAAAGAAACTTGACACCATCCAGGATAAAGCAGCCCATTTGATTGGCATCACATCCACAAGCATTCACTCCCTTCATCTCCAATGCTCAGAGCAGCAGTGTGTGTACTATCTACAAGATGCACTGCAGAAATTATCCAAAGATCCTCAGACAGCACCTTCCAATCCTCCGAGCATTTCCATCTAGAATGATAAGGGCAGCAGGCTTTTGCGAAAGCCACCACCTTCAAACTCCCCTCCCAACCAGTCCACATCCTGATTTGGAAATATGTTACCATTCTTTCACTGTTGCTTGGTCAAAACCCTGGAATTCCCTCCCTCAAAGCATTGTGGGTCAACGCACAGCAGGTGGACTACAGCTGTACAAGAAGGCAGCTCAGTGCCACCTTCGCAAGGGGGCAACTAGGGACGGACAAGAAATGATGGGCCCTTCCAGCAATTCCCGTATCCAAAACCAAAGTTTAAGAAGTTCCAAGTTGAAAACCTCGATGGGACAGGTTATCTGATTTGAACATGAACAGGAAAGCAGTGTTTCTGATGATGAACATTTCAGACCTTTCTGTTATTAGAAAAGTGTTCAGGGTTCCATGATGTATTGTTGCTGAGCGCTGTAATAAATTGCACCTGTTTGATTAAATTCAACAATGTTAGCGTAGCAGGATCGATCCTTCAAAAATACCAGACTGAAAATGACAAACATCGTAGAGACAATGTACTTCCGCCAGATGAGACTCACAGATACCAGCTTATATTCAACATATTACTGCGCTACTGTCTGACACTGAATCCCGCTCCATATTACAGGGGTTACCATTGAGCAGAAGGTGAAGTCAAATCAACGTACAGATACAAGGGTTACAAGAGCAGGTCTGAGACTTACAATTCTGGACTGAATAATAGACTGTATGACCATAAGGGCATGAGATATAACAATAAATTTAGGCCATTCAGCCTATCTCTTCACTCTGAAAGTATGCCATTTTGTCATAGTCTCTAAGACTAGTGCAAATATCTTCTATACTCTAACTGTATCAATCTTTGCAGTAATCAGTCAGTTTCAATCAGATGCACCCCCCAGTTCTTCTAAATTCCACTGAGTGCAAACACAGAGCTCTCAACTGCCGCTCGTATAACAAGCCATCATTCCCTGGATAGATCATGTCCAACACCTATAGATCCTTCCACAAAACAGTTTACAAAAATCCAAATGCTTTCTCACCATAGCCCATTATATTCTCAGCAGTACGTCTCCGTTTTTGTATTGTCATTCTCTTGAAATGAATGTTAGCATTGCATTTGCTTTCCTAACTGCCAACTGAACGTGCACATCAAACATAAGAGAGGACGAGTATTCCAAACGCCTTTTGTGGTTCAGATTTCATGAACATAGTGTCTTCCTGTATTCTGCCTACTGAAGTGCATAGTCTGTCATGTTCCCATATTGTGTTCCATCAGCGATGTGTTTTTTCAGTGTACTAAACTGTCCAAGTCTTTCTGCAGCCTCTCCACTTCCTCAATATCACCTGCCCATCCAATCATCATTGTATCATCTGCAAACCTAGTAAAACTGCCGTCAGGTCAGACGGTTTGAATAAATGCTGACCACCTCAGGACTGTCCACCATTGAAAAGGCAAAACGCACAAGATGCTTGACTCCATTCAGGTTTAAGCAGTGACTTGATTGGAATTACAACTGCAAAGTCTTCACTCCTTGCACCACTGACACCTTGCACACCATTTTATTATGAACTTGCTCCATTATGGTGACACAGAACTTGATGGCGCATGATCCCAGTCTATTAATGTCAATCTGTCTCAATGCTGACTGTGTGGTGCACACACCGACCAATGTCATTGTGTGTTGAAGACAACAGAGGGAGGTGTGGGGAGGGGATATGGATCATAAATGACTATGTGACCGTCACTGAGGGTTGAGGGCGAAAGCCCCAGATGTAGCTAAGTCTGTTGTCACCGCTGCAGGCATGTTAAGTCTTTCACTGAGCCAAAGCAAAGAAGGTGATGGGCATGGAGAGCTTTCCAGGCTGAGCAATCAGTTCCTATTTGCACCAACTAGCAGAGGTATTCACATGCAACTTCAGCCTCCCCCTCCTGATTCGAGAAGGCCATCATCATCCTCGTAAGTGAGAAAGCACATGGAACGTGCCCTTATAGACTACCAGGAGAAAGTGAGGACTGCAGATGCTGGAGATCAGAGCTGAAAATGTGTTGCTGGGAAAGGGCAGCAGGTCAGACTGCATCCAAGGAACAGGAGAATCGATGATTCGGGCATGAGCCCTTCTTCAGCAATCCTGAAGAATGGCTCATGCCCGAAACGCCGGTTCTCCTGCTAGTTGGATGCTGTCTGACCTGCTGCGCTTTTCCAGCAACACATTTTCAGCTCTTATTGACTACCAGCCAGTGGCTCTGACCTTAATAATCATGAAGTGCTGTGAGAGGCTGGTTATGGCCAATACCAACTCCAGTCTCCCAGCCTGCCCTGCTGCCCTATAATATTGGCTGACTGATATAATAGGTTTACAACAGATGCTATATCCGAGCCCTGCACGCATCCCTGGAACATCTGGACAGCAAGGATACCTAGACCAGATTCTTGCTCATTGACTAAAGCTCCACCATCAAAATCATTATCCCTTTCAGACTAATCACAAAACTCCGCGACCTTGATCTCGGTTCAATGCTCTGCAATGGGATCCTCAGGTTTCTGACACACAGACCACAATCGTGAAGATCGTTAAAACCACCTCCTCCACAATAACATTCAACACTGAAGCTGCTGAAGGATGTGTTCTCAACACCCGACAATACTCCCTGTACATCCACAGCTGTACCTGCAGCACCTTACTGTACTCCCTGTACACCCACGGCTGTACATGTAACACCTTACTGTACTCCCTGTACATCCACGGTTGTACCTGCAGCTCCTTACTGTACTCCCTGTACACACACGGCTGTACATGCAGCACCTTACTGTACTCCCTGTACATCCACGGCTGTACCTACAGCACCTTACTGTACTCACTGTACACACATGGCTCTACCTGCAGCACCTTACTGTACTCTCTGTACTTCCACAGATGTGCCCTTAGCCCCTACTGTACTCCCTGTACACCCACAATTGTTTCCACAGCCCCCTACCGTTTGCCCTGTACTCCCACGGCAGTGTCCTCAGCCCCCTCACTGTCCTCCATGTACACCCATGGCGACGTTCTCAGCACCCTACAATACTCCATGTACACCCACTGCGACGTTCTCAGCCCCCTACTATACTCCATGTACACCCACGGCTGTGTCCTCAGCCCCCTACCTACTCCGGCTGAGTTTCCAAATTCCAAACAACACCAGCTACAAGTTCGCTGATGACATCACTATAGCAGTACAGATATGGAACAAAAACGCATCAGAATGTAGAAAGGCGATAGAGAGTTTGGTGGCACAGTGTATTGATAATGACATCTCTCTCTAATCTGGCAAGCGTAAAGGATAGATTATTGACTTTAGAAGAAAGGAGGGGAACACACCCCATCTATATCGACCATTTGAGGGAGTGCAGAGCATCAAGTCCCTCGGAGTGATGATTACTGACAACCTGTCCCGAACTTCTCACATAGGTCCAGTGGTCGGGAAGGTTCAACAATGCCTCTCCTTCCTCGGGTGGTTCAGGAAATTCAGCATGTGCTACATCTACAAATGCACCATTGAGAGCGTACTGTCCCAATGCGTAGCAGCCTGGTATGGCAACTGCTCTACTCAGGACAATGAGTAACTACAGAAGGTTGGGTGCACAGCTCTGACCACACGGACACTAACATCCCAATCAATGATTCCATTTACATGGCTCGTTGCCGCAGAAAGGCTGCCAACATCTACCCCAGATTACTGAGGGAAGGGTGAGAGGAAATAGCTGTAGCATTAACACATATCTTTGTAGCATCCTTGAACACGGCTAAGGTCCCAGAAAACTGGACAATTGTTAATCCCCTTGTTTAAGAAAGGTAATGGGGATAATACAGTCTATTATAGACCAGTGAGACTGATGTCATGGATAGGGAACCTGCTAAAGAAGATACTTAGGGTTAAGATCTATTCTTATTTGAATGAAAATAGTCTTATCAGTGATAGGCAACATGGAAGCAGAGAAGGTCATGTCTTACCAACTCAATAGAATTTTTTGAGGAAGTGACAAAGTTGATTGATGGGGTAGAGACTGTAGATGTCATGTACATGGACTTCAGGAAGACGTTTGGTATATTACCCCATGGTCGGGTTATGGAGAAAGTGAAGTCACATGGTGCGTTAGCTACGTGGAAAATGAACTGGCTGGGCAACAGAAGGCAAAGAATATCGGGGAAGGGAGTTTCTCAAAATGGAGAACTGTGACCAGTGGTTCCATTAAAGATGTCTCCGGAAAGATACATGAATGGGCAGGGAACAAAGTCCTTAGAAAATAGTCGACAGGTTTAGATGGAGTATTTGGCTCGGCGCAGGCATGGAACATCGAATGGCCTGGAATGTTCTTTGTTCTAACATTATCAAAGACCCATCAGACCCCAGTAATGGTCTCCTCCAACCTCTTCTATCAGGCTAAAATGTACAGAAGCTTGAAAACACAGAGCAGCTGTTTCAGGAACAGCTTCTTCCTGACTGTTATTAGACACATGATAATGTTGATCTTGTTCATATTGATGTCACCTCGCGCACACCCTGTGCAGCATAACCTGCATGCCTCTCAGACATGTTTTACAGCCATCGTTCTCTATATCCTTGCTTACTATGATTTGCCTGTACATCTTGTTACAGGTCAAACTACCTCCTCACCACCCTCCCCTAGCTCCCTCCATTGCTCACTCCGAGCTCTCTCCGGTCCTCACCCCCAGCACCTCCCATTCCCCATCCCCAGCTCCCTGTGTGTTTTGCATCTCACTATTTCTCTCACAGTCTGTTTCCCTGTGTTTTCGTTTTCTCTGTCTTCTGTTTCTTTCCATGAACTTAGTATCTCCCCTTTTCCCTGTCCATGTGACTGTTTGTTTCTTGTTTTGTTTCCTTTCTCTGTTTTACTGACTGCCCTTCTGTTTCCCTCACTATGTTCTCTTTCTCCTTATATGTGTCTGTCTCTTTCTCCCTTGTGTGATGGTGATGGCTTCTCTATTCTTTTGAAGCATGTGATGGCTCTTTGGTTGGATGTTGGCAATACAATAAACTCAATTGTGTTTTGGCATCTTGGACATAAATTAAACTTATTGGTTATATTTCAATTGTTGTCAAAACAGCAACCAAAACTTGGATATCCATTTAACGGCCAATTGCTACATCTAAATATTTTGGAACTGCCTTCTCTCAGTGCTCTGCATACTGGCATCTAAAAGCATTCCATTCACGTGCATAATAGTGTGACGGTAACAGCTCTTCCCAGGACCATAAGAAACTACAGACGGTTGTGAGCACAGCCCAGACTATCATGGAAGACAACCTTCCGTCCATGTATACTTCTCATTGTCAGCGAAAGGCTGGCAACATCAAATATCTCTCCAAAAACTGGAATGGTATCCTACAACCTCTTCCAAAAGGGAGGAGAAACAGAGGCTTGAAAACTTGAAAACATGCTCAGGAACACCTTCGTCCCTATCGTAATTTGATGGCAGATTGTCATCTCTAACTCTTCAAATAATCAATGTGCTTTAAACATGATCTTAGATATATATACAGGTTTTCCTCGATATCTGAAAGTAGAGTGTTCCTACAAATCCTTTCATAAGTTGATGTGGTGTAAAGCGAAGCAGCATTTATTTATGTGGGAAAAGTTCACCTTTCGTGGTAAAAGTGAAAATCCTCGTCGAATTTGTTTTGATTAGCGAAAACAGGTCCTAATGGAGGTTTTTCGCAAAGTGAAGTGGCAAAAAGCGAATTTTTGAAAAGTGGGGAATGCCTGTACCGACATGGGGATGATATTCAGGAAAATGGGAAAAGGTAAAAAAAAACTATGAGGTGATTCTCACATTTTATTTCCATCCCAGCTAATCATCATTCCCATTGTTTGCTCTTTTCCTTCTATATCTCTCTTTATCTATCGATTCAATTCATTCCTCCTCCCCTTCAAAGCAGAATTCCCTGTCACCAGCATTATTCACACTATTTTCCAGCTGCTTTCAGTTCAGAAAAGATCCCCAGCACTTCCTGCTCTTTTATTTGCATTTTTGTGCACTTTCAGATCTCCAACATCTTTCTTTATTTGGTTTAACCTTCAAATTTGTTATTTCACGGGAAGTCGGCATCTCTGCCCAGAGCAGCATTTGTTAATCATCACTAATTGCCCTGACTGTGAGGCCATTCCACAAACTAATATAAAGTCAAGCACATTCATATGGGTCTGAAGTCACACTTAACCCAGACCGGGTAGTAACATTAGATTTCTTTACCGAAGGTCATCAGTAAAACAGGAAACCTTTTAGACAAAATGTGGGTTTTATCGTTGTTTTTCGTGAAATTCACTTTTATTCCAATTCTTATCATTTTTAATGAAGTTCTGCCACCAGCTGTGGTAGGACTTGAAACAAATCACTTGAAACAATATATTTCATTTAATAAGCTTTGCTCCTGAATTACATCCAGCGACATTCCGACATTCACACTTTGTCCTAATCATGAAGGAACGTTCGAGACAAGAACAATTTTGTGATTGAAATACTTGTTACTGGAAAAGTGGCCAAAAGAGAGCTTGAAACATAAAGTCTGAATTTTACCAACGTGCAGACAATGGTTTGTTCAGCCACAGCATTGACGCAGAGATGGAGATCGGGATATTGTGAGCTGGCAGTGGACAGGGTTGGTGACAGTGAGAACATGAGACATAAATCAGTTCAGGGCAAATAGGAATCCCGAGGTTGTGCACAGTTTTGTTCTCAGATGTTTGTAAGGGAGTGATCTGCAATTCATGGGTAATGAATGGAGACTGTAATTGAAACTGAAGACAACAATTTCTTTCTTTGACAAATATAGCTCGCAGAAATTGAAATGAAGTTCACAATTGTTTATGGGATTAATGAATGGACAGAGGGAGAGAACACACACAATAGTGAGAATACGTTAGTAACACACCCTCCACCCCTCCCAAAATAATAATCAGCACCGCTAATATGCGGCATGGTAGAAATTCCCAATAGAGGGAAATGTTGAAAAGACCGAAGGAAAACCTCATCTCCATTGGTGTAATTATCCAGTCCATTATTCTCAGATTCAGATCTGTCTTCTCCACGTCTGTGCAGCTGCTGATCTTTGTTAGTGTTGGAGGTGATGCATCTGCAACTGCACTCGGATAGCGCACTGAGTGAAGCCCATCACCAATAGGAGAGGGAAACCCTCCAGTGACACAGTTACAAACGCATGGAGACTGACATCAATCACAGTCACTGAGCAAACAGTTCGAGCTTTCAATACAGCACATTCAGTTCACAATTTAACTAAACTGGCCTGGATGCTGACATCGCTGGTTATTGGTCACATCTCCCATTAACAATTCCTCTAGTGAAGTCATTTCTGAGGGAGAATGATGAATGTTTTCTTTTTGCAGGCTACATAACTCTGCTCTGTTGTACGTTTGCAAAGCTGTAACCGTCTTTCCCCGAATCTCCGCCCCTCCAAAAAAAAGAAACACAATCAGGACGTTGTGACTGTGCTGATCTCTCCTCCACGGGAACAAACGCCAGTCACTGCGCACAGTTGCCCTGAACATAGACAGGAAGTATGAACTTCTCTGAATGTTCTTCTCACTGCTGTAATACGGAAACGTTGGAACTTCCGTACAGAATATGGTTCTGTAACTTATTTATACAAATTGACAAACAGCTTAATGCAGTTTGACTTGCTGTGAAGCAATAATTTTCACGCTTTTTCCCCTCAGTCCAAAACCAAAAGTGTAAGTACAATTAACTTATTCATTAAGATTTATGAATTAATGAGTCAGGTTCGAATGAATATAACATTGGCTGGCAGATAGGGTGGAATGCGGTCAGTGGCTGTGGAGACTGCATGGGGAGTACAATGACATTCCCCAGTCATCATCACTCTTTCTGACAGATTGAATCAAATATAATGCGCAAGGAACCAACCAACGTTTGGGAGACGCAATACTGAATGACAATGTGAGCTGAACAGGATAATTTTAATTGTGATAAAGTGAAATATATTTTATATGCACACAACTTAGTCATTTGGAATACAGATTGATTAGGATCACCACATCTGAAATAATAACTTTGATTTCTCTTCATAGATTCTACCAGAACTGCTGAGCTTTCCCTCCAACTTCTGTTTTTGTTTGAGATTGATCATATCTGCCAGGAAACTTACAATTAAAGACAGATACTAATTACAAAATGTGAATGGTTATGGGGAGAATGCAGGAGACTAATATTAGAGATATTGCTCATTCCAAGCTGGAAGAGACAATATGCTGAGTTTTCACCACCTTTGCTGTAATAATTCTACGTTACATATTGAAAGCTTTTGGAGAGTGGGGAGATAAACTTGTTCAAAAGGAGGACAGAGAGTGTTCCATCATCAATAATATGTCTCTTATTTCATGAAGTTCAGCTGTGGCTAAAATGTATTTTTTAAAAAAATAGATTTCCTGAGATTTACAGGATTTTCAGATTTTTTTAAACTTTGTATTTTAAAGAAGAATTCAGGTGTCACAGACAAACCAACTGTAATAGGAACAAGAAAGGACCACATTGTCCGAATATTCCAAGTTCAACATGTAGACCCGTCAAGAAGCATGAAATATAGAGGTAATGGAAATATGAAATGCAAACAGAAAATGCTGGATAAACGAAAAAGGGAAGGAAGTATCTGCAGAAAGCAAAAGAAATAACGTATGTAATATGATGTGTCACTGTTCTGAAAAGTCATATTAGAATCAAAGCTTAATTTTTTGCATCTCTGCTCAGATGTTGCCAGATCTACTGAGTTTCCCTCAAGCTCTTTTGATTTCTTTTTCCTTTCTGAACTGTGACAAAGTGTCTGATTTGAATGATAACAGCAAAGCCACTGTCTCAGTTGAATCTCGAGTAATCTGTTATGGATATGAAATGAGAATTTGCAACGTTCCTATGTTTGACAGGGCTCTAAATATTGACGACATATTGCACTGTGAGGACTTGTCATGAAAATGTTGAAACAAAAACAGAAATTGCTGCAAAAGCTCAGCAGGTTTGGCAGCAGCTGTGCAGACTAATCACAGGTAACGTTTCCGATCCGGTGACCCTTCCTCAGAACTGATGATAGCGCTGAAAATGTTGTTTTAAATACAGAAGAGGCTGGATACCTGGTAATGGAGACTGTTAGTAACTAACAATAGAGGGTGAGTATTAGAAGGGTATATGGGTAGGGGACAAGGACATTGGGGAGTTCAGACAGTAAAATTATTGAACTTGATTTTGAGTCTGCAGGGCTGCAGGGACCGCACGGAAAAATGAAAAGTTTGTCTTCCAGTTTCCGCTGAACTTTCCCGGAACATTGCAGCAAGCCTGACACAGAGATATTGGCCAGGGAACAGGATGGCGTTTTAACCAGGCACACAGCTGGAAGCTCAGGGTCTTTTGCAAAGGTACAACAAGGATGTTTTGCGAAGTGGCCATCAAATCTACCCTTCGTTTCCACAATGTAGAGGCGACCAGATTGTGAGCAGCAAATATAGTAGACTAGATTGTGGGAAGTGTCGATAAGGTGCTGCTTCACCTGGAAGGTATGGTTGCACCTTTGGATACTGAGGAAGGGCGGAGTTAAATGGGCAAGTGTTACACCTCGGGCAGGGGAAAGTGAAGTGGAATTTGGGTGGGAGTGAATAAAGAGCAGACCAATGTGTCTTGGAGGGAATGATCGCTCCAGAAGGTGGACTTGGGAGGGGAGGTGAATATGTGCAGGTGGGGGCATCTCGCTGGAGGGTGGGTAGACGAGCAAATGTTGTATGATGATTCTGTACATTTGAGTGCTGGTGGGATGGTAGGTAAGGACAACGAAAACTCTGTTGTAAGAGGGAAGTGGAAGGGCGAGGCGAGAAGTGCAGGAGAAGGGTCAGACCCGGTTTAGTATCCTGTTGACAGCAGTGCTGCGGAATTTTGGTTTGAGGAATGAGATGGACATTTCAGAGACTTCGTTGTTGAATTTGTCATCATCAGAAGAAATGCAATGGAGATGGATGAACTGGGAGAATGGAATGGAGTCTTTTCAGGAAACGGGTGTGAGGATGTATACTCCAGGTAGCTGTGAGACTGGTCTATCCTCAAAAGTGGAAGCAGAGATGTCGAGGAAAGGAAGGGAGGAGTCAGAGATACGCTAGGTGAAAGTGAGAGCGGGGTGCAAATTCAAAGCGAAATCAATGAACTTTTCCAATACTGGACAAGAGAGAGAAGCAGCAGCGATGATAACATATATGTATCCGTTATTGAAAAGAAAAAAAAAAGCTGGTCCACAAATTTGTGTTATAAATTGGTGCAAGGTGAACATTCATGGAATTAGAAATGAGCTTACACGAGTTGATTGGAGTAGTCTGCTTGCAGGTGAAGGGACCTCCGACAAGCCTTAAGCTGGAGTTTAAGGTTTATATGTTCCTGAAACGGTGAAAGGAAAGTTGACAGGAATAGATAACCCTGGATGACAAGAGATATTGAGGCTTTGACCAGGAAAAAAAAGGAGGAGGCGTGACTCAGGACCAGGCAACTGGGATCAAGGGAATCCCGAGAGGTGTACAACGGATGCAGGAGTTTAATAAAAATGAATTCAGGAAGGCAAAAAGGGGGGATGAGACAGCGTTGGTTGAGAAGATCAGGATGAAGCCAAAGAAGTTCTTTAAGTATATTAAAGGTAAAACATTAACTAGAGACAGAATAGGATCCCCAAAGACCAAAGTTGAGTTGTATTTGTGGAACCATCAGAGACGAGCGAAGTCACCAACAAATATTTCTCCTCTGTGTTGACCGTGGAGAAAGACATGAATACTTGTGAATTTGGGGAAGTTAGTGGTGATATCTTAGGGACAATCCATATCACAATAGAGGGGGTATTGGATGTACTAGAATGTATGAAGGTGGATACATTTCACGTTCCTTACCAGATATACCTAAGAACACTGTAAGGGGCAAGAGAAAAATTTGCGGGGATCTAGCTGATAATTTTGATTATTGTTAACCACAAGTGAGATTCGGGAAGACTAGAGGATAGCAATTGTTGTGCCCGTATTCAGTAAGGACTGAAAAACAAACTCCTGTAAACTATAGACCAGGAAGCTTAACATCTGTGTTAGGTAAGTTATGTGAGAAGATGCTTAGGGGCAAAATGAGCGGCATGGTGGCACAATGGTTAGCACTGTTGCCTCACAGCGCCAGAGACCCAGGTTTACTTCCCACCTCAGGCGACTATCTGTGTGGAGTTTGCACATTCTCCCCGTGTCTGCGTGGGATTCCTGTGGGTGCTCTGGTTTCCTTCCACAGTCCAAAAATGTGCAGTTTAGGCGAATTGGCCATGCTCAATTGCCCATAGTATGAGGTGAAGGGGTAAAAGTAAGGGAATGGGTCTGGGTGGTTGGCGCTTTGGCAGGTCAGTGTGGACTTATAGAACATAGAACATAGAAGGATACAGCGCAGTACAGGCCCTTCGGCCCTCGATGTTGCGCCGACCGAATCCTACCTAACCTATACTAGCCCAATAACTTCCAAATGCCTATCCAATGCCCGCTTAAATGACCATAAAGAAGGAGAGTTCACCACTGATACGGGCAGGGCATTCCATGAACTCACAACCCGCTGTGTGAAGAATCTACCCCTAACATCTGTCCTATACCTACCACCCCTTAATTTAAAGCTATGTCCCCTAGTAACACATGACTCCATTAGCGGTAAAAGGTTCTTAGTATCTACCCTATCTAAACCCCTAATCATCTTATACACTTCTATCAGATCTCCCCTAAACCTTCTCTTCTCCAATGAGAACAGCCCCAAGTGCCTCAGCCTTTCCTCATAAGATTTTCCTACCATTCCAGGCAACATCCTGGTAAACCTCCTCTGCACTCGTTCTAAAGCTTCCACATCCTTCCTATAGTATGGCGACCAAAACTGCACACAATACTCCAGACGAGGCCTCACCAGAGTCTTATACAACTGCAACATGACCTCAGGACTCCGGAACTCAATTCCTCTGCCAATAAAGCCCAGTACACCATATGCCTTCCTCACAGCACTATTTACCTGGGTGGCAACTTTCAGAGATCTGTGTACATGGACACCAAGATCCCTCTGCTCATCCACACTACCAAGTAGCCTACCATTAGCCCAGTAATCCATCATCTTGTTATTCCTACCAAAGTGAACGACTTCGCACTTAGCTACATTGAATTCCATTTGCCACATTTCCGCCCAGCTCTGCAACTTATCTATATCCCGCTGTAACCTGCCACTTCCTTCCTCACTATCCACAACTCCACCGACTTTTGTGTCATCCGCAAACTTGCTTACCCAGCTTTCAAGTCCTTCCTCTAGATCATTTATAAAGATAACAAAAAGCAATGGTCCCAAAACAGATCCTTGTGGTTCACCGCTAGCAACTGCGCTCCAAGATGAACATAATCCATCAACTACTACCCTCTGTCTCCTTCCAGCCAGCCAATTCCTAATCCAAACCTCTAATGTATCCTCAATGCCATACCTCCGAAGTTTTAGCATTAGCCTACCATGGGGTACCTTATCGAACGCCTTACTAAAATCCATATACACAACATCTACTGCTTTACCCTCATCCACTTCCTTAGTCACCTTCTCAAAGAACTCAATAAGGTTTGTGAGGCACGACCTGCCCTTCACAAAACCATGCTGGCTATCCCTGATCATGTTATTCCTACCCAGATGTTCATAAATCTTATCCCTTACCATTCTCTCTAAGACTTTGCCCACCACTGAAGTCAGACTCACTGGCCTATAGTTACTAGGGCTATCCCTACTCACTTTCTTGAACAATGGGACCACATTCGCTATCCTCCAGTCCTCTGGTACTATTCCCGTTGACAATGACGACATAAAAATCCAGGCCAATGGCTCTGCTATCTCCTCCCTAGCTTCCCATAGGATCCTGGGGTAAATGCCATCAGGCCCAGGAGACTTATCTATATTCATCCTTTCCAATATTCCCAAAACCTCTTCCCTGCATATTTCCAGGGCATCCATTCTAATTATTTGTGATTCCATATTCACATCAGCAACAGTGTCCTGTTCCTGAGTGAATACTGATGAAAAGTACTGATTTAATGTCTCTCCAATCTTCTCCGCCTCCACACACAACTTCCTACTACTATCCTTGACTGGACCGATACCTACCCTAGTCATCCTTTTATTCTTGACATACCTATAGAAAGCCTTTGGGTTTTCCCTAATCCTACCAGCTGAAGACTTTTCATGTCCCCTTCTCGCTTCTCTGAGCTCCCTCTTTAGCTCCTTCCTGGCTACCTTATAACTCTCAATCGCCCCTACTGAACCTTCACGCCTCATCTTTACATATGCCGCCTTCTTCCCTTTCACAAGGGACTCCAATTCCTTACTAAACCACGGCTGCCTCACAAGGCCCTTTACACCATGCCTGACTGGTACATACCTATCGAGGACACGCAGTAGCTGCTCCTTGAACAATCCCCACATCTCATTAGTGTTCTTCTCTTGAAGCCTGTTTTTCCAATCCACACATCCTAAGTCATGCCTCACAGCATCATAATTTCCCTGCCCCCAGCTATAGCTCTTGCCCTGCGGCGCACGATTATCCCTCTCCATCACTAAAGTAAAAGTCACCGAGTTGTGGTCACTGTCCCCGAAGTGCTCACCTACCTCCAAGTCTAACACCTGGCCTGGTTCATTACCTAGAACCAAATCCAATATAGCCTCCCCTCTTGTTGGCCTGTCGACATATTGTGTCAGGAAACCCTCCTGCACACATTGTACAAACACCGACCCATCTAATGAACTCGAGCTATAGCTCCCCCAGTCAATATCTGGGAAGTTAAAGTCCCCCATAACAACCACCCTGCTACCTTCACTCTTTTCCTGAATCATCCTCGCAACATTATCCTCTACTTCTCTAGGACTATTAGGAGGCCTGTAGAAAACACCTAACAGGGTGACCTCACCTTTCCTATTTCTAACCTCAGCCCAAACTACCTCAGATGGCAAGTCCTCTTCCATCGTCCATTCCACTGCTGTGATACTGTCTTTGACAAGTAATGCCACGCCTCCCCCTTTTTTACCCCCATGTCTGATCCTACTAAAACATTTGAACCCTGGAACGTGCAACAGCCATTCTTGTCCCTGTTCTACCCACGTCTCTGTAATGGCCACAACATCGAAGTCCCAGGTACCAACCCACGCTGCAAGTTCACCTACCTTATTCCTTATACTTCTGGCATTGAAGTATACACACTTCAATCCACCTTTCTGGTTACAGGCACCCTCCTTAGAGATCGCTGCATTATTCCTAACCTCCCTACACTCAAGGTCCTGTACCCTAAAGCTACAGTCCTGGTTCCCATGCCCCCGCGGAGTTAGTTTAAACCCTCCCAAAGAGCACTAGCAAACCTCCCCCCAAGGATACTGGTGCCCCTCAGGTTCAGGTGTAGCCCATCGTTTTTATAGAGGTCCCACCTTCCCCAGAAAGGACCCCAGTTGTCCAGAAACCGGAATCCCTCCCTCCTGCACCATCCCTGTCGCCACGCATTTAACTGCTCTCTCTCCCTATTCCTCGACTCTCTATCACGTGGCACGGGTTAACAAACCAGAGACTACAACTCTGTTTGTTCTAACTCTGAGCTTCCAACCTAGCTCCCTGAAAGCCTGTCTGACATCCTCACCCTTCTTCCTACCTATATCGTTGGTGCCAACGTGGACCACGATCTGGGGCTGCTCCCCCTCCCCCTTAAGGACCCGGAAAACACGATCAGCGACATCACGTACCCTTGCACCTGGGAGGCAACATACCAAACGTGAGTCCCTGTCGCCCCCACAAAACCGTCTGGAACGTGAGTCCCTGTCGCCCCCACAAAACCGTCTGTACGTCCCGACTTGTTGGGATGAAGAGCCTGTTTCCACACTGTAAGTAATCTAATCTAATCTAAAATGTATATGCATTTGGAAAACAGGGTTTGAGGAGAAATAGTTAGCATGGCCTGCTGAGTGGAAGTTCACGCCTGATGAATTGGTTAAAATTCTTTGCTGACGTGACCAGAAAGGTTGACTAGGGTGAGCCGGTAGACGTTGAAACGTGTGGTGCTGGAAAAGCATAGCAGGTCAAGCAGCATTGGAGGAGCAGGAAAATCGACGTTTCAGGCATAATTCCATCATAAGGAATGTACAAAACGTCGATACTCCTGCTTCTCGGATGCTGCTGACCTGCTGGGCTTTTCCAGTGTCATACCTTTCGACTCTGATCTTCAGCATCTGCCGTGCTCACTTTCTCCTCGGGCAGGATATTTAGCGATATGGATTCCAGTTACACCAGAACGGGATGAGGCCTTTCAGCCCCACGATCATGATATACAGTTTCAGGAGGAGGCCAATCATTTCCTCCAGTCGATAAAGCTAGACCCAGTTTAGATCCAGTGTCCCTATCAGGAATTTACTTCAGAGACGCGAACAAGGCTGTGATGCAAATACTTGCAACTGAAAGAGTGCTTGGAAGAGAGCTGGAACCAAAGCAGCGCTTCACACGAGGCTCCAACAGCACTGATGATGTTCCCTAGCCAGGGAACGAAACGTTTGCAGCAAAAACTTCCAGCTCGGCGAGCAGAACCACAACCATGCAATCTGAATTTAGCAAGGCATAGAAAATGGTTTATTTAGCAATAGCACTAACGCCAAGATGGCAACAGGGGATATTATGGAGTGGGTAGTGGATAGATTTGGTCATTGAGAGAATACCAAGATATAAAACATTTCAGGTCAAAATGGGAAATCGTGATTGTCCACAATCTTGTTCTCAGATGTTTGTGAGGGCAGAGATGCACGTAGGGTGGGGTGGGGGTAGTGGGTGAAGTGCATACTCGATGAATGAATTAGCTGACCGAGTTTTGAACAAACAGAACTTATTGAGAAAATTACAGAATGAAAGAAGTGGGTGAAGTTCTGAAACTTGTGATAATGAATAAACTTTGCAACTGAAACTGAAGACTATAGTTTCCATGTTTGCGAACTATAAAGAACAGGAATAACAAGGAAGTTCAACATAGTTTATGGGATTAATAATTGGATAGAGATAGGGATACTTAACAGGAATGCCAACAATAGCGAGGATGGGATAGTACCCACCCACCCAAATAATAAGCAGTACACCGTATATCCGATCATGGTAATGTTGACCAAAACGTGGAGAGCAAGTAAAGACCCCAGGATAACCTCCTGTCCATT
This sequence comes from Hemiscyllium ocellatum, assembly GCF_020745735.1. Classification (NCBI taxonomy): domain Eukaryota; kingdom Metazoa; phylum Chordata; class Chondrichthyes; order Orectolobiformes; family Hemiscylliidae; genus Hemiscyllium; species Hemiscyllium ocellatum. Next base: position 28,789,728 of record NC_083447.1, on the reverse strand, counting down.
ATTGGAACATTCCAATTTACTGTTCTCAGATTCTGATACATTATTGGGACATTCGAGTCTAACGTTCTCAGATTCTGATCGCTCCTCTCCCTATCTCTGTAGCTGCTAATCGTGTTTGTTTCGGATGTGATGCATCTGTTTCTACAATGGGGCCAAAAGAGCATGTAGCACAATCTCTTTCAAGTGTCATTTACTTTCTTATCTCTGATTTCTACCCAAATATTTTAACTGGACGAGTTATTAGAAATACCTTCCCTAGTTAGAACAATACTTTATTCCTTAATTAAAATTGCCAGCGCTTCTCAACCATTGCTCCGCTATCCGATGTCTCCTTTTCTATCCTTTCTATAGCATCTAACACCTGGAAGACTGAATTACCACTCTTAGAACAAAGAAGATAGAACATAGAACAATACAGCACAGAACCGGCCATTCGGCCGTCTACATTGTGCCGACCTTTGAAGTATTTTCAGCTCGACCCCTACACTATCCCAAAGTCACCCATGTGCTTGTCGAAAGATGGTTTAAATCCCCTAATGTGGTTGAGTTGACTACATTTGCAGGTAGAGCATTCCAAACCCTTGCCTCTCTCTGTGAAACGAACCTGCCTCTGACATCTGTCTTTATTCTATCACCCCTCAATTTGTAACTACGCCCCCTCGTATTTGCTGACGTCAACATCTATGCCTGCATCTAAATCATTTATAAAAATGACAAAGAGCAGTGGTCCCAAAACAGATCCTTGTGGGACACCACTAGTAATCGGACTCCAGGCTGAATATGTTCCATCAACCACCATTCGCTGCCTTCTTTCAGAAAGCTAGTTTCAAATCTAAACTACTAAATCACCCTTAAATCCATGCCTCTGCATTTTCTCCAACTGCCTACCATGTGGAATCTTATCAAAGGCTTTACTGAAGTCCATGTGTACCCCTTTAACTGCCCTACTCTCATCTACATGCGTAGTCACCTTCTCATTAAACTCAATGGGATTTGGGAGACACGATCTACCTTTGATGAAACCATATTGACTATCTGAAATCAAAGCATTGCTTCAAAGATGATTATAAATCTTATCACTAATAATCCCTTCCAAAAACTTTCCTCCAACAGAAGTCGGGCTCACTGGTCTATAATTACTTGGGTCATCTCTACTGCTCTTCTTGAACAAGGTCACATTTGTAACCTTCATTCCTCGGGTACTAAACCTGAAGACAATGACGACTCAAATATCAAAGCCAATTGCACTGATATTTCCTCCCTAGCTTCCCAGTGAATCCTCGGATAAATCCTGTCTAGTCCAGGGGACTTCTCTCCTTTCACTCCTTCTAGAATTGATAACACCTGTTCGTAACTAACTTCAATTCTGTCTGGGCTAATATTTCGTACCTCATTCTTGCCCTCTACAAGATTCACCTTTTCCTGAATGAAAACACATGAGAAATGTTCTATTAGCAACTATCAGATCTCCACAAGGTCCACAGTCAACTTCGCACTTCTGTCTTTGACGAGCCCGATTCGTACCCTAATCATCCGTTTATTCCTCACATACCTCTAGAAACTTTTACGGTTCTCCTTTGTTCTATTTGCTAAAGAATGCTCGTGTCCTCTCTATTCTCTTCTTAACTCTCTCTTTAAATCCTTCCTAGCTGATCTATAAATCTCCATCGACTCATCTGAACCAGGTTGCCTCATCAACACATAAGCTTCCTTCTTCTCCTTAACAAAAGATGCAATTTCTGTAGGAAACCACGGTTCCCTTTCCTTATCACTTCTTCCTTGTATGACAGGGACATACCCATCGAGGACACACAAGAATTGTTCCTGAAACTAATTCCATATTTCCACTCTCTGCATCCCCTGCATTTTGCTTCCCCATTCTGTGCATCATAATTCTTGCCTAATCGGATAATAATTGTCCTTAATCCATCGATAGGTCTTGACCTGTGGCATGTACCTGGCCCTTTCATTTGCTAAACTGAACATAACTGAATTATGGTCACTCTCTCCAAGGTGTTTAGCTACAACTAAGTCGAACACTTGGCCTGGCTCAGATCCATTGTGGCCTCTCCTCTTGTCGGCCTTTCAACATACTGTACACATTGGACAAAAACTGATCCATCCAACGCACTAGAGTTATAGCATTTCTAGTCAATGTTAAGGAAGTTAAAGTCCCCATAATGACCACCCTGTCCCTTTCATTCCTACCCAGAATATTTTTGCTAATCCTCTCTTCCCTGGAACTCTGCAGAGGCTGTAAAAATCTCCAGCAGTATGACCTCTCCTCTCCTATTTCTAACCTCAGCCCATACTACCTCAGTAGACGAGTCCTCAGCAACATTTCTCAGAGCCAGTGTTATACACTCCTTGCCTAACAAGGCCCCACCTCCGCCTCTTTTCCCACTTATAATAAATATGATGTCCCAATCCCATGTTCTGAAACATGCACTGAGTAGATCAGCCTTCCCTGTAAAACCCACGGCACTGAAATAAATGTATTTTAGTTCTTCTGAATTACGATATACTCTGATTCTCTCATCTTAATTTTCTAACTGGCATGCTTTCATTATATTAAGAGATTTCTCCATCCATCCTACAATTTACACCGCTACTTAGAGTCCCTCCACTTGCCTTGTCTGTCAATATAAAGTCTGCCTTTATGGGGTGAGCAAAGTTCACTGCTAAGATATCGGGGGCTTTCCCATTTAGATTAGAACAATCGTTTTGGAACAGACCTTTTCTATTCCAGTCTTCCAAAATCTCATTCGGTCAACAACACAGCAGCTCTTCATGCCATTGTTTTTTCTCCTTTAACCTTTATTTCCCTTACCCACCTGAATTTGTCATTGGAAACAAACCAGAAATTACTATTTTAAAGTTTTATTTTTAGTCTTCTACATCATCTCTTTAATTCACTCCAGACTGTATTAATCTTTTCCCTAAAAATATCTTTCATACCAACATATACAATAATTTATGACTTCTAAATCACACCTTTACCAATATGCTTTCAGAGACTTTCAGAAACGTTCTTAATCATAGCACTGGGAAACCAATAAACCATCCTAAATTTTCGCTCACTGCCACAGAATTTGCTGTTTATGCTGCTGACAGGAGAGACGCATGTCGCAATAATTATACAACATCTTCTCAAACGCTGCCTAACATAAGAATTTTCCAACAGTGCAATAACCGATGGCTCCTCCATTTTCCTCAGAGAGACTACTTCCTTCAACAGTTCCAAAAGCTGAACATTTGTTTGATAGTGGAATAGCCACCGGAGATTTTTGAACTACTTTCTTACCTGACCTGACATTCACCCATCTATCTAACTGATTTTGCTGGATAAAAACTTCCAGCCATCTCATTCTCTAACTTATATATATGGCCTTAATAATATTATCCCTATAAACAGAATTTATCATGACATTAAAATAGAAAATATATCCAAATAAGTATCAAACATTTCCAAAATTAATAAAATCAACCATTTGGAAAATGGATTCAATAAATAGATTCCTCTTCAATAAATTTCTCGAAGAAAAAAGCCTACTCCAGAGCTGAACACATGTAGGACTCTCCAAAATAAAGGCACATCTTCCTATCTAAAAATTGTTTTTGAAACAAAAAAATACTTTTGTATTTAAAACAAAGAAGCCTTTTGAAGCATATATAGACTTTTATAATTTGTTTTTGCATTCCTCCCCCACTTAAAAACTCACTAAAACAATGTTCGTTTGAAAAAAAATGTTTTGCATTTTTGGTTTGTTTTTGAATGTTCATAAAACAAAATGGAAAATAATATTTATTCATAAACTATATGAACTTTATTAAATGCAAAAAAATTAATCTTTAACTATGCTTGCAATCCCAGGAACAGCTGTAAGATCCATACTGCTTTAAGAACATGTATTAAAATTTTTTTTTACAATTTAATGAAGAGTGGTCATATGTTCTAATAATTAGTTCAAATGCAAGGTAGACATGGCGATATGATTTGATCTCCTACCGTGTGTATATGTGCAGCATTTAATTAAATCTTTATCCTCATCTCTTCAGCTCTTTCAAGCAATCATTCAGCCTGTCTCCATCCTGCAGATGAAAAATTCCTTCAGCTTTGAATATTGCACGGAACGTTACAAAGAACATTACCCAGGTCGACATAAAACACAAATGTTGCAAAGGATGTAGTCCAATATTAATCACATGCAAGCCTATGAATAAAACATACAGAGAAGAATAGTATAAAAGGACAATTCAGCTCCATGTCCAAAATAAATCTGTGGCTCTCTCATAAAAAGTCCTCAACTGCATCATGCTGTAAATTCGCCAAAACAGGAATTCTTCATTCTTCTTCGAACAACATCTGAAGAACAGGAGAAATACGACAAGTTTTATCTGTGAGCTTATAAAAGAGGATGATGAAAATGTGAGGGATGAATTTTGGGGTGAATGATAAATAATGTTATGGATGACACAAAGTTTCGGTGGGTGGTTTATGGTGAGGAGGAACATGTTAGTTTACAGGACGGTATAAATGGTTTGTTCAGGTGGCTACATCAATGACTGATGAGATTTGGCTGATAAATGTGAGGTGATACATTTCAGAAGTAACAAGACGAGAGAGTACTCAAACTATGGTGAAAGATTGGATTTATTTTGAAGCAGAGGACATTGAGAGGAGTTCCTGATTGATGTGATTAAGAGCATGAGGTTTATGGACAGTTTGAACAGAGAGCGGCTCTTCCACTTACTTGAATGCTCAATAAGAAGGAGACACAATAGTGAAGTGAAAGTGATCTCACCATTAATCTGTAAAGCTTAATTGCAGATTTATGTTGAATTTAGATTCCAGTGTCACCCGTGGCGGTATTTGAACCCGAGTTTCCAGAACCTTATCTGGATCGTTGGATCAGCAGTTGGCAATAATACCACCGGGACATGACTTTTATCTTATCATAGACTTCTTTGTTAAGGTATGGATGACATTTTATTTTTTCATAATTACTCTTCCACTCAGGAATTAACTTTAATTGATGTGATTTTACTAGCTTCCTAAGTATTTGATACTGTTCTTCAAATGTTCTGCCCTTCAATGTCTTTTATTTTTCTGAATCCACTTAGGACAGTCCTTCCTCAAGCCTGTAAAATTATCACTGCCCAACACTAAAACACTGTTATATGATTCTATATTCAATCTTTGAATCTGAAAGCGAAACTCCTGCATATTATGGTCACTCTTTTCAAGAGGATACTCTACTACAAGATGATTTATCACTCCTCCCTCATTATTCACATCAAATCTAAAAGACAGTTCTCTGTGTGGTTTCCGTGACTTCTTGTTCTCAGAAACTATCGTTATTTGAAACTACCCTTGCCAAATTGATTAATTAAGCCAATATGCATACGCAGATTGCTCACTCTTGTGCCCTTCTCACAAGCCATTTTTATTCCCTGGTTTTTGAAAGTATTTTTGGAGAATGGGGGTATTGTGGCATGAAATTACTCTGAGAAGCAGGTTTCTTTCCATGCGCTGTATTTGGACACAAACTGATTTTTCATGTTGGTCCCTTGTGCTAATATCATTTCTTAATGCAGCCTTGATATCATTCTTAATCAATGCAGCAACTCAACCTGCTGTGCCTTCTTGTATGAGTAATGAGTACTCTTGGATATTTCACTTCCCAACACTGACCTTCCTGTAACCACCTTCCTGTAATCCCCACCAGACCGTATCTTTTTAACTCTGTTTGTGCTGTCAGTTCATTCATTTTTTCCAAATATTCCATGCATTTAGGTACAAGGTATTTATATAAGTTCTCTTGGATTTGTTTATCTCCATGAATACTTTTGGCGCACTACACTTTCCATGCACTCCATTCATATTTTTTGATCTCTGAAAATAAGGAACCTATCATTTCCACTCACATTTTTAAAATTGCTATGATTATTTTCCTCAGCATGGTCATTAGACTGGTCCTGCCTATCTATTCTATAAACTCTACTTTCTGCTCACTTGCTGTACTTTTGCTCTGGTTATCTGTCTCCTGCTTTATTCATTTAAATCCACCCGAGATGCATCAAACTTCCCTGCCAGGATGTCGGTGTTCCTCCAGATAAAATGGACCCTGTCCTTTTGTACAGATCTCACATGCCCTGAACGAAATCCCACTGATCCATAAATCTGAACCCACTTTCATGAAACAGGTCTACATCCACATATTAATGTTTTCTATCTTCACCTTCGTTATCCCACTTCCACCTAGCACGAGGAGTAATCCCAAGATTACAACCCTGGATATCCTGCTTTTCCACTCAGGCGAATCTCTCTGCACTCTCTTTGCAGGATCTTGTCACGTTTCTTGACAATGTCATTGGTACCAATGTGTACCACGGCCGCTGGCTGTTCACCCTCCCCTTCAGTATGCCCTGAGCATGCTCGGAGACATCTCTGATCCTCGCACCAAAGACACTTCTTATGAAGAACGCATAGAATCCTCGAATCGCTACATTGTGGAAAAAGGCCATTTGCCCAACATGCCCACACTGACCCTGCAAAGAGTAACCCACCCTGACCCATTTGCCTAATCTCATACTGTACATTTACCTCTGACTAATGCACCTAACCTACACATCCCTGAAAACTACGAGCGTCGTAATCTGGCTAGAGCCAGTCCCCGACTATATGTTAATTCTGCTTTTGCACCACAGATACTGCCACTAATTCTGAATATTCCCAGCAACTTCTGGTTTTGTCACCAATGATGATCACATACTGATCAAAACTTATCCAACTCAGATTTGAAAAAAAACCTGAATTTATTTTCTCAGTAGAAAACCAAATATTTGGTCGTTCAAGAATCACAGCAAATATCCATTAAATTATTTTTTGTTTGGTCCATGATTATTATTTATTCACTTTGCCAATCCATGAATAAAAGAGCGTTTTGCATGTTTTGTGCATTATCTTTTGGGAGGTGTTAGAGAGGGGGAGTGGGACCGGGGGGATTGCCAGAAAGGTTAATTTCCCACTAAAAATGGACTCACTTCGAGCAACAGGCCTCCATTGGCAGCAGCGGTGAGAGCAAGGAGTGAAGTGGGAGAGGACAAAATGTGCGCCTGGAAGGTAAGTGATCTGACAGATTTGGACAGCGATGGAACGACAGAACTACACGGGTAATGTCTCCCACCCCGAACTCCTCTAACCAAAACAAAAGAATTCTGTACTGTGTTGATTAGGTGCTTCTCTTTTTCTTAATCCTGCGATTGGTGAAAGAAAAACGTTTCCTTTTCCGTTTATCAAATTTCAGACCAAGTTAAGCTTTAGAGTAAAAGTGGCAGGAGATCTCAGAGCCATGTTATGCTCCAGATGCTCAATGTGGGAGCTCAGGGATACAGCTGCTGTCCCTGTTCACGTGCAGGACGTGTGTCCATCTCCCTGCACTCTCCTTGCAGGATCTTGTCACGTTTCCTGCCAATGTCATTGGCACCAATGTGTACCACAGCCACTGGCTAGTCAGCCTCCCTTTCAGTATGCCCTGAGCATTCTCGGAGACATCCCTGATCCTCGCACCAAAGGCACTTCTTATGAAGAACGCATAGACGGGGTGACGGTTCTGGAGCTGCGGATGGACTCACCTTGGAGCACACACAATGCGGAGGAGGTTGTAGATAGCACATTCAGTGAACTGATCATATTTCAGCTTAAGGAGAAAGGGAATTGGTCACCAAAAGGCAGAGAACGAGCAGGAAGGTACTGCAGGTGTCCCCTGCAGTCACCTCACTCCTTAGCAGGTATACTGTTTTGGATACTGTTGGGAGAGATGGCTCACCAGGAGAAGGCAGCAGTAGTCAGGTTAAAAGCACCATGGTTGGCTCTGCAGTTCAGAAGGGCGGGAAAAATACTGGAAGGACTAAGTCATAGGGGATTCAATTGTAAAAGGAGTAGATAGGCATTTTTTTGTTCGAAGCCAAGACTCCCGAATGGCATGTTGCCTTCCAGGTGCAAGGGACTGTAATGCCTCGGATCGACTGCAGAACATTCTGAAGGGGGAGGGTGAACATCCAGTTTTCATGGTGCATGTAGTTAATGATTTAGTTTTTAAAAATCGGAATGAGGTCCTACGAACAGAATTTAGTGAGTTAGCAGACAAGTTAAAAAGTAGGACCTCGGAGACTGTAATCTCAGGACTATGATCAATGCCAGTGCTTGGCAGAGGAGAAATGAAAGAATAGGCAAGATGACTGCGTTGCTTGAGAGATGGTGCGGGAGGAAGGAGTTTTGATTTTTGGGATGTTGGGACTGGTTATCTGGGAGGTGGGACTATTAAAAATTGGGCAGTCTACACCTGGACTGGAATGGAACCAATGTCCTTCGGGATACTTTTGCTAATGCTGCTTCGGAGGGTTTAAAGTAATGTGGTAGAGGGATGGGCACCAAATAAGGAGGTAAATCGACAGTAAAGGAATAGCAACTGCAGCCTGTAAGGAAATAAATAAGCGTGAGTATGGGGAAGAATCGGCAGGGAATAGATGATACACACAAAGGGAGAGTTTGTCTGAGTTGCATTTCATTTAATGCAACAAGTGCAGTATGTGCAGATAAACACAGAGCTTGAGTTAGTGCACGGGCGTTGATATTATTGCTATTACTGATACTTGGTTGAGGTAAGGGCATGATTGGCAAATAAATATCCCAGGATATCAATGCTTCAGGTGGGATAAAGAGGGGATAAAGGGGGTATACGAGTTGCATTACTGGTCAAAGAGGAGACCACATCTGTGCAGAAGGAGGGCACTATGGAGGACTCGAACAGTGAGGCAACAAAGGCAGAGCTCAAAAATACGAAGGGTGCAGTAACAGTGTTGGGGCTGTACTCTAGGCCTCCCAACAGTGAGCGTGATATGAAAGTACAAATATGTAAAAAGATCATGGAAAGATGTCGGAGCAACATAGTGGTGGTGTGAGGCGATTTTATCTTTGCAACATTGACTGGGTTTTACTTAATGTTGGAGGATTAGATGGAGCAGAATTTGTAAGGAGCAGCCAGGAGGGTTTTTTGAGCAATATGGAAACACTACAACTCAGGAAGGGACCATTTTTTTCCTGGTGCTGGGCAATGTGTCTGGCCATGTGGTTGAAGTTTCAATTGGCCATTACTTTGAGATTATTGATCACAATTCCATACGTTTTAGAAAACGCAAGGACAAAGACAAGAGTGGTCCTAAAGGAAGAGTGCTAAATTAAGGAAGGCCAGCTATTCCAAAATTCAGCCGAAATTTGGAATATAGATTGGGAGTAGATGATTGAAGGTAAATCCACATTTAAAGAGAGGTTGATTAGAGGTGAGGTCGGATATACATCTTGGGAAATGAGGGGTAGGAATGGCAAGATTAGGGAACCATGGATGACAGGTGAAACTGTGAGACTAGCTAAGAGGAAAAAGGAAGTGTGCATAAGATCTAGGCAACTGAAGACAGACAAAGCTTGGGAAGAATATCGGGAATGTAGGACCAACCTGAAACAAGGAATTAAGAGTGCTAAAATGGGTCATGAGATATATTTAGCAAACAAGGCTATGGAAAATCCCAAAGACTTTTATTCATATATAAGGAGCAAGAGGGTAACTAGTGGAAGGGTTGTACCACTCAAGGACACAGGAGGAAAGTTATGCTCGGAGTTTGAGTAAATGGGTGAGATTATTAATGAGTACTTCGTATCGGTATTCACCAAGGATAAATGTTGAGATTAGGTATGGATGCTTGATTACTCTAGGTCAAGTCGAAATAAGGAGAGAGGAAGTGTTGGTTGTTCTAAAAGGCATTAAGGTGGCCAAGTTCCCAGTTCCGGATTCGATCTATCCCGGGTTCCTGACGGAAGGGAGAGAGGAAACAGGTAGGAGCATAACATATATCTTTACAGCACCTTTGAACACGGGTCAAATCCCGGAGTACTGGAAAATTGTTAATGGTGTTCCCTTGTTTATGAATGGTGACCCTGATGTTAGTGGCAGGGAAGCTGCTTGAGAAAATACTGAAGGATAGGATGTGTTTCCAGTTGGCAGAAAATGTGCTGAAGAGTGATAGGCAACATAGTTTTGTGCAAGGAGTCATGTCTTGTCAACTTAACACAATTCTTTGAGGAAGTGACAAAGTTGTTTGTTGAGTGAAGGTCTGTAGATGCCATATACATGGACTTTAGTAAGGCGTTTGATAGGGGTCCCCATCAAGCTTTTGAGTAGATCAGTGTTATTTTCATTAGAAAGATTGTGGTTGAGCGGGGTACCTGAGTGAGCTCTACAAAATCACGAGAGATATAGACAGGATGGAGAGCAAGATTCTTTTCCCCAGAGTGGGGGACTCAATTACTAGGGGTCACGAGTTCAAAGCAAGAGGGGAAAATTTTAGGGTAGATATGCGTGGAAGTTTCTTTTTGCAGAGGGTGATGGGGGTCTGGAACATGTTGCCAGCAGAGATGGTAGAGGCAGTCACGATAGCATCTTTTAAGATGTATCTAGACAGATATATGAATGGACAAGGAGCAAAGGGATACAGACTCTTAGAAGGTATGTGCCAGTTTTAGGAAGCGGATCTGTATCGGTGCAGCCTAGAGGGCCGAATGGCCTGTTCTTATGCTGTAATTTTGTTTGTTCAGACAGCTTGGAATCTTTGTACATTTTCACAATCATATGGACATTTCACATTCATTCATTTCACTCCAATTGCAAAGGATCATACATAACCCATACATACACAAGTACACACCCAAAGACACAGACACAGACACACGAGCATACAAACATAACCAGATAGACCCATATACACATGTGCAATGTATTACTTTGTCGAAGAATATCAAAAACATTATCAATAATTAGAACGATAACTGGAATTCAGGATATTGAAAGGATGAGAGAAATTGTCTTATTCCACTTGGAAATACCATTATCTCAAGTTACTAAGGTAAACATCACACAACATCAGGTTATATTCCAACAGGTTTATTCGGAAGCAGTAGCTTTCAAAGCGCTGCTCCTACATCAGGTGTTTGTGGAGTGTAAGATCGTAAGACACAAAATTTATAGCAAAATATTAGTATGATGAAATAGTATAATGAACAAACCTGGATTTTTAAGTTTTTCATGTTTAAGCATGGGTTGCAGTTTTCAGTTCATTAATATGTAAATCCCAGAACATCATTTAAGTCATCTTCTCAAGATAACTTAAGGTTTTACAACAAAAAGTGACACCTCAGCACAGACAATGCATCAAAGATGTAAGGTCAGAGTCTGTCTGTGTCCCAGTCTTGAGTTAGATTGGTTCTTTTCTAAAGTGAAATTAACAAAACATTTAATGACTGCCTGCAGTGTTTTGCTCAAAAATGTACACAGAATGGATCTGCAAATATATGTCTGTAAATGTAATGATATTCAAATGATTTGGTGGTTAATATAGCTTGTACATTTTCCAATGCCTCCTGACACTATTCTATCCAACGAAATTCCATGTTCTTCTTCAGTAAATCTGTCAGTAGTGCCCACATGTTGCTGAAATTTGGAACAAACTTGCTGTCGAATTTGCTCAGTCCCAAAAGTCGAAGCACCTTTTTCTCCATGCTCGAGGAAATTCCTCCATTGCTTTCGTCGCCGTTTTCATTGGGATCATCCTTCCATGTTCGATGTCATGCCCCAAGAATGCCACAAATTATGTTTTTTTTAAAAGTTTATTTCCAGTTTTGTTTTTAGGAATCACTCAAAGAATTTTGTCAACTGTCACATGTGATCTTTCCATGAATGGCTAAAGATCACCACATCATCAGTTTATTACTTAATCAGGCCACAAGTTTGTTCATGAGTCTTTGGAATGTGGCTGGTATGCTCTTCATTCCAAAGGGTATTCTTTTGAATTGATACAGTCCATTTGGGTTAACAAATGCAGAAACTTCTTTCGCTTTCTCTATTAAAGATACCTGTTTGTAACAATGCAGTAAATCAACTTTGTGATGTAACTGGCTTTTTCAACTTCCTCTGTACAGTCCTCCAAATTTATTATTGGCTATGAAAGTGATTTTGTTATGGTTTTGACCATCCATTAGTCCAAAGAAAATCGTTGAGTTCCATCAGCTATGGGAACTAACAAGATCAGCGATCTCCACTCCACTCTGTCTCGGTTCGATGATGTCTTCATTGAGTATCACATTCACTTTCTGCTGGACCTGTTGGACTTTGAAAGTATTAAGCCAGTAAAGATATTGTTTTATTGGAACAGCATTTCCTACTTCCACCTCATGCACACTGGTATTAGTCCTCCCATTACATTCCTGCATATGTCCTCATAATGCTGCCAGAAACCTTGTATCTGTTCTTTGCTCCTGAGACAGAGAACTAATTCTCCCACCACATTCTTTAAGGACTTCCTCATTATTTAACAAGCCATGGGGACAGTGCTGAGCTGGAAGTTTCAAACGGGGTGAGGTGGAGGAAGGGGAAATGAGGAAACTGTTGAAGTCCACATTGATACCCTGGGGTTGACGTATTCCTTGGCAAAAGATGAGTCTGGTGGTTAGGGAGTGGTGTTGAAGGAGGACCTCCATGTCCTCGGCAGAGGGGAGGGGGAGGTGAAATGTTGGGCCACAGGATGGTGTGGTTGATTGGTTCGGGTGTTCAAGAGATGTTCCCTAAAGCGCTCTGCTAGGAGGCGCCCAGTCTCCCCAGTGTAGAGGAGACCGTCTCGGGAGCAATGGATTACAATGAATGATATTGCTAAATGGGCAGGTAAAAGTTTTTTGGATATGTAAGGTTCCTTTCGGGCCTTGGATAGAGGTGAGGGAGGAGGTGTGAGCGCAGGTTTTGCAATTCCTGCAGTGGCAGGGGAAGTTCCAGGATGGGAGGGTGGGTTGTATTGGGGCGTTGACCTGACCAGGTAGTCATGGAGGGAGCAGTCTTTGCGGAAGATGGAAAGGCGTGGGGAGGGAAATATATCCCTGGTGGTGGGGTCTGTTTGGAGGTGGCAGAAATATCGGCGGATGATTTGGTTTATGCGAAGATCAGGTCCACATTCTTATGCATGCCAGGCCAATGGAAGTGCTTTTGTACATTAGCCTGAGTCCTCCTTACACCTAGGTGACCTCCTTCTGGTAAGTCATTTTCTATCCATAACACTTGCTGTCTTTATGCTACAGGCAACACCATCTGGTGCACCTCTGCCCATTTCTCCTCTGCACTAACTTGCTGGGGTCTCCACTTTTGTTTTAGGCTTCTATCCTTAAGATAATAACCCTCAGGAATATATTCTGATTCCTTTTCTGAGTTTGTATCATAATATATGTCTTCTCATCTTTTTGTTGCAAGTCTCTTAGCCTTTCTGGACTAAACACTTCTGTCTGACCCACTGCCTGTGAAGGGTTTTGCCGTACCATTACATCATACAGGGTGTCAGCTAACTGAACCTCAACTTCTTCGTTTTTCCTTCTTGCTGTAACTTAAGACAGTGGCTTCTTATTATGACACAGCCTGGAAAACTTCCATGGCATTCTTCTTGTAACTCCTTAGTTCCCTTATCTTCCGTTTGCTTCTCCACTACAAGAGGTGTCACTCCCACCTTGGATCCTGCTAAATAATTCCCAAGAACAAATTACATTCCTGAAACTGACATTCTGTCAATCACTCCAGCAGTCACTTCCCCAGTCTTGATTTGGGTCTTCAACCTGATCTTACACAGGGGAACGCTAACTTTCTGCCTATTTATTCAACAAATTACTACCTTCTTGGATAACATGTCAGAAAGGGTGATAATAATTTCATCTCTTACTATCAGAGACTGACCAGATCCCATACCTCATGAAATAATAACTTATTTCCAGTCTCTTCCTGATCTTCCTGCGTAAACTTTTCCCACAGAGCTAAAGTCTTTCCAGAGATCAGCAACTAACTCAATATCCCACCCCTGCCAAGGCTGTGCACTCTCCTGCAGCTCCTCAGCTTTTCTTTGGGTCTCCTTTACTACTTTCCCTAATACAATTGGATTAGCTTCTTGTCCTACATATTTTCCCACAATGTCATTCTTCCATGACCAGCACTGTGACTTCACGCGTCCCATTTTACCACATTAGATGTCTTTTACTTTCTTGGAATTCTTTTTATCACCAATGGAGAACTATTCCCACTGTGCTAGACTCTTTGTTTTATAGTGAAGGATCTCCCTTTCTTCCAAGTTCTTTCCCTCACACGGTTGAAATTCGTGTCAGAAACTATATTTCCCGTCATGCATCAATGCCCATTTCTCGGTCATCTCTGCTGCGCTTCTCACATCGTGAAGCTTCTGTTCATCACATCAGTTCTCTGGAAATGAGTTTATGAACCCCTCCAGCAGAATAAACTTTCCTGACTTCATTTCCATCCTCTGAACTTGATTTTCCTGACTAATTTGCAACTACTGAAGTTCACACTTTCTCTCCCTTTCTCTTTCTCCTTCATCTCTCTCTCTCTCTCTCTCTGCTCAGCTAAGAAACTTCTCTCCTTTTATTTCTCTTTTCAGTCTTTGACTCCCTCACTTCTCAGTCTCCTTTTATCTCCCTCTTGCTCTGTTCTTTCTTCTCTCTATCTTTTTGCTCAGCTAAAATCCTTCTCTCCCTTTCTTTTTCTTCTCATTCCGTTTGGTTCATACACAGTTTACGTTTTTCTAACTCTGTTGCACTTCTGTTTCTCTGATGTTCCTCAGTGTTAGACCAAGTCCATTTCAATTTCCTTATGTCCCTGGGTAAAACCAATTCGAATCTGTTTGCTAATTCCAAAAGAATATCCTTCCTCTGTCTTTGTAACCTTCCTTGGCAAAGTTGGGAAGCATCTTCAAACCTCAGAACCTCTTCATCAGTGTTAAGAGCCACTTCCCTCTCTTTTAATTTAACCAACCAATTGTTTCATCTACGTTTTATTTAAAGATTTACGACACTAATCACTAAGTGTTTAAATCTGCTGGGACCTTTGGTACCCCAATTCTGTTCAAATCTGTCCAAATCCCAGACAAGCCTTCAATGTGTTGAAATGCAGAGGTCGAACCAATACGAAATAAATCTAAACATACAGAAACGCTTGCCTCACCTTCTCATCTGTTCGAAGTGCGAGGGACTAAAAGGGAACACATAATTGCCACCACTTAAAGAAAAGTAGAAATTTTCTTTCCGAACAAAACTATTGAGAAACTGAACATGGCTTCCCTTAACTGAGAACAATCCTATTGACATGCTGTTCCAATAACACACAATAAACATTGCATTAACTTAATCACATGTCTACACAGTCTCTGCCTTCTCTGCTGTAATCAGTCTCTTACCCACTGATTTCACTAGGTCATCTTATTTCTTTTTACTAAGGGAAAGTGAGAACTGCAGTTGCTTGAAATTAGAGTCACGAGTGTTGTGCTGATGAAGGGCTTTTGCCCGAAATGTTGATTGTCCTGCTTCTCAGATGCTTCCTGATCTTCTGTGTTTTTCCAGCACCACACTCTCGACTTATTTCTTTTTACTCCGAATATGTTTGTGATAGACTGTTTTCTGAATTCTTTGAGAGCAAGATTTTAGATAGGCACTTAGCTCTTCGACTCTACAGCAGTTGCTCTGTTATTCAGTGGCAGCAGCTCTAAACAATATTGAAAATGCCCACTCTTCTTTTACACCCATCATTGTTCCCTGTCACTAGTCTGGTGTCATCAAAACAATAAATTCAAACTCGATTGGGTTTTAGTATCCCAGGCATAGCTTAAACTTTTTGGTTAAATTTAGGTTGTTGTCAAAACAGCAACCAAAACTCAGGTATCCATTTAACAGCCAATTGTTGCATGCATCCATTTCGTAACAGCTCATCTCCCAGTCTTTCCATTTGGGCAGGTACATCTGCAATTTGAGTTCACTTCAACATTCACAAAACAATGCTCAGTTTAAATTGGATATATGTGCTTTGGCTTCGTAACAAATGCCATTTTATAACACAAATCATTAACGAAGATTTATATTCGAAGTGCATATTGAATTAGTGTCATTCTTAAATTGTTTGCAATTTGCTAAAGCTCACACATTTCAGTGAGAAATTAAATTGGTTAATTATATTTTAATTCATAACAACAATCAATCTATTTGATTGTTGAATTGTTTGCTCACTGTGAATATGTAATGGATTAGAGGCAAACAACTTTTGAAATGTTACTGTGAGAATGTATTCATTTGAATACTGACATTGAATATTTAATTGCGATTGTACAAAAATGAAGCAAATAATCTCTGTTCAATATAAAATAACATGTAGTTTTGTTTTATTTTTGTATCATAAAGTGTTGTAATGAGTTTATATTTTATTTCCAAATATATAGCAACAATGTAGTTGCTCTCAGAGATAATGCACGCATAGTTATGGGAAATAGTCGGAGTTCACATGGTATTGTTGGCCCCAATTTACAAAACACAGGAGATATTTTACGATTGTTCATACCGGGAAACTCATCACTTGCAATCACGACCTACATAATTAATAGATTCCGAAGGATCTGAATTTAGGCATAGTGCTACTCGAGCTCACAGCTGTCTGTAATACTGAGTGACACACTGGCCTATTCCTCAACCTGTCCAGAGACAACCTGGGTGAGGGCAGTTATTCAAACATACTTTCACAAAAAAAAAATCATTTGCAGCCCATCCTGGGCAGGTGAAAACTAACCAATAGCCTATCGCTGGTCTTAGTGTAGACACACATGCTGTCCACATTAGGTGCCAATGACTGACAGCAAACAGATCTGACAAATTCATCTTCAGTCTCAGCCTGTTCCAGGGAGCAGATATATGGGTATGTCTTACCAGAACACACCGCACAAGCCACGTGACAGCATCTGGCTTTCCTCCTAGATTCCAGATATTTGCACGCTGCACCAGATGCAGGATGAAGAAATTCACAATTTGACTGTCTCCTGTCGCACGCTGTGTCTCACAGTGAACATTCTAAAGCCATAAGCAGTATATGTCACCGTCACACTCACCAGTGTCAAACTAAAATTGAATTTCTATGTAAATGGCCAGAGATTAATACAAGGCTCACCCAACCTGCTTTTGAATGGGTTTCGATCGAAATCAGTCCTGCAGAGTGCATCTGAGGGAACCAGCAGCGAATGCCAAGCCGAGAACCACTTTAATAACTGAACTCGGTGGATTTTGTCTGATGTATGTCACCACACACACATTGTACTGAGTCAGTTGAATGTAACAATGGGCACCATAAGTGCAAGTCTCGACCTAACGCCCCTCCCCAGCTTCCTCACCTCACTCCCTCCCCCATTCCCCAATTGATGAGAATTCACTACCTGGGAGAAATAGTCAGTGCTTCATCTCAGGTGGTCTACTCCATAACGGCCTGTTCAACCCACTTACTAACTTTACATTTCAGGGCTACATGTGGTGTTGACTTCCTGAGCCAATATGACTCCCAATATCCTGGGGATCATGGAATGGAAAACATAGGAAGGCACTCACCATTTTCTGTGAGATACACCACATGAGGCGAGGCAGATTTGATCTACCAGAGGGAGAGTGATTATTGTTCACAAAGGGTCAGCACAAGCCGGTACACTGCACACTCCAGCAGCATCGCTGGGAACACATGCACTTGTGGAGGGACTTAATCAACATTGCCCACTGCACCCCTACACACTGAGTGGGGAATTAATCACCAAAAAACTCATGGTATGTGGAGGTGATCGTTCAGTTCGGGAAAGTAGCATTTGATGCATCAATTTTAAAAAAAGATGATTCAACAAATATTGCTTCTTACAGTCTTAGATTTACAGTTTCGGTTCGTAGATTGGGTTGCCTGATTTAAAAAAAGGTTATAGAACTCTGAAGTACAGACGAGTGCAGACTGTTCCTGGTATTATACTCCAGGCTGGATGTCCTTTACCTTGGTTCTAAGATTATTATGTCAGACAGATGTGATATGGGAATAGAATGCTACATGAAATTGTGACTTTTTTTGACATAAGAGATGTGGTTGAAGGAGGTCAGTATTGGCAACTCTGTTTTCTGTAGCATAGGAACAATAGGCAGGAGATGCTGTTGTTTTGTTAATTAAGGAATCAATTACTGCTGTAAAGAGGGACATTATCTTGGACGGGCCTTCAACTGACGCTTCAAGGACTGCAATTAGAATAAAAAGATGACAGATAATTGCTAGGATCATATTAAAGATCGGCAGTTAGGAAAAAATACATGACCAATGCGTAACCAATCGCTGTCGTGTATTAAAAAACAATAAGAGTGTAATTTTATTTATGTTTTTCAATATGTAACATTTATTGGGGCAGTCACATGCTTTTAAGAGGGGACAAATACTCTGAAATTTATTGCTGAGACCTTCTTGTATCAGCATGTGGAAGATACAAGTGATGGTTTAGTTCTGGACCCAACCTAATCTAGTCCCACTTGACAGCACCTGGCCCATATCCCACCAAACCCTTCCTAATCATATGTACATCCAGATGCCTTTTAAATGGGGGAATTCTAATTCTAGGTAAAGCTGTAGCTGAACAGCATGGAGTGGGGAGTGGTGTTCATTCTCAAAATGGATTTGATGAGAGTATGGGCCCGATATTTTACAACGTAAGATCCAATGAAGGATAACGAGCCCAGAGAACCTTCAACAGCTGCAAATATTCAGAGCTGAATAACAAAGTAAAAAGAAGCTTAAAGCAGCTATAAAGTAAGCAGATCAATGCAATTCCTACAAGAATGTAGAAAGTTTAACACAGAACTTAAGGAAATACATCTCAATTCCATGGGTTTCACTTGATGAATATCCTGGCTTTCTTTCCCTCACATTATTGTGGGTGGCCCTGAACCAAACTGACTGCAAATGCTCCAGTGGGCAGCGTACTGCCACCTTGTCCAGAACAACAGTCCATGTGTAATAAATGATTGCACAGCCAGCAATGGCTGAATCCTGGCACGGAATAATACACTAATGTTTCACAGCTTGCAATCTGGATTTCACTTTACGAATAAATTTGGTCTATATTCTTGAGTTTCAGGAAATGGATACCTGATTCGATTGAAATATAAAAGATTTTGAATTGCAAGGGCTTGCTGAGGCAGATGTTTTAAAAATTATTTCTGTGGGTCAGGGAGTCCAAAACACGATAACAGAGTCTCGGGATAATGGGCAATTTATTTGGGTCTGAGAAGGATGTGAAATCATTTCAATCAAAGGGTATAAGAGTGCTTAGTATTCACCATCTTAAGAATTGAGGATGCAATGTGAATGAAAACAGTGAAAAGATCACAGAGATAAGGAGGAGCTCAGGGTTATAGGAACTGACAGAAACAGAGAGGTATAGGTGCAGGAGAATGATACAGATATAGGGAAGCTGGAACATAACAGAGAGATTGCCCCGATAGTGATGGGTTTATGGGCTGGATGTTAGAGAAGGCTGTAGGTGCTGGAAGAGTTTACAACAATAGGGAGGACTGGAGGAGCTTGAACTGTTTATAGTTTTGGGGGCCCAGTTAGAAGAAAGGCATGAGCTATTGTGTAACCAATCATTATAAATTCAAGGGTGGGTTCCTGTCCTATGGAGCGACGTAAGAGCTGGAAGAATCCTCAGTGACAGGAAGAGGTGAAGATGCTGGAGATCAGTTGGGGTGGAGGAGTGGAAATGTTACAGAGATAGGGAGGTGTGTGGTGACTGGAGGAGATTGCAGAAATAGGGAGCGTTGTTGGGGCTGGACGAGATTCCAGAGATCGGGAGAGTTGGAGGGAGCTGGAGGATGTAACAGAGATGGGAAATGTGTAGGGTCTAGCTTAGGTTACACAGATTAGGTGGTCCGTAGGATTGGTAGGAGCATACAGAGATAGGCAGGTGTGTTTTGGATGGAGTGACATTTTTGCCTTCAGATGTGTAGTTGATGGAAATCAGAATTGACAACTTAATATTCTGTAGTACAGGAACTATAGACCGGACATGATTTGGTTTTATTAATTAAGAAGACAATTACGGCAGTAAAGAGGGACGATATTGTGGAAGGGCCTTCAACTGAGGCTTCGTGGATAGAGACTGGAATAAAGAGATGACGGATACATTGCTAGGGTCATATTAAGACGCCCAGTTAGAAGAAAATACAGGAGCTATTGTGTAACCAATTACTGTCGTGTATAAAACAATAAGAGGGTAATTCTATTTATGCTTTTCAATATCTAACATTTATTGTGGTAGTCATGTGCTTTTAAGACGGGACAAATATCTTTGATCTTTATTGCTGAGCGCTTCTCATATCAATGGGTGGAAAATACCGCCAGGGATAATGCATTGCTGAGTCTTATTATGGAGACAGAAGCCAATCATATTCTAGAAAAGAATTGGAAGAGAAGGTGAAGACCAACGACCATAACATCAGTTATTTTAAGTTCCTTTAGGAAAATGCAAAAAAAGTCTTCTAAATATAAGGTTTTTGGATTGGGGAGACAGAGTTTATTAGAAAACAGGATCTGGCCAAAGTAGTCTGGGGACATTTACTTCTGGGTAACGCTATCGTCGAATAGCGTGGACTGGGGACGAATGCACATGTTCAAAATGGAATTGGTGAGAATATGGGCCCAATATGTTACAATCTAAGATCAAGCTTAGGAAAACAAGCCCAGAGACACTCCGACGTCTACAAATAATCAGAGCTGAATAACAAAGGAAAGAGTATTTTAAAGCAGCTATAAAGTGAGCAAATGGAATCCCTATTAGAATGTAGAAAGTGAAACGCTGAAGTTAAGTCAGTCAGTAGAAGGGAATAAAGGAGGTGTGATAAAACATTAGAAGGTAAGATTAGCAAGAAGCCCAAGATATTCTATCCACACATCGGAGGAAGAGAATAACAAGGGAAAGAACGGGGAATATGCGGGATCAAGGAGGCAGCCTGTGCACACAGCCAGAAAGTACGTGAAACACGTATTTCATATCTGTCTTCACTTGGGCGAAGGAGTTCCTGGATTCAGTGAGAGTGAGCGCGTGAGCCTTTAACAGATTGACAGTGACCGGAACGAAGAACTGGAAGTTTTGACAGAGTTCAGAGTGGACAAATCCCCAGATATGGATCTTAAGGTGATATGAAAGAAGAGGGCGAAAATAACAGGCTTTGAGCTTTATTTATTTATTGTGCTTTTGAACAGAGCGGAGGGGCGGTGGAGAGGTCGGCATCTAATGGTCGGTTCAACAAAGTGTGCTAGAAATAAACAACGGAAGTAAACAACGGAATCTCATCAGTATTCTGTAATTTCCAACGAAAATAATTTTCATTCCTTGAAACACCAGGGAACACAGGCCAAGTTTCTCAGGGACCTCTTTGATAGCATTGTCCTTGGTAGAAGTCGATTGAATCTTCCCTTTCCTCTCTCTATAGCAATAAAATATTTACTGAGAGAAAGAACCAAAACTGCACAGTCCTCCAAGTGCAGTCTGGCCAACTGAAGCAAGACATCTCTCCTCTTATGCTGACATCCTCTGACAATAAAGGTTCTCATTCCACTTTCTTTCCAAATAGCCTGCTGCACCTCTAAGTTAGACAACAGAAGTGCATAGACAAGGACACTTTGGGTTTTATTTATATCTGTACTTTTCAACATTTTACAATTTATGAAATATAATGTCTATTAATTTTTCCAATAAAGTGGATAACTTCACGTTTCTGCACCATATGCCATGTGCAATGACGTTGCCCATGTGGAGGCTCATTCAGTTTTAATAAATATTTTTTAATAAATATTTGTATCTTCCTCACAGCACACATTCCCACACAAAAATTAACTGTAAATTCTTCACTCTGTTTCCTGTCTTTTCAAGAATAGTTAATCCATCCGAGTATATTCATAATTATAGTTTTGTTCGAGTGAAGGAGGCCCATAGTGTTCTCACTGGCCCTTCAAATGAGCATTATTACCTCCACCAAATTTCCCACTTGTACTATTCAACCTCCTTGAGACATGCCAAACACAATCTATATCTTTTATTTCTTACTTTGAAAAGCTGAAGATCTGTCTTTGTTTAAGAAACTATTCACAACGGAAGCAAAGGCAATGAGTGAAGGGCATTACCCATCATTTAAATTGTCCCTCAACAGACTTCTGCAGTGAACACTGAATTGACACGATTCAGGTTATCTACTCAACACCCATCTTGCTACCTGTTTTTGTTGGTATTGTTTCGTTCTTTGTTTACACTTGAACACCTGAGATAGAAACCCTTTTTCGAAGGAAGGGTCCTGACAGATTTGGGCCAAAGGCAGGTAAAAGGAGTTATGTAACAAATCAGTTATATTCTCCTTAAATTTTGGAACAGGTGCAATGTGCTCAACAACCTCATGCTGCCCTGATGGTATTGTGCTCCACATTGCAATGGCATGGCGACCATTCATTCAATTACAAACTCATTTCAGCAGATAAATGTTCAATTAAATTATGTGGAGTCACTGATTTTAACAAATTGAAGTCATCGATGGCCACAACATCCACAACATTCACTATTTCGACTATCAACTCTCAATGGAAGCAGTGTGTTCCAGATACAAGGTACATTGCAGACATTTATCAAAGTCCATTCGACAGCACCTTTCAAGCCTTGATCATCTGAAGTAGTAAGGGCAACAGATCTATGGAAACACTAACCCTGCAAGTTGCACATAAAGTCAATGACCATCGTGATTGGGAAATATATCTCAGTCTCGCGGGTGTCACTTGATGAATATCCTGCTTTTCATTCCCTAACATTATTGTGGGTGACCCTGCTGCATGGGCAGCACACAACCACCTTGTCCAGAACAACAGTGTATGGGCAATAAATGATGGCCCACCCAGCAATGTCTGATACCTGTTAATAAATAATACACAAAGGTTTCACTGTTTAGCATCTGAGTGTCCCTTGCTGCATTTGTGAATAGATTTAATCGATATTCTTGAGTCACAGGAAACTGAGAAGTGATTTGTTTGAGGTGCAAAAACATCTGAGTGGAAAGAGCTTGATAGGGCCGATGCTGAGAAATTATTTCTGTGGGTCTGGGAATCCAAAACATGATGATAGGATCTCAGGATAAGAGGCAACTTATCTGGGACTAAGGGATGATGTGAAATTATATCCCTCCATGGGTCTCAGAATATTTAGTATTCGCCATCTCAAAGATTGTGGACGCATGTCAATGAATACAGTGAAAAGTTCTCAGAGATATAGAGGAGCTTCGGGTTAGATAAAGTTACGGTGACATGGAGGTATTGATTCAGGAGGGTGTTACAGATGTGTGGAAGCTGCAATAGAACAGAGAGATTACCAAGATAGGGACGGGTGTATATGCTGGAAGATTTTACAAATTAGAGAAGGCTGTAGGGGCTGTAAGTGTTTCCAAAGGCAGGGAGGAATGGAGGAGCTTGTGAAGTTTATAGCGAGAGGGTAGTATGCAATTGCTAGAGTGGGTCGAGAGTTATGGAAGGATATACGTGATGAAGGAAGCCACAGTGATAGGAAGGACTGAAGATACTGTAAGAGATTACAGAGATCAGTAGGGGTGGAGGGCTGGAAGATATATGTGTTGGTAGAGGTTATGCAGTTAAGAATAGCTTTAGATGTTGGAGGATGTCAGTGATATCGGGATGTGTGGAGAGGCTGGAGGAGGTGATAGAGGTCAGGAAGACCATCGATGATGAATGAAATTCACAGCGGTGAGGAGGGGTTGTGCGATTGGAAGAGTTCACGTAGATAGAGGAGAATGAAGTGGGTGGAGGAGGTACACAGATGAAGAGGGCTGTAGTGACTGGGCGTGGTTACTGAAATGGGGAAGATGTAAGTGTTTATAGGACATAGAACATTAAAGCGCAGAACATGCCCCGTTGGCTTCGATGTTGCACTGACCTGTGAACTAATCTAAGCCAATCCCCCGACACTGCCCCATCATCATCCATGTGCTTATCCAAGGATTGTATAAATCCCGCTAACGTGGCTGAGTTAAGTGCATTGGCAGACAAGGCTTTCTATGCTCTTCCCACTCTCTGAGTAAAGAACCAGCCTCTGACATCAGTCTTAAACCCGTCACCCCACAATTTGTAGCTATGCCCCTTCGTACAAGCTGATGTCATCATCTGGGGAAAAGGGCTTTAACTGTCTACTCTATCTAATCTTCTGATCATCTTGTATGTCTCTTTCAAATCCCCTCTTAGCCTTCTTCTCTCCAATGGGAACAGACCCAAGTTTCTCCGCCTTTCCTCATAAGACCTTCCCTCCAGACCAGGCAACATCCTGGTAAATCTCCTCTGCACCTTTTCTAATGTTTTCACAGCCTTCCTGTCATGGGGCGACCAGA
The DNA here is from genome assembly GCF_020745735.1 of Hemiscyllium ocellatum. Classification (NCBI taxonomy): domain Eukaryota; kingdom Metazoa; phylum Chordata; class Chondrichthyes; order Orectolobiformes; family Hemiscylliidae; genus Hemiscyllium; species Hemiscyllium ocellatum. Next base: position 28,765,367 of record NC_083447.1, on the reverse strand, counting down.
ACTGCACACAATATTCCAAGTGCCCCACTAGCATTTTGCATAGTTGCAGCATGACATTACGGCTCCAGAAGTCAATACCTTTACCAATAAAACCTAACACACTGTATGACTTCCTAACAGCACTATCAACCTGGGTAGCAACTTTCAGGAATCTATGTACATGGAAACCAAGATCCATCTGCATTTCCACATGACCAAGAATTTTTCCATTGACCAAATATTCTGCCTTCCTGGTATTCTTCCGAAAACGAATCACCTCATATTTAGCTGCATTGAAACTCCATTTGCCACCTTTCAGCCCAATTCTGCTGTTTGTCCAAGTGCCCCTTCAAGCCGCAAAATATTTCCACACTGTTCACTACTCCTCCAACGTTAGTGTCATCTGTAGACATATTAACCCATCCATCTATGCCTGCATCTAAGTCATTTATAAAAATGACAAACAGTCGTGGTCCCAAAATAGATCCTTGTGGCGCACCATAGTAACTGGACGCTGTGCTGAATATTTTCCATCAACCACCAATTGCTGCCTTTTACAGAAAGCCAGTTTCAATCCAAACTGCTAAATCACCCTCAATCCCATGCCTCTGTATTTTCTACAACAGCCTACCATGTGGAATATTATCAAAGGATTTACTGAGGTCCATGTACACCACGTTAACGGCCTTACCCTCTTACACGTGCTTGGTCACCTTCTCAAAAACCTCAATGTGGTTTGAGAGACATGACCGTGTTGACTATTTGCAATCAAATTTTTGCTTGCTCGATGATCATAAATCCTATCTCTTATAATCCTTTCCAAATATTTCCTACATACACGTAAGGCTCACTGGTCTGTCATGGCCTGGGTCATCTGAAGTGCACTTCGTGAACAAGGGCAAACATTTGCAATCCTCCAGTCCTCTGGTACTAAACATGAAGACAATGAAGACTCAAATATCAAAGCCAAAGGCTCGAAAAAATCTTCCCTAATGCCCCAGAGAATGCTCGAATAAATCTCATCAGTTTCAGGAGACGTTTTCATTTTCACTGTTTCTCGATTTGATAACACCTCTTCCTTACCAACCTCGACACTTGCTCATCAAATATCTCGCACCTCATTCTTCTCTAGAATATTCTCCTTTCCCTCAGCGAAAACCGATGAGAAATGTTCGTTTAGCACCTCTCCGATCTCCACAGAATCCATACTCAACTTCCCACATCTGTCTTTGACTGGCTCTATTCCTACCCTAGTCATTATTTTCTTTCTAACGTACCTATACAAAGCTTTAGGATTCTCCTTTATTCGACCTGCTAAAGACTGCTCATGTCCTCTCTTTGCACTTCTTAACTCTTTCTTTAAATCCTTCCGAGCTAATCTGAAATTCTCCAACGTCTCATCGTCACATAAGCCTCCTTGTTCTTCTGAACAACAGATGTAATTTCTGTAGTAAGCCACAGTTCCCTTACATTATCACTTCCTCTCTGCCTGATAGGGGCATGCTATTCAAGGACACACAATGTCTGTTCTTTAAACCAGCTTTACATTTCGATTATCCCCATTCCCTGTATTTTGCTACCCCATTCTATGCATCATAAGTCCTGCCTAATTGTGTTACAATTGCCCTTCCCCCATTGATAACACTTGGCCTGTGGCATGCACCTATCGCTTTCCATCACTAAACTAAGCGTGTTTATGGAGGTTATATACATAATAAAAGGTAGAGGTACGAGATAATGCCAGAATTATGGGATGGTATGGAAATGTTGGAGGAGGTTACAGAGATCATGAGAGTCTAGTGGTTGGATGAGGTTTAAAAATGTCGGGAGTGGGGCGTGAAGGAGTTGGAAAATATTAGAGAGATGGAGAATGGTGTTGGATTTGAAGGAGGTTAGAGAGATAGGGAGGTGTGTACGCTTTGGAGGTGATTAGAGAGATAGGGAGGGATCTGGATTTAGAGTAGTTGCAGCTATAGGGAGGGGCGAAGGAGGTGGAGAGTATTGGAGAGATAGGGAGGTGTATAGTGTTTGGAGTAGGTCAGAGAGAAAGGGCGGGTATAGGGTTTGGAGTAGGTCAGAGAGATAGGGAGGGTATAGGGTTTGGAAAAGTTTAGAGAGGTAAGGAGGGGAGTCGGCTTTGGAGAAAGTTAGAGAGGATTGGGTGTAGGATTTGGAGGATATCGGAGAGATAGGCAGGGGTGCAGGGTTTGGAGAATGTTAGAGTGTTGGGAGGGGCTACTGTTTTGAGTAGGTAAGAGAGCCAGGGAGTGGAATAGGGCTTGGACGAGTTTAGAGAGAAAAGGAAGGATCTGGGTTTGGAGGTGATTGCAGAGATAGGGATTGTTATGGGGGCTGGAGTAGGTGAGAGAGATAGGGAGGAGTGTTGGGTTTGGAGGAAGTTACAGAAGTAGGGAGATGTGGCATTTGGAGGAGTTTAGATGTGGGGAGAGAGTAAGGTTTGGAGGAGGTTTCAGAAATAGAAAGGTTATGGGGATAGAATAGGCTAGAGAGACTGGGAGGGGGGTAAGGTTTGGAGGTATTAAGTGAGATAGTGAGGGGTGTAGGGTTTGGAAGACGTTACAAATATAGGGAGGGGTATAGAGTTTGGAGGAGTTTAAACAGATAGGGAAGAGGAAGATTCAGCAGATATTTACAGTGATAGATTGGTTGATGAATGGACAGACAAGGGACAGAGAGTAATTGAAGGAGTGAGACCTTGGAGTGTCCAATCAGGAGAGCCAAAGAGTCATTGTCACACACAGGAGAAGCCCTTCTGTTGACAGTAATAAAAATAAAAGGCACTTTAGACCCTGCAAACTCCTCTTTACGAATGCATTGGAGCTTATGCCAGAATTGAGAGAGATGTCCACCAGACTGCTAAAGCAACAAAGAGACATGACAATACATCTTGCCTTCAGATCAAACACTGACACAGAAACCTCGTGCTGACTCCCCTCCCTCAGCCTCACGGTGTCAGATCAAACACTGACACAGAAACCTCCTGCTGACTCCGCTCCCTCAGCCTCACGGTGTCAGATCAAACACTGACACAGAAACCTCCTGCTGACTTCCCTCCCTCAGCCTCACGGTGTCAGATCAAACACTGTTACAGAAGCCTCCTGCTGACTCCCCTCCCTCTGCCTCACGGTGTCAGATCAAACACTGACACAGAAACCTCCTGCTGACTCCCCTCCCTCAGCCTCACGGTTTCAGATCAAACACTGTTACAGAAACCTCCTCCTGACTCCCCTCCCTCAGCCTCACGGTGTCAGATCAAACACTGACACGGAAACCTCCTGCTGACTCCCCTCCCTCAGCCTCACGGTGTTAGATCAAACACTGACACGGAAACTTCCTACTGACTCCCCTCCCACAGCCTTATGGTTCAGTGTCCCTCGATATTGAAACACACTTCGAAGAAGCACTGAGAGGGTTATAAAGCTGGAGAATATATACTGGGTGATCCATTTCAAAACACCAAAAGAACATAACTGTGAGACTGGGTTTGCTCGAGGTGGGGGCAACGACTGAGAGGGAGAAACACCTTTGATCTCATCCTCACCAATCTATGGGCTGCAGACACATTGATCGATGACCTTATTGGGAATGATAACTACCACACACAATATTTCTGGAGACTAAAATCCCACTTTAACATTGTGAATATCTTCTGTACCACCATATTAAACGGGAAACCTTTAGTAACTCAGCTTTGGGATATGGGAGGTGAATCATAAAATTCATAAAGTTCCTCCTCTGTGGAAACATGCCCTTCGGCCAAGCAAGTCCATACCAACCCTCCGAAGTGTATCCTACACAGACACACCCCAACATAACCAACAGCAGCAGAATTGTATCCAGCACAATTTTCACAGTCACTGTTGGCATATGCTCCACTTTACCCTAAAAATCAAGTCAGGGGATAAACCCTTGTTCAATGGAGAATCCAGGAGGGCTTGCGAAGAGCAGCACTAAGTACAACTCACAACGAGGTGAGCTTACCACTTACTCATCAGATAGCGTCAGCTTCAAGTGACGGACAGATCTAACCAACAAATCAGACCTGCTCTCTGCAATCCTGTCACATTCAATCAGTGTCAATGGTGGTGGTCAATCAAACAACACACTGGAGGAGGAGGATCCACAAAAAAACACCTTCCTCAAAGATGGAATGGTCCAGCACAACAATAGAACAGCTAAGGCTGAAACATTCACAGCAATGTTCAGACAGATGGGTCAGTGGTATGATCTACTTTAGTCTCCTCCAGGTAACAGTCTTCAGCTAATCCAAAACATTTCATGTGTTATCTACAGGTGGCTGGAGAGATTGTATAATGCAAAGACTGTGAGCCTGATAACATTCCATTCCGGCTGTTCCTGCTGGGATGCAGCACTGGGACCTACCTGACAAAGTGGGAAGCTCTCCGGGTGTGTCCTGTACACACACAGACAAAACTTCAGGCAATCAATGACTGCCCCATTCTTCTAATCCCTATCATTAATAAAGGGATGAATGATGTCTTCTACAGTGGGATCAAGCAACAATTCCTCAGCACCAACCTGATCACTGAAGCTCAGTATGGGCTCTGCCAGAGCCACTCATTCCCTGAGCTCATTGAAGCCTTGGTTTAAAGGTAGCCAACAAGCAAACAAACAGTTGAATTCTAGAGTAGAGACCAGAGTGACTGCACTTAACAGCAGAATATCTGCATTTGATCTTGTGTCATATCCAGGATTAATATCAACGCTAGATCAAATAGGAAACATCTGCACTGGCTGAAGTCATACCTGGTACAAAGGAAGGTGACTGGAGTTTGGGGGAGAGCAGCCATCTTAGCTCCAGGACAGCTCTGCAGCAGTTCCCCTGTGGAGATTTTCCTGGGTAAACCTGGAAATCAGAAATGGAAAGGTAAGGCACCAAACTCCTATGGGATGATAGGGCTGCTCTCTCATTGGACAACGAAAACTGGTGGTAATTTAACTGGATAGTTATCATGACTCAAGTAAGGGAGAGGTTGAATAGCAACAGTTATCTCATTCAATGCAGGAATCAAACACACACTGTTAGCATTAATCGACACTGCAAACCAGTTGTCCAACTGATTGAGCCAACCAAGCCCACACTCAGCTCTTTGTGGTAGATATTGTAATACTATTCCATTCAGGAATGTTGTTAAACACTTTTGGAGTAGGTGGAACTAGAAGCAAGTTTCCTAGCTCAGTAGGAGAGACAGCATTAGTGAGCTTTAAGAGTGCTTTCTGCCCTAGGCCCAATAATTTTCAGGTGCTTCTTAAATGACCATCTCTACACTGTAAAGTCACAAGTGAGGATGTTTGCCAAATATTGGCCAATTTTCAACACCACTTACTCAGATACTGAAGCAGTCCTTATCCAAATCCAACAGGACCTGGAAATATGCAGGTCTGTGCTTACAAATAACAAGTTGTCATTTCCATTACACATGTGCCAGACAACGGTTACCTCTAACAATAGAAAATTGAACCATATCCTCTCAAGGTGAATGCCACCACCATCACTGAACACCTACCTAGCAATATCCCAGGGATTACCGTTAACCATAACTGGACTGACCACAGAATTTCATTACCCACTCCTTTGAAGGTCTTCTGCTAAAACATTGACTCTCCTGTACCTCAGATGCTGTCTGACCTGTCGTGCTTTTCCAGCGCCACACTTTGATGCATATTAATTCGTTTGCTCCAAGAATATGTCAGGGGCTAGGAATCCTGTAGAAATAACTTAACCCATGTTTTCTGAAAGCCAACAAACCATCGAAAAGTCACAGATTGAATGTGCGTGTGGTGCAATACCAATCATTTGCCTGGCTTTGTTCAGCTTCACCCCTCACCCATTTACACTCAGGTGCAGAAATTCCTGCCATCTACACGGTGCTCTGCAGAAATTTACCAGATCTCCTTACAACGTACCTCTGAAACCACACCACCATCAAGAAGGACAAGGGAAGCAGATTCATGGGACCCCCACCATGTTTGCGTTCTATTGCAAGCCATCCACTATCATGGTTGGTAAGTATATTGCTGTTCCTTCATTGTCACTGTTTCAATGTCCTTCCCGAACGGTATTGGAAGTCTAACTACAACACATGGACTGCAGTGGTTCATTGTAGCAGCTCACCACCACCTTCTCAAGGCCAAAAGGGACAGGCTATAAATACTAGCCCAGACACATCCCATGAATAAATTGAAATGAAAAATACTGTCCAAACATACCCAGTGCTGGACCGTGTGCTTTGGGTTTTATGAGCTCAGGCTGATTGGGTCCAGGCAGTAACCTGTTTACTGTGATCAACTGAAGAAATATGCTGTTTGAAACAATTTGTCAGTCTCTCAGAGGCATGGCCTATATACCGAGCATCACACAGACAATGGCATTCACATCCCACATTACTGAGCACTGAGATAGATAGAAGCAACTGAAAATGTCCTCATACCTTACTGTAACATGTTTAAACACAGTGATGTTGTTGCCACGAAAAATGATTATGAGTGGATATTACCAGGGAGAAAATGAGGACTGCAGATGCTGGAGATCAGAGTCAAAAAGTGTGTTTCTGAAAAAAGCACAGCCGTTCAGGTAGCATCTGAGGAGCAGGAGAGTCGACTATTAGTTCACAACATTAATGCAAGGGAAAATAATTGTATATTTTCAAAGTCTTTTCACTTAATAATAATTTGGTGTTGGGTGTGGAAATGAGACACAGCATTTCAATGCTGCATACTGTGATTTGTGCACTGTTTTCATCATGTTGTTATAAGTTAACTGAATAAAGGGGAGATTTTGTGCTTATTGGACAATCTAAAAGTTGGTATTATGAAAGGGTTTCAGACCTTCAGTAAAGAGACTTTGCTGTTAATGGTTAGAACAACGCTGTAAACAGTTACACAGAACTTTTCAGCTCAAGTCACAGACAAGGATGTTGAGCTGGGATCATACTGGCCACCAATGGTGCTGTACAGTTCTGTTTGGATGCTGACATTGTGGAGCTAACATGCACTGGATATGGTTTATGAGGGATTCGATGTAAGATGCCTTGCGCGGCAGGAGCCCATCACCTTTTTCACACCTTCATTCAGATCGGGTCCAAGGTGCAAAATTAGAGTTTAGGCGGCATACCAGAAGAGATATCCTTGCAATACATGGTTGTTTCCAGGTCATTGGTAGAAATGTTGAACATGTGCTAGTCCATTGACCAGTCTGCACCACCCCCTGCGCCCCCCCCCCCCCCCACACACACACACATCTCCCTTTTGTTCAGGTATGTCACTAACCAGACTATTGTGAGGGATTGTGTGAGTAACTGCCCAGCTCCTGTTTGGAAGCTCTCTGGACAGATTTTGGAGATGGCCACTGTTTTGGAGGTCATGGTGAGGTCCAATAACTCTGTGTCTGAACTCAGGCTTTTTCTCAAAGTTATTTTCAACAGCTTTGCTGCCTGCAAGATGGTGTGTTCACTGATCTGAACATGAATTAGCTGTTTACTACAGTCACTGAATTGTGTAATAGTTAGGTATGCGCTCTGGTAATTCAATTATTGTTCACTTCAATTGTTTTCAACTGAAAAAAATGATGTTTGATTTATTTTAAAATATGTAAGAAACAAAGTGATATTAACTCTTCATTATACAACAGGTCACTTTTACATTTTATATATTTCCCACAGGCTAATAAAAAAACAGTCAATTATTGCCTGTAAAGCAGGATTCTGTGAACAGGACTATGTCCCCGGCAGCATCACCATCCTCTCTGGTAGATTCTGTTCCATTGACAGGACATAGTCAGGCAGAGGGGGCTGCTCCTTTGTATATAGTCAATATCCTGCTCAGCCTTGATGCTGGATCCTGTGGCTGCTACACTGTTCTGTGGCAGGTTCTGGGGGAATCAATAAAAGGGAAAATATAATTGACAGCTTCATCACCAATCTGCCTACTGCAGATGCATCTCTCTATTTCTTATATCGGTAAGAATGATCACTGCACAATGGGGAGCAAGGGATATCTTCACATTTTGTGAACCTCCTCACCATGATACGGTTTCCTAATAGGACAGGAATTAAACAGATTGAGCACCAAATGTTGATGCATCTATGATGCGCAATGGGCAATGACCAGCAGCAGAACCATACTCTGTAACAACTCAGCCTGCAACCTGACAGCATGACAATACCTCCCATTGTATAGTAACCATCACGGCCCGACATACCACCCACTGTACAGTAACCATCACGGTCCGACATACCTCCCACTTAACAGTGACCATCACGGCCCGACATACTTCCCACTGTGCAGTAACCATCACAGTCCGACATACCCCCCACTGTACAGTAACCATCACAGCCCGACATACCTCCCACTGTACAGTGACTGTCACGGTCCGACATACCTCCCACTGTACAGTAACCATCACGGCCCGACATACCTCCCACTGTACAGTCACCGTCACGGCCTGACATACCTCCCTCTGTACAGTAACCATCACGGCCCGGCATACCTCCCATTTTACAGTAACCATCACAGTCCGACATACCTCCCACTGTACAGTAACCATCACAGCCCGACATACCTCCCACTGTACAGTGACCATCACGGCCCGACATACCTCCCACTGCACAGTAACTGTCACGGCCCGACATACCTCCCACTGTACAGTAACCTTCACAGCACGACATACCTCCCAATGTACAGTAACCATCACGGCACGACATACCTTCCACTGTCCAGTAACCATCACGGCCCGACATACCTCCCACTGTAGAGTAACCATCACAATCCGACATACCTCCCATTGTACAGTAACCATCAAAGCCCGACATACCTCCCATTGTACAGTAACCATCAAGGCCCGACATACCTCCCACTGTACAGTAACCATCGCGTCCGACATACCTCCCACTGTACAGTGACCATTATGTTCCAACATACGTCCCACTCTAGGGGTGCCATCAAGAGCGGCGTTGTGGCTTAGTGCTTCGTATTGCTACCTCACAGCACCACAGTCCTGGGTTCGATTCCGGCCTTGGGTGAATAACTGTGTGGAATTTACACGTTCACCCAGTGTCTGCATGAGTTTCCTCCCGCAAGCCAGGTGAATTGGCCATAATAGATTGTTGAGTATTTTAGTCAGAGGGAAATGGGTGTGGGTGGGTTACTCTCCAGAGGGTTGATGTTGACTGGATAGGCCGAAGGGCCTGTTTCCGCACTGTAAGGAATCTAATCTACTCTCCAATGTTCATGTCAGTAATATGATGGAATAATCACTTTTCGGTATGAGTGCAGCTCCAACAGTACTCTAGTGTGGACTTACTCGCAACAGGCAACACAGTTATGTAGACAAGATCCTGCCTCACCAACCTGATTGAATGTTTTGAGGAAGTGACAAAATTGATTGATGAGGGCATGGGGCTGGATGTTGGCCGTTTGGACCTTAGCAAGACCTTTGATATGGTTCCTTATGGCAGGCTCATACAGAAGGTGAAGTGAAATGGGATCAGCAGTCAGTTAGTAAGATGGATAGAGTACGGCTTATAACATAGAAAAACATAGAAAAATACAGCGCAGTATAGGCCCTTCGGCCCTCGATCTTGCGCCTCCCAAGCCTACCTAACCTACACTAGCCCACTTTCTTCCATATGCCTATCCAATGCCCGTTTAAATGCCCATAAAGAGGGAGAGTCCATCACTGTTTCTGGCAGGGCATTCCATGAACTCACCACTCGCTGTGTAAAGAATCTACCCCTAACATCAGTCCTATACCTACCACCCCTTAATTTAAAGCCATGCCCCTCGAATATCTGGCTGCATACGTGGAAAAAGGTTCGCATGATGAACCCTATCTAAACCCCTAATCATCTTGTACACCTCTATAAAGTCACCCCTAAACCTTCTTTTCTCCAATGAAAACAGCCCCAAGTGCTTCAGCCTTTCGTCATACGATCTTCCTACCATACTAGGCAACATTCTGGTAAACCTCCTCTGCACCCGTTCCAGTGCATCCACATCCTTCCTCTAGTATGGCGAACAAAACTGCACACAATACTCCAGATGCGGCTGCACCAGAGTCTTACACAACTGCAACATGACCTCAGGACTCCGGAACTCAATTCCTCTACCAATAAAAGCCAGTATGCCATATACCTTCTTCACTGCGCTATTTACCTGGATGGCAACTTTCAGAGATATGTGTACGTGGACACCAAGATCCCTCTGCTCATCCACACTACCAAGTATCCGACCATTAGCCCAGTACTCCATCTTCTTGCTACTCTTACCAAAGTGAATCACTTCACACTTACCTACATTGAACTCCATTTGGCAACTTTCTGCCCAGCCCTGCAGCTTGTCTATATCCCGCTGTAACCTGCCACATCCTTCCTCACTGTCAACAACTCCAACGACTTTCGTATCACCACAAGATTGCTCACCCAAACTTCTAGCCCCTCCTCCAGGTCATTTATAAAAATGACAAACAGCGATGGTCCCAAAACAGATCCTTGCGGAACACCGCTGGTAACTGCACTCCAAGATGAAGTTTTAACATCAACTACTACCGTCTGTCTTCTTCCAGCCAGCCAATTCCTAATCCAAACCTCCAACTCACCCTCAATGCTATACCTCAGTATTATTCGCAGTAGCCTACTATGGGGAACCTTATCAAACGCCTTACTAAAAGCTATATACACCACATCTACCGCTTTACCCTCGTCCATCTCCTTAGTCACCTTCTCAAAGAATTCAATAAGGTCTGTGAGGCACGAGACCATGCTGACTATCCGTGATCACATTATTCCTATCCAGATGATCATAAATCCTCTCCCTTACAATTCTCTCTAAGACTTTGCCCACAACAGAGGTAAGACTCACCGGCCTACAGTTACTAGGGTTATCCCTACTCCCCTTCTTGAACAAGGGAACCACATTTGTTATCCTCCAGTCACCTGGCACTATTCCTGTACACAACGAGGACATAAAAATCAAGGCCAAAGACTCTGCAAGCTCCTCCCTTGCTTCCCAGAGAATCCTAGGATAAATGCCATCAGGCCCAGGGGACTTATCTATTTTCACCCTTTCCAGAATTGCCAACACCTCTTCCCTACATATCTCAAAACCATCCATTCTAATTAATTGTGACTCAATATTCACATCGGCAACAATGTCCTGTTCCTGAAGGAATACTGACGAAAAGTATTCATTCAGTGTCTCTCCAATTTCTTCAGCCTCCACATGCAACTTCCCACTACTATCCTTGACTGGACCTATTCCTACCCTAGTCATTCTTTTATTCCTTACATACCTATAGAAAGCCTTTGGGTTTTCCCTAATACTACCAACCAAGGACTTTTCATGTCCCCTCCTTGCTGCTCTTAGCTCTCTCTTTAGATCCTTCCTATCTACCTTATAACTCTCAATCGCCCCAATGGAACCTTTACGCCTCATCTTTACATAGGCCGCCCACTTACCTTTAACAATGGATTCCAATTCCTTATTAAACCAACGCTCCCTCACACGACCCTTTCCTCCCTGCCTGACAGGTACATATTTATCAAGGACAATCAATATTTGCTCCATGAACAAGCTCCACATATCGATTGCACCCTTCCATTGAAGCCTACTTTTCCAAGCCACGCATCCTATGTCATGCCTCACCGCATCATAATTTCCCTGCCCCCAGCTATAACTCCAGCCCTGTAGTGCACACTTATCCCCCTCCATCACTAGAGTAAAAGTCACCGAATTGTGGTCACTGTCCCCAAAGTGCTCACCTACCTCCAATTCTATCACATAGCCTGGTTCGTTACCCAGAACCAAATCCAGTATGGCCTCACCTCTTGTTGGCCTGTCTACATACTGTGTCAGGAAACCCTCCTGCACACATTGAACAAACACTGACCCATCTATCGTACTAGAGCTATTGCTTTCCCAGTCAATATCTGTAAAGTTAAAGTCCCCCATAACAACCACCCTGTTACTTTCACTTTTCTCCTGAATCATCCACGCAATCCTTTCTTGTACGTCTCTGGTACTATTATGAGGCCTGTAGAAAACTCCTAACAGGGTGACCTCACCTTTCCTATTTCTAACCTCAGCTGAAACTACCTCAAATGGAGAGTCTTCATCCATCGTCCTTTCCACCGCTGTAATACTATCTTTGACAAGCAATGCCACACCTCCCCCTCTTTTACCCACACCTCTGACCCTACTAAAACATTTAAACCCTGGAACCTGCAAGAACCAATCCTGTCCCTGTTCTACCCATGTCTCCGTAATAGTCACAACATTAAACTCACAGGTACCAACCCACGCTGCAAGTTCACCTACCTTATTTCGTGTACTTCTCGCATTGAAGTATCCACACTTCAAGTCACCTTCCTGTTTACAGGCACCCTCCTTCAAGATTGATGCTATGTTCCTAACCTCCCTACACTTCAGGTCCTGCACCCTATAGCTACAGTTTCGGATCCCAAGCCCCTGCAGTGCCTGTTTGGCCATAGAAGACAGAGTAGTGGTGGAACAGTCTTTTTGTGACTGGAGATCGGTAAATAGATTGGTGGAGTTGCAGGCTGTGCGGATGATTACCAGAGAATACAGCAGGATATAGGTCAGCTGCAGACTTGGACAGAGAAAATGCAGATGTAACTTTATTTTGACAATTGAGACGTGTTGCATTTTGGAAGGTCTAATGCAGGAGAGAAGTATAAAGTCGAAGGAAAATCTACTGGCCGCATCAACGTCAGAAGGGATCTTGAGGTACAGCTCCACTGTTCCCTGAAAGTGGTAACACGGGTAGATAGGGTGATCAAGAAGACTGACGGCAAACTTGCAGACATGCATCAGAGCATGCAGTATGAAAATTAACAGGTCATATTGCAGCTATAACGAAACTTAGTTCTAGGTACATTTAGAATATTGTGTACAGTACTGCTTGCCACACGATTTTGAAGTGTTGGAGAGGGTATGGAAAAGGTTTGCCAGCATGTTATCTGGTTTGGAGGGTATTAGCCAGAAGGAGAAAATGAACACACATGGATTGTTTGCACCTGGGCATAACTGGCTATTGGGCTACCTGATAGACATTTACAAAATTATCAGAGGCATACATAGAAGGACAGCTAGAGCCATCCCGCACCCAACCCCCAACCCTCCACCCCCCCCCCCCCCCCCCCGCCCCATAGTATAATTACCAATTACTCAGGACCGGAGGTTTTAAGTAAAAGGGAAAAAGTTCAGGAGATGTGATCGGTAAGTTTTTTTAAATTTTGGACAGATGTGAAAGTGCCTGCAATGCACAGATAGAGGGGAAGAAGCCAATATAGCAAGGTTAAAGAGGGATCTTGGCACAAGTATGAGTAAGTAGGGAATAGAATGATATAGCAGGTATCAGAACAAAAACTTTTGTTTTAACTTTAAGAGGGCATCATGTGTCAATCCGGTCTTGCTGGGCTCAAGGGCCTCTTTCTGTGCTGGACTGTTCTTTAAGACAAGGTTTGATGGTAGGCGTGGCGAGATGCTGACTGAATGATGGCTGATGATCACCAGCCACATCATTGTCGATCCCCTCCCTCATCAGCTTGCAGCTTCATATCCTTCCCCTCTGTGGGGAAACTCAATATTCAGAATTTGACATCATTACCAGAGCTGGCAACTGGTTACTCCATCTTGACCCTCCCTCCTGCGGCCTTCTATCTTGGACACCAGCATCTCGGGGGACACGGCACTGACAGAAGCTGCAAGTAGTCCACACCCACCAATGCTGGCATCTGACACGTGCCAGCCTCACCATACCATCCCTGCACATCTCTGACCCACTGACCATATGCTTCTGAACTTCAATGCTGCAGCTCAGGGTGCACTGACAACTCTCATTGGAATGCTGCTGCAAGGCCACTGTGCTCAGGGACACACACCAAGTTCATGGACTGTCCCTCTGGGCTGCTCATTCCTTTTTTGTACACACTCACTTTGAGCTGACTTGAATTCTCACAGAATTATTGCCTTGTCTTACCCTGCCCTCAGCAGTGTTTCCCCTCAGCTCGAGCTACCATGCTCACCTGCCTGCTGTATTGCCTTTGTGTTTAGCACAGACACAAACCCAGAAAGCTGAATATCATTGCCCACAGTCAGTCACGGTGCCCACACTGAGTCAAGGGGAGTCTCAGATCCCAGTCCGGGAGTTTGGACACAGTCAGTCAGCCTTTCATGGTTGTTCGGGTCAGTGTCCTTCCCCTGTGAGGGGTTGAGGAGCTGAATGTTGGGGTGTCTCATACCCCTCTTGGCTCTTTCTGCTCTATCGTGGGATAGTTCCTCCTGGAATGAGCAAATTATCAAGAGGCATTAGGGAGATGGAAGTGGTTGGTACAGCTGTTAGTAATGGGACAGCTGAGTGAAAGATGGGGAGATATCCTGAGTGAGGTAGTGGGCAGCACAGATACCAGGCAGAGCTGCCGAGCGGGACAGAGAAGAGGTTAGAGAGAAACCGAGAGAAAGTGTTGCATTCAGTGAGATTAAGAGACCATGAGTCAAGGTGGGAGGTGGGTGCAGTAACACACAGAGAGAGAGAGGGCAAGGTCACGAAGTGCAGATGGTGGCACTTATCCTGGTCACTGACGTCCTTCCTACACTGTTGGGCATTCACCCAGAAGGCTGGCACCTCACTGGCTCACGGGTCAATCTCAGACAAGCTAGCAGGTCTGGTGTCATGGCTTCCCCTGCTAATCATAGAGTCATAGAGATGTTCAGCATGGAAACAGACCCTTCGGTCCAACCCAGCCATGCCGACTAGATATCCCAACCCAATCCAGTCCCACCTGCCAGCACCCGGCCAATATCGCTCCATACCCTTCCTATTCATATACCCATCCAAATGCCTCTTAAATGTTGCAATTGTACCAGCCTCCACCACATCATCTGGCAGCTCATTCCATACATGCACTACCTTCCGCTTGAAAAGATTGCCTCTTAGGTCTCTTTTATATCTTTCCCCTCTCACCCTAAACATACCCCTTCTGGTTCTGGACTCCCTCACCCCAGGGAAAAGACTTTGTCTATTTATCCTGGAGGAAGATAATGTCCCTGTCCTGCACAATGCCATCTACCAGAGCGTCAGGGGCTCAGCCACAAAGTGGGACCCTCAGTTTACTACGTTTCCCAATCCCCCACGCCGTCATGTCCAGGACATTTTCGGATTGCCAATCCAAGAGTGTAGTGGCTTTTTTTAATGGCATCTGCAGCAGGGAATCCGGTGCATTCTGGGCTATGTGGGCAGTGGTCAGTTTTTGTACCTATAAAAAAGCGGAAAATAATCATTGGGCTCGGATCAGATGAAAGAAGGGACATAGAGGCAGGGCAGGTAGTTAATGAGGCAGATTCAGGATGTTGTTATTATGAGAACGTTCACTTAGACTTGTGGAGACAAACCCTCCATGAAACTGACAGAAATGAGATTGGCCAAGTCAGGCCCTTGTCGTTTGCAGATTTTGCCTGCAAACTATTGGAAGTTATCAACTTAAAGAGAGAGAGGACCTATAAAGGAGATTCACAT
Organism: Hemiscyllium ocellatum; assembly: GCF_020745735.1. Lineage (NCBI taxonomy): Eukaryota > Metazoa > Chordata > Chondrichthyes > Orectolobiformes > Hemiscylliidae > Hemiscyllium > Hemiscyllium ocellatum. The sequence goes on along the minus strand of NC_083447.1, from coordinate 28,749,814 downwards.
CCTTAAAAGAAGCTGCCATATTTGCTCATTGTTCATCAAGCTCGGTTCCTCGCTGGATAGAGGCAAAGTGTCAGAGACCTGCTGATATTGTAGCTTAGTTTAGTATGAAGCAAGGGGCTGAATGAATACTTTCAGATCGGAATTCTGCGCGGCAGAAATAATGGATCCTTAGAAAATCCCCGAGGAATCCAGGACTCTCAGCCTGAATTTCTGCAGGGAAAGCTGTGTGTAATTAATCTGGCTGTTGGGTTTTCATAGAGAGACTCATACATTTGATGTGACTTACTTGATTTGATGAGCGAACACATAGTAGTCTGCTTATAAATGGAAGCTATGAGGTCCAGTTGAATGCACCAAGCAACCTGGAGAAGTGCAAGTCAAGTCATTTAGGGACAGCAATCAATAGAAAGAATACACAATAAATGAGCATACTGTCAGTGTGGACAGATCCTAGTATAAATATCTCCCTACTTCTCCCTTTTTTTGATTTGACAAAGGGTCAGTTAGACTCGAAATGTCAGCTCTTTTCCGTCCTTACAGATGCTGCCAGACCTGCAGAGATTTTTCAGCATTTTCTCTTTTGGTTTCAGATTCCAGCATCCGCAGTAATTTGCTTTTACCCTGAAAGTAGCCAGCATCGTCAATAATCTAAATAATGTAGCAAATGGCACATTTCCTTTCTCAGTTCAAGTGCAGAATGTAAGCTTATACAAGAACGGTATAAATAACTAGATCAATCACAGCCTGTGTACTGCATGTAGTTCTGGTCACTATATCACATGGAAGGATGGAATTAGAATGGATTGTGCAGAGGAACAATGTGAGGATTACAGATGCTGGAAATTAGAGTCAAAGAGTGTGGTGTGGGAAAAGTACAGCAGGTCAGGTAGCAGAGTGCCAAGAGAATTGACGTTTCGAGCATGTTTCATTCTTGGAGGTGGTAGAGAAGAGGTTTGTTATCCTGCGAAAGTGATAATGCAGTTATGAGGAAAGGTTGAAGTGGAGGATGCTGAGAGGAGATTTGATTAGCCTGCACATGTTGTCAAGGGCCTGGGTAGAGAGTGAGAGACTGTCTTATTTTTATTGGAGAGCTCAGTTACCAGCAGCAAATATTTAATGTAATTGGCTGAAATATTAGAAAAGTCATGAGGAAAGTTGTTATTTCTCCCAGAGTAAGGAAAATATCTGAGAGTCGTGCATGGAAGCGGAGTTGAGGCAGAAACTCTGGAATATTATATAAATGTGCCTCGATCTGAACCTGAGATCCTACAGTCTCTGTGGAATCATAACAATGTTTTTTTTTGAAAGGATGAAGCTGGGTGGCACTTTCTTTTTAATCAGTGCAGTCAATTTCCAGAGCAATCTGTGTTGTAGAAATGTCTAATATTTAGACAATATCGAGAGAATCAATGTAAAGGGATCGGGAGAGGACAGAGAGTAGTGTGCAAATTGATTAGCATCACAGAAATGCTGATCCCAGCCTTTATACACAATGCTACTTCACTGTGGTGGGCTTTTTCTCCTTCTTGTATAAATGCTGAAAGCCTTTGATTATCCGGTTCTCAGTCTTGGTCACACTGCAGCCATATCAGTCTTGTTTCATTCTATTTGTTTTACTGTTTCATTGGCCTTGATTAAAAAAACAGGAAAAAATATGGGGATGACAGCCAGTACCAGAAATCATGATGAATGTAAAAGGTTACAGAGATAGGAAGGCGTGAAAAAACAGCGCGATATTACAGGATTGTTCTAGGGGCTGAGGCAGATTACAATGACAAAGATAGTTTTCGGTTTTGGTTGAAGTGAAAATTGTGCTGGACCAGCCAGATCAATATTTTGTCTACAGTAAACTTGCAAAAAAAACTCTCCACGAAACCTGATGAAAATGATACCCGTGTCTGTCTGTATCAGAAAAAGAATCCAATGGATGTGGGAGATGGTGGCAGGGCTGAGTCGTGTTGTGAGAAGTGGTTAAAGCACACAAGGATTACAGGTAGAGCCCTCACTGTGACAGGTAAACTGATCTGTCCTACCATAGAGATTCGGGTCAATGATGCAGACTGAATTCACACCAGATGAAACAAGTTTGGTTTTCGTAAAATACGTTTGAATTGTAATATTTCAGGAAGTGAGAACATAATTTTATCTGATGTCTGTTAAGTTGACCCTGGTCAAGTATTCCTACCTGGGAATTGTTGTCTTTCAGCAGTCACTTCTGTTGTGACAATGTCAGTTCGGAATCACATGCAGATACGGATGCAGAATAGGTAAGTACATTCAGAACTGAACAAGCCCAGCGCCTTAGGTATTTATAGCTACTCACATCTATTCTGGAAATGAGTCCCACAATCAGACCAAGAAAATTCCACACTTCCTGCCTTGCCAGAATATTCTCAGCTGCTCCCACCTATCCTAGAATTGATCTCCCAAATATGATTTGGAAGATTACAGACTCTGCCCCGCCTTTGTGGGTCAGCTCTTCGCACCTATTCCTGTAAGGAGTCCCACAGTTGGAACAGGCAGACCCAAACTCAATAATACATCCATACATTTGCAGTTTAACAGCATGTTTTCCTCTTCAAACTATAGTCAAACATGCAAACTAAAGATCATTTTCTCTGTGCCTACAAATATCAGTCTCTGTGACATCCCTCATGTTCTGTCACCCTTCCCATCTCTGTAAATCCTCTACTTTCTACGAACAGTCATAAATTTATGAGATTCTTCAAACAAAAAATCTACCCCTACCCCGAAAAAGCCTTTCCTCCTACTGGAGAGGGTCACAGACATACAGGCAGATCAAGTGTGTGAATGAGATTAGACATAATAAGGACCTTATAGGTGAAGGGGTTTGAGATAGAGAGCTTGCAGAAGACAAAAGAAAACCTTGTATTAGTACTGCAGGAGATTAATATGACGAGGTTCTCCTGAAAAACAATGTGACTTTTCTTGAAAGATTTCATGGAGAGTATTGCAGTTGCGGGTGGAATTTCAGCGACAGTGGGATTTGAAAGGGTTAATGAAGATTCGTGATACATAGAGGGTTTTTTTTTGATTACAAAAATAAGGACAGCTGGAGGTATTTCCACAGATAGGGTGGGATTTGGAATGTGGAGGCTGCAGAGTTAGGGAGCTGTGTAGGGAACGAAGGTGGTTACAGAATCGGGAGTGCTGGAGGGACAAGAGGCTTTTACACAGAAGATCACACATTGGAGCACGTTTTTAGACAACAGGGAAAATTGTAGGGACTTGAGGAAGTGTAAGAGATGGTCAGATTTGTAAGGGACGGAGAAAGGTGCACTGAATAATGAACAGTGTAATGGCTGGAGGAGGTTATGGAGGTCATGAGATTTATCAGGGCGGGAGGCAGTTAGTGACATTGATAGACTGATGATTGTGTGAGCTGGAGAAGATTGTAAAGATTGGGAGCTTTCCATGTATCAGAGTAATTACAGACAAAGCTGTCAGGCCTTGAGTATTATTACTGAGAGAGGGTGTATTTAGAGGAGATTGCAGAGAAAGGAGGTTTATAAAATGGCCTGTATGAGTTACAGAGATAAGGAGGGGTGCTTTGATGGATGTTTCAGAGGTAAATCGGATCGCCCAGCATCAATGAGGTTATGGTGACACAGTATTATTAAAGTTGGAGAACTCTTGAGACATCACACCAACCCACACAGAAAAATTAAGGCAAGAAGTATGTCATTTGACGCATGATGTCTCCACCAGCTCTTCATCTGAGTTGATTACAGAGTAGTGATCTTTTGCTTTCTCCCGTAACATTGCACATTTCTTAAAGTGTGGGAGAAGATTTGTAGCTCGGGTGCTCGTTGTTGTGGTTCTGTTCGCCGAGCTGGGAATTTGTGTTGCAAACGTTTCGTCCCCTGTCTAGGTGACATCCTCAGTGCTTGGGAGCCTCCTGTGAAGCGCTCCTGTGATGTTTCCTCCGGCATTTGTCGTGGTTTGTTTCTGCCGCTTCCAGATGTCCGCTGCACTGGTCGGTATATTGGGTCCAGATCGATGTGTTTGTTGATAGAAACTGTGAATGAGTGCCATACCTCTAGGAATTCCCTGGCTGTCCTCTGTTTGGCTTGTCCTATAATAGTAGTGTTGTCCTAGTCGAACTCATGCTACTTGTCATCTCTGTGTGTGGCTATGAAGGATAGCTGGTTGTGTCGTTTCGTGGCTAGTTGGTGTTAATGGATGCGGATCGTTAGCTGTCTTCCTGTTTGTCTTATGTAGTGTTTTATGCAATCCTTGCATGGGATTTTGTACACTACATTGGTTTTGCTCATGCTGGGTATCGGGTCCTTTATCCTGGTGAGTTCTTGTCTGAAAGTGGCTGTTGGTTTGTGTGCTATTATGAGTCCTAGTGGTCGTAGTAGTCTGGCTGTCAGTTCAGAAATGTTCTTGATGTATGGTAGTGTGGCTAGTCCTTTGGGTTGCGGCATGTCCTCATTCCGGTGTCTTTCCCTTTGGCATCTGTTGATGAAATTGCGGGGTTTCCGTTTTTGGCTAATACATTGTATAGGTGTTCGTTTTCCTCTTTTTGCAGTTCTGGTTTACTGCAGTGTGTTGTGGCCCTATTCAACAGTCTCTTGATGCAACTTCTTGTGTGTGGGTTTTGCTGGTTGCTTTCGTGGTTCAGGACTTGGTCTGTGTATGTGACTTCCCTGTACACATTTGTGATGAATTCTCCATTCGGTGTTCTGCCACACACGCTGATGACAAGCAACATGAGTTCGACTGCGACAACACTACTATTCTAGGATAAGCCAAACAAAGAACAGCCAGGGAATTCCTACAGGCATGGCACTCATTCACAGATTCTATCAACAAATACATCGACCTGGACCCAAGAGACCAGCCACTGTAGTGGACAGCTGGAACTGACAACCGGAAGCGGCAGAGACAAGCCACTATAAATGCAGGAGGAAACATCACAGAAGAGCTGCACAGGAGGCTCCCAAGCAGTGAGGATGTCACCTAGACAGGGGATGAAACGTTTGCAACGCAAATTCCCAGCTCGGCGAACAGAACTACGCATTGCCTTTAGTCGCAATAATCATCCAATGCCCTCTTGAAAATTTCCATTGAACATCCATTTACAACACATCCAAGTGTATCCTAACTACTCACCAAGTTAAAAGGTTCTTACTTCTATCATAGCTCTCCTATTGTACGTAACCTGAAATCTGTGTCCTCTCGTTTTGTGAGTGGGTCCAGTTTTATCCAATCTAATCTATTCAGCCTGCCTATGAGTTTGAAAAACTTCATCCGATCTCCTCTTAGCCACCGTCACTTCAGTGAGAACAGTTGCAACAGTCTGACTTCATAACTGATCTTTCTCATTCCTGGAAATATACTTTTAGATCAGTTCTTTATCCTTTCCAATGTGTTCACATCTGTCCGATCATGTGACACAGTTGAAGTTGAATGTGTTTGATGCAATTTCAACATCACCTCCTTACTCTTGAAATATCAGTATTTACAAAGACAGGAACACTGTATGATTTGCCAATGTTTAATGTCCTACAAACTTCAATGGTCTTTGCACATCCTGTGCGTCTGTATTCCTGCCCATTTTATGTTGTATTTTAATGTTCTTGATAGAAAGTTGCATTGTCTCATGTTTCAATGTGCAAAACTTCATCAATTACCTCTCTACTGTTACTAAGAAGTTGGCAATGTAAGTTTAGAGTTCTACAACGTTTTCTCACAGTTTAAAATTTCTTTAAGAGCTGTGTCAACAGTAAATATTGAATGGGTCCCTGCACACCAGATGTACATCATTCATACATATCAAAATGAATGAGGTCACCAGAACTGAATCCTGCGGAACTTCACTGAAAATCTATCTCCAGCCTGAATTAAAACTCTAGTGAACATTCCTCTCGATTTCCAACCAATCAGTCAATTTTGTGTCCAAATTGATACAGTCTCTTTTATTCCCCGAATGAATGAATGAATGAGTGATTAAATGTCACATTTCGAACATACAACTTAGAAAAATACAGCGCAGTACAGGCCCTTCGGCCCTCGATGTTGCGCCGACTGAAGCCTACCTAACCTACAGTACAATAACATCCATATGCTTATCCAATGCCCGCTTGAATGACCACAAAGAGGGAAAGGCAGTGAAATATGTTTGTTGCCTGTGCCACAAATATATTCCTCATCAATGTTGTACCTTTCAAGTGACAGAATTTCCTCCTCTGTCACCATGAACTGGGTGGGTTCGGCTATTTTGGTAAAGACAAAGATGAAGTATTCATCTCACACTTAGCCATTCCCCTTCATCTCAGTATAAATCCTCTTTCAAGTGTTGAATCAGCCTTACTCCACCTTTTCACATGCTCCCTTAGAGGTGTGACAATTTAATGTTGGCTTTCCGTGTTCGCATAAATTCCTCCGCCGTATCATCTCTACCCAAAACCTTCAGCATTTCTCAGGATTCACAATATTCTTCTCTATTTGACAGCTTTTCAATTGTCTTCATCACCTTAACCTTTTGCTCCATTGTCACCGAGGGAGCACTGGGTTTGTTTACCCTGCCTTTCCTGTGTGAGGAACTATTCCTCGAACAGACCCAAGCGATTGAAGGGAGCCCATTCTTCATTTTTTTTCTTTTTCTGATCGACTTGGTTTTCTGGTCGTACCTTCACAGATTCATTCTTGCCCCATTGAAGGTAGTTCTCAGTCGATTGATTTTTCTCAAACTCAGTCAATGCACAGCATTCTCTACCATCATCCTGAGCGTTACAATAAAATAATCATCGTGCCTGAAAATGTTCCCACCTGATACTGGATCCACTTTCCCCACTTTTTTTTCAAGGTTCAGCAGTGCATGGTCCCTTGGGGTGGGCACATACTCCTGCAGTAAGCTCTCCTCCATGCAATCCGTCACTACCCAGACAAAGTCAGTATCCCAGCCTGTAGCTGGATAATGCAAGTTTCTCAACACTGTCACGTTGCCATCTCTGTATCCTTTTCACTCGTTGGCAGAACACACCCGATCCCTCACAGCATAACCTGAAAGCCTTTTTTTACTCAAGCTCCAGCCAAGTTCATTCTGTACTTGAAGGCATCAACTTAATCTCAGACTCATTAACTAACACTATCCTGAACCAATACTTCTAAACTTCATTTTTTGCTTTCCTTTATATCATTTTTGATTACGTTATACTTTAGGCTCCATCCATAAGGAAGGATGCATTGGACCTCGAGCAGGTCTTTATGAAGTTCACAAGAAAAATCCCAGGAATGAAAGGCTTAGCAGACGAGGAATGTTTCAGGGCTCTGGGACTATACATGATGGAGTTTAGGACAAGGGGAGATCTGGTTGAAACTTGCAGAATACTGAGGAGTGGCTTGGACAGAGTGGACGTTGGGAAGATGTTTCCATTGACTGGAGAGACGGGTAACCAAGGGCACAGCCTTTGAGTAAAGGGAAAACCTTTTAGATCGGAGATAAGAGGAAACGTCTTCACCCAGAGAGTGGGGAATCTGTGGAAGTCATTGACACAGAAGGCTATGGGTGCAAGGTCATTGAGTAGATTTTCAAAAAACATATAAAAGTTCTTGACTGCGATGAGAGCAAAGTGGGAAAGATGGAAAACAGGCTTGAAAACCCAGTCAAAATTGAATGGTGGAGCAGACTTGATGAACACAGTGAGATTCTTGACCGCAGGGTACTGGAATTACATTGACAATCACAGAAACGCTGACACCGTCTTCAATTTCCTGACTCCTCTGTGACTATTGCCCCACTTTCCTTCTCTTACCCTCCTATACAGTCAGGCTGCTTGTGGTGGCACAGAAATGGCTCTGAGTGCATTTCTCTGAGCAACCCGCATCTTCATCAGCTTCCAAACTGGGAAACTGAATGGGGAGGGAGCCCCCCTCCCCACCCCTCCCCTCCAGGGTGATCCTCTATTTCCTGACCACACCTCTTGACTTATCACCCATTCCCTTCCTTCTTACAGGCCGTTATGACAGCAGTGTGATCCCCTCCCTTTAAGTGTTAACCACCTAACTCTCAGCATCATAGATAACTCACAGAATCTCCAGTCATTAACTGAGCTGCAGGACTAGGTGTTCATCTCGAACACCAGCAGGGGCTATAACTTCTCAATGTAACAGAAAACGTTTCCCATTTGACCAACCTGCACTACCAGAACATAAGCTGAAACGTGTTTAGCCTTACTCAATGAATTATGTTGGATAACGTTAACATCAGAGGCATACGTTTCACATGCATTCCATTATCGGTCTGTAGCTGACTGAGATTCTTTCTTGTACTGATTCAGACTTTCACTTGTTACTGATATTTGAGCCTTCAGTCCTAATTCCATGAAAGAAAATGCCATTTTGCAGCAAGTTACAGCAAGTAATGTTTATTATCAGCAAATGAACTTTCATTTTCTTCTGTGAAGATCTCACAGGGTCAACATCTCTGTGACTTCCAGGTACGTGTAATCCTCCAGCTCCCACTTCACTCTGCTCACTCACAGGGTCACCGTCTCTGTGGCACCCAGGTACGTGTAATCCTCCAGCTCCCACTCCACTCTGCTCCCTCACATGGTCACTGTCTCTGTGACTCCCAGGACGTGTAATCCTCCAGCTCTCCCTCCACTCTGCTCACTCACAGGGTCACCGTCTCTGTGACCCCCAGGTACGTGTAATCCTCCAGTTCCCACTCCACTCTGCGCCCTCACGGGGTCACCGTCTCTGTGACTCCCAGGACGTGTAATCCTCCAGCTCTCACTCCACTCTGCTCCCTCACAGGGTCACCGTCTCTGTGACTCCCAGGTACGTGTAATCCTCCAGCTCCCACTCAACTGTGATCCCTCACAGGGTAACCACCTCTGTGACTCCCAGTATGACTAGGCCTCGATACTCAGTGCTGATTTATTTCCTCACACTTTGCTGCCTCTAACTCCCAGGTGTGAGTGAGCCTCAAGCTCCTGCTCATAATTGCTCCAACACACAGTCACTCCCTCTGTGATATGGTGCTGATTTCGAGCCTCCTGCTCTGCTGTTTCTCCAACTCCAAGTCTCAGTCGGCCTCGATCCTCGCTGCTGATTTATATTCTCCCGGTCTGTGCTGCTCTCTCTCGGGTTCCTTCCCTTTGTGACTCCCAGGTAATGGTCGGCCTCACGCCTCAGCTGAGATTTATAACATCCCATTCCGCACTGCTCTCTTACAGAATCGCTGTTGTGCCTGGAAAACAGTGCGAAAGAGGAGGATTAGAAGGGGCAGAGGGTGTTGCAGTGTTTGAGCGAGTTATATGGGATGGAACAGGCTATCTGGAGAAGTACGCAGACGTGCCGTGCCTAAAGCAGGTTGCTGGAAGATACAGGGAGAGTTGCAGGAACTGAATAAGGCAAAGGAAATAGAGAGTTGGTGGTTCATTTTTGACGGAGCTTTGTCGAGTCTAAGCGTTTTTTTGTGAACTGCTTAGAGAGATAGAAAGACTTCAACGAATGTAAATTGACAACCAGGAAGCGTTATAAGGTACTGGGCACTGCTGGATGTTACAGAGTTAGAAGACGTATAATAACTGGGTGGATATAGATCATCGGAGCACTGGTGGTATTCAAGGACCCTCAGGATATGAGGAGGTGCAGAGAACGGGTGCATTCCGAAATGGTGGGACTGTGGGGGCTGGACGAGGTGAGGTGCATATGGAGGATGAAAAGTGTGAATTAAACACATCCCGCCAATGCAATTCATAGAGATTTAAGGAGGGGAACCTGTGTTGTAATTTGTAACAGTGATATGGAGGAATACAGATACCGAGAGTTCACAAATTTAAAAAGGAAGAGTTGAATGCTGATCAGAAGTTTAAACAGGAATAAAAACAATTTGCAAGATCAACAGCGCAGACGGGAATGGAAGAGGTGAGATATTGTGAGGAACCTATACAGGGAGAGCTGTATTGTCTGTACGCAGTTTCAGTGGTACATATGAAATATGTTTCAGACAGGAGGAATGTTGTAGTGCCTGCTGGAGGGTACACAGACAATAACAGTTCCAACGGCTGGTGCAGTCAGTCAAGCAGACAGCTCACCACCATCTTTTCAGGGACAACTCAAAATCAATTTAAAAATGCTGACTCAGCCAACAATGCACATGTCCGTGAATGAATGAAGGAAGGAATTTGTAGAAAAATCAACAGGCAGCACTGAGGTCACTCAGGAAGGCTCTTTCAACAGCCCTTCTGAAACCCGGAACCACTATTCCCTGGAAGGGCAGGAGCTACAGGTGCACGGACACACCAGAATTTCCAAGGTGCCCTCCAAGCCACGCTCCATCCTCCCAGCACTGTGTCTGTCCTTCACCCAAAGGACTGCAATGGGTCAGGAAGACAGCTGACCACCACCTTCACCAGGGAATTACAGATGGGAAGGTAATGATGGCCGAGCAAGTGATGACCACGGTACATCATTGAGTTTTAAAAAAGGGAAACTCACAGACTGTTCATGTTCTCTTTGCTTCCTCCATACAACTCACATTCCCAGCTAATTTTGTGTCACCAACAAATGTGGAACATTAGATTTTGTCCGACCATCAAACACATCAAATCATTTGAAATTAGTTGTATGTCAAGCACGAATCCATTTTCTTCCACATACTTTTCTGTCTGTTAAGGAATTCTCAATCCATGCCAGTACATTCCCTCCAATCCCACATGTGCCAATTTTACGTATCCACCTCTTCAGTGGGACCTTGTTGAAAGGTTTCTGAAAATCCCAATAAACCATTCTTCCCTTTTATCTACTCTGCTGTCTCCAGCCAGGCAGGAAAACAAAGCCAGCAGTGTTTATGAAATGAGATCTCGCTTTCGGAACAACATACTTGGCACTGTTAGAAGACAGAGAGCGGATATATAGGAGTCAGCCAGTGACAAGTGGAGTTCCACAGGGGTAAGCGTTGGGACCACACTGAACATGCTGTACATTAACAGTCTGGACAAAAGATGTGAAGTGGTACGGGAAACAGTTTTCCCAGAAAGATCCCAGAGATGAAATGTTTGTCACATGAGAAGCAGTTGAAGATTCTGGGTCTATACTCGATGACGTTTAAGCAGCGGTGGTAGAATCTGATTCAAACGTACAGAATACTGAGGAACCTGTATGGAGTGGATGTGGGGAAGATGGTTCCATGATTTGCAGAGACTCAGGCCCAAAGAGAGAGCTTCAGAGTGAAGGGGCGCCACTCTAGAATGGAGATGTGGAGCAATTTATTCAGCCAGAGGGCGATAATCTGGGCAGCACACTGCCTACGGGATGCTTTGGATCAGAAGTAATTCAGTGTATTAGCTCAGAGAGAGATAGGTTATTGTGAGGGTGTTGTGCTGGAAAAGAACAGCATGGCAGGCAGCATCCGAGGAACAGGAGAATCGACATTTCTGGCAAAAGCCCTTCATCAGGAAAGGACTGATGAAGGGATTTTGCCTGAAACGTTGATTCTCCTGCTCGTTGGATGCTGCCTGGCCTGCTGTCCTTTTCCAGCACCGCACTGTGAACTCTAACCTCCAGCGTCTGCAGTCTTCACTTTTACCTGGTAGATAGGTTCTTAATGAGTAAGGGGATGAAGGGTTACAGGGACTAGGTAAGAGAAACAATCCCAACATCATCGAATAGTGGAACAGACTCGATGATCCAAGTGACCGACTTCTACATTTGATCACAGAAACCCGACAGTGTGGAAAACGTTCCGTGGCCACGTCTCCTAACCTGCACATCTTTGGACTGTGGGAGGAAACAGGAATACCTGGAGAAAATCCACACAGACACAGGGAGATCTCCACACTGCCAATCGCCCGAGGCTGGAATCAAAGCCTGATTCCTGTTGCTGCGAGGCAGCAGTGCTAATCACTGAACCACCGCACTTCCTCTGTGCTATCGGGATGGGCTTATTCATCTGTTTCGAATTGCGCAGTTATCATTTCTGCCATATCATTGACCATACATTCCAACACTTTCCGGATTATTATCGTCACCTCCTGGTTTCAGATAGACTGCAGAAAGCTACATCACAAAGTAACTTGGAAATTCTTGTGTATAAATCTCAGAACAGTGCTTTACAGGGTCAGCAGGTCATAGAAAGGGCAAATGGAATGCTGGGGTTGACTCCAAAGAGAATGGAGAATAACAATAGGGAAGGTTTGTAATAGCTTTAGAGGGTTCCAGTCACCTCACATTGAAAATAATGTGAACAGATGTGGTCCCTTATCTAAACGGAAATGTTCTTGCATTGGAGGCAGCCCAGCGAAGGTTTGACAGACTGTCCCACAAAATGGAGGGATATTGATAAGAAAAGCTGGAGAAGGTTGAATTTGAACTCATGAGAATTTAGAAAGTTCGGCAAATTTACTGATACATTGAAGATTCTTTGGTCTTCTTACAGTATCTGTACTGAGACATTGCTTCCCTGAGCAAGGATCTGTAACCGGAGATAAAGGCGAATGTAGGCACTGGGGAAGCTTACAGAGAAAAGCAGGTTTGGAGAGACTGGAAGATGTTACAGAGTTGGGGTGGTTTGAGGTCACTGTTGGTAGTTAGAGATCAAACAGGTTGTTGGGATGAAAAATGTCACAGAGAGGTACAGGGTTATCAGTCCTGAAGGAGTTACAAAGATAGGGAAAGTGGTATTTGGAACTGTAGGGAGAGTTGTAGAGCTTCGGCAATACACTGATAAGGATGCTCGTTGGCTGTGCAGGCGTTTACTGAGTTAGGGAGGTTCAAAGGGGCTGGATCAGTTCAGAGCCAGGGAAAATTGTAAGGATTGGAGGAGCCACAGATACGAAGGATTGTAAGACTGCAGGAGTTCAGACAGTTATCTAGCGCGGTGAAAACAGGTTTGCAGCATTCCCATCTATTACACAGAGATGTGGAATGCTGTTATGGAGGAGGTTACAGAAATCGAGAAGGTTGTAGATGTTGGAAGATATTACAAAGACAGTTACAAAGCTGCAGTATTTGAGGAGGTTACTGGGGCACGATGCATGGAGGAAGTGGAAGTTGCTTCAGGTATTAAACATGCTGCAAGGGATCAATAACTTTATATCGATCAGGAGCATTGGAAGGTCTGGAGAAAAAGAACGAGAATTGCAGGGATTGAAGAATATCACAGAGATGGCGAGTAACATGAGTATGAGGAGTTATAACATGAGATGAGCTGTATTCAATGGCAATGGAGTCAGGGAAGTTACAGGGAGGATCAAAAGGACAGTGAGGCTTCTCAGTGCAGGATGGGAATAGTTTATGCAGACAGGGAGCATTTTATGGATTGTTGCTATTCACAGAGACGAAGAGATTTGTATAGAATTGAGGAACTAACAGAGGTACGGAAGGCTGCAGTGAATGAATCAGATGCTGAGGTTCTGGAGGTTACATCAATGGGAAGGCTGGAGAGTGTGGCAGAGCTTACAGAGACAGGAACAGCAATAAGGCCTGGAGATACTTACACAGAGAGAGAGCATTGCACAAACTGGAGGAGGTTCCTGCGGTAGGGACGGTTGTAGGGGAGGATGATTTTTACACAGACGGGAGGGTTAAGATCTGGAGAATGTGATGGAGATGAGTAGATGGATGGAGATACTGGAGGAGCGTATTTTGACAGGATGAGCTTATATATATATATATATATATATATACACACACACATAGAGAGAGAGAGAGTTACAGATAAAGGGAGATTTTTGGGACAGAAATACAGAACGCAAAGGAAGAGTTCGAGGAGAAAGTGAGGACTGCAGATGCTGGCGATTAGAGCTGAAAATGTGTTGCTGGAAAAGCGCAGCAGGTCAGACAGCATCCAAGGAACAGGAGATTCGACGTTTCGGACATAAGCCCTTCTTCAGGAATGAGGAAAGTGTGTTCAGCAGGCTAAGAGAAAAGGTAGGGAGGAGGAACTTGGGGGAGGGACGATGGAGATGCGATAGGTGGAAGGAGGTCAAGGTGAGGGTGATAGGCCGGACTGGGGTGGGGGTGGAGAGGTCAGGAAGAAGATTGCAGGTTGGGAAGGCGGTGCTGAGTTCGAGGGATTTGACTGATACAAGGTGGGGGACCGGAAATGAGGAAACTGGAGAAATCTGAGTTCATCCCTTGTGGTTGGAGGGTACCTAGGCGGAGGTTGAGGTGCTGTTCCTCCAACCGTCGTGTTGTTATTGTCTGGCATACCAAACACCTCCTTCACTATCCTATCTAACTGCAACTCCACTTCCAAGGAGCTATGAACCTGCATTCCAAAGGTCCTTTGTTCAGCAACAATCCCTAGAAAACACCATTAAATGTCTAAGTCCTGCTGAGATTTGCTTTCTCAAAACGCAGCACTTCACTTTTATCTAAATTCAACTCCAACTGCCACACCTCAGCCCATTGGCCCATCTGATCCAGATCCCGTTGTAATCTGAGGTAACATTCTTCGCTATCCACAACACCTCCAAATCGACGCGGGAATCTTTGTTTGAAACTGGAGACGCTGATTGATTGTTATCTGAGAACTTCACGTCTGTTTACTTGGGAAAAGGAGGAGGTAGGTACAACATTCAAGAAGGTTCACTGGGGAGCTCTTGAACAGATTGATGTAAGATGTGAGCAGGGATTGATGGTTTTGGCTGGTATAAAACTGGGCCAGTACCCAAGTCCAGCTCAGTTACATCTCAGGCTGATGTTGGAGACAAGGATGGTCCCAGGTGAGTTGCCCGACGACTGGAGAACACACTTTATAGGAAGGGTTGTAGAGATAGAGCAAGGAACTATAGACTAGTGTATTTCAGATCCGTGTTAGAGAAAATTTTGCGAAAAGTGTATGTGAGTAGAAGGCTGTTTGTGTGACTGGAGAGCGGTGTTCCCTGATGTACCACAATGATCAGTGATGTGTCCCTTATTATTTGTAGTATTTATAAATGATGTAGGTGTGAAAGTGGAGGGGGAGTGGCAGCGTGATATGCAAGTCTGTGTTTGACACAAATATTGGCTGGATGTTTGGAAGTGAGGAGGACTTTTTTATGTAACAGGAAGATACAGATGGAATGGGCAGATGGGCGGATCAAAGGCAGATGGAATGTAATCCTGATAAATATGAGGTGATACGCTTTGGAGACAGGAGAGTACACAATGAATGGCAGCACACCAGGAAGCTCAGAGGGTGCTTCTCCACACATCCATGAACGTAACGGGGGAGGATCAAAGGTTACGTAGGAAATCATTGTAAACAGAGTGCATAGCCTTTACTCATTGAGGCATAGATCACAAGAGATATGTAGCACTTTGGTTAGGCCAAGATGGAATACTATTTGAGGTTCTGGGAGCCACATTACAGGAAGGATGTGATGGTTCTGGAAGGGGTACAGAGATTCACTTCCTGGGGGGGGGGGGGTAGTTATCACAGGTCACCTCACAACCATTAAACAGTATTAGGACGAGCACTTGAAGTGTCACACCATTCATGGTTATGGGACTGATGTCGTAAAGTTCGAATAATATGGATCGTGCTGTAATTTCGATGCTATGCTTCTGTGATTGTATGGCTGTGGAAGGTCAATCATTGAACAGCTTACGACAGGATGTAATAGGTTTCAGAAGAGTACATTAAACAAGCGTGAAACGTAAATGCTTCTCAAAGTACAATATACCAAGGTGAAATGTTGGAAAAGATAATTGTAGCTTCCTTACAATCCAACACCAGCGAATGGAGAACAGGAAAATGACAGGTTATGAAGCAAGTACTTCAGTTCTGCCTTCATGAAAGAAAAATACTAAAAACTTCCAAGCAATTCTAAGTCTACTGCGAAAAAAAAAACAGGAAATACAATCAAATCAGTAAATAAATCAGTTTTGGAGCAAATATTTGGACTGAAATCTGATAAATCCCCATGGCCTGATAATCTATATATCTGATTCCTAAAGGAGTTGGTCATGGGAATAATGGATACTTTGCTTGCTGTCTTCCAAATTCCTGATGATTTTGACAGATTTGAGAGCAGGAAATAAAACCCCAATATCTCTAAAAGAGGCAGGGAGACAGCAGGGAATTACAGTCTGCTTAGCACCAAAGAAGCAGTCAAGACAATACAACAGTCTATTAGAAAGAATGCTTTGCCAGGGAACTTTGAGAATTAAATTAGTTTGAAAGTAATGAACATGGATCAAGTCAATGCCAAATTATTAAAGGTGAATCATATTTGAGAATCCGACTGGGAAATAAATTATGACGAAGCAATGGATGCAGTGAATTTGGATTTTCAGAAACTATTTGATGAAGACCCAAGTCTAGTGTTGTGAAAAGGCCATGCTGTCCTTGTTTTATTTTTGAAGGATGAAAAAGCAGTGAATACGAAATGTCTGAGTTTGACTGCTCTAAAATAAAAGCACGTACAATAAGGAGCAAGCTATGGTAGATCTGGTCCTGTGCAATGAGACAGGAATAACTAATAACCTCATAGTTAGAAATCAACTTGGAAGGAATGATTACAGTATGGTTAAATTTAAAATACAGATGGAGAGTGTGAAGATAAAATCCAATACCAGGGTCCTGTGCGGAAACAAGGGAGACAACAATAGAATGAGGGCGGACTTGGCTAAAGTCGACTGAAAACACAGACTTTACAGTGAGAGTTGACGAGCAGTGGAGGATTTTCAAAGAAATCTTTCAAAGTCCTTAGCAAAAGTATATTCAGTAAAAAGGAAAGACTGTGAGAAAAGGGGTAATCTGCATC
This sequence comes from Hemiscyllium ocellatum, assembly GCF_020745735.1. NCBI lineage: Eukaryota > Metazoa > Chordata > Chondrichthyes > Orectolobiformes > Hemiscylliidae > Hemiscyllium > Hemiscyllium ocellatum. The sequence continues at coordinate 28,733,084 of NC_083447.1, read as the reverse complement.
GGGTGTCGAAACAATAATCACGGCTACCAAGTTTAAAGAGAAGGCAGGCAAAGTGGCCAAGAACAGCAGGAACCTAGAAGATTGGAAAAACATTAAAGGGAAACAGAAAGCCACGAAAAGAGCTATAAAGAAAAGTAGGATAGAACACAAGAAAAAAAGCACAGAATCTGAAAAGAGATTGCAGATGATTCCCTAATATATAAAATGAAAATGAGTGGTGAACGTAACTGTTGGTCCTTTAGAGGATGAGAAGGAGCACTCAGTTATAGGATATGATAAAATGGCTGAGGCATTGACCAGTTATTTTGTATCGATCTTCCTAGTGGAAGACACTAATAACATGCCAGTAACCGACAAAGAGGTGAGGGTAGGTGAGGACATGTGCATAATCATTATTACGGAGGAGGTGGTGTTGGGTTAGCTAATGGATCTAAAGGCAGACAAGTCTCCGAATGAAAAGCATTCCAGGGTACCAAAAAGATAGGGGGAGAAATAACAAGTACATTTGTGGTAATTTTCTAAAATTTGCTGAACTCTGAGGCAGTCCCAGCTGATAAGAAAACAGCAAATGAGATGCTACTGTTTAATAAGGCTGGTAGATAAAAGATGGTGAATTATAAACCAGTTAGCTTAATCTGTGTAATGGGGAAGATGCATGAGTGTATTATCAAGGGAAAAATAGCAAGACATTTTGACAGAAATCGGCCCATTGCGCGGACACAGCATTGGTTCTTGAAGGGCAGGTCATGCGTAACAAGTATTTTGGTAATGTATGGAGACATTATGAGCAAGGTAGACAACGTGGTCCCTGTGGATGTGGTGTATCTCAGTTTCCAAAAGGTCTTCGACAAGGTGCTGCACAATAGACTGTGGCAGAAGATAACGATGGCGTTATGGGTAAAGTATTAGTATGGATATAAGATTGGTTGACTAACAGGAAGCAAAGAGTGGGTCTAAATGAATACTATTCATATCTGGCAATCAGTGACTAGTGGCATGCTTCAGGGATCAGTGTTGGGGCTGTAATTATTCACAATTTATATAAATGTTGTGGAGTTGGGAGCATCCGTAGTGTGTCAAAGTTTGCAGATGACACGAAGATGAGTGGCAGAGCAAAATGTGCAGAGATCTAGAAACTTTTTAAGGGGAACACAGATACTTTGACTGAGTAGGCAAATGTCTGGCAGATGGAATACAATGTCAGTAAACGTGAATTCATACATTTTGTTCGGAGTACCAGTAAAAAGGTTTATTACTTGAATGGTAACATGTTGCGGCATGCTGCTCTGCAGAGGGACCTGGGTGTCCATGTGCACGGATCACACAAGGTTGGTCTGCAGATTCAGCAAGTACTGAGGAAGGAAAATGGTATGTTGTCTTTCGTTGCCGAAGAGATTCAATTTAAAATCAGGTAAGTTATTTGCCCGCTGTACAGGGTACTGGTGAGGCCACACCTGGAGTATTGTATGAAGGTTTAGCCGCCTTAATTGAGAAAGAATGTACTGGCATTGGATGGGATGCAGAAGAGTTTCACTGGGTTGAATCCGGATTTGAGAGATAATTTCTTGCTTTTTTCAGATAGTTACCTTATTCTATCTGCTATCCTCTTCTGTTTGTGTTTCATTCAGCTGCATCACTCCTGGAATATCCACCTGAAACCTGTTTAAGTCAATGAGTAAAGATTGGGTCTGCGCTACTTCCTTGAAATGTTTTGAGGAGGTCTGTCCTGGTCCATATCAGTGTGTAACAGCTAGATCTAATATTCTGGCATGGGTTGAGAATGGGAGAGTTTAAAGGAAAAAGTGAATCAGTGTAAACAGTTCTATATATTTTGGAGTGGAAATCAATGACTAGCATGATAATCCAGGAATTGACGTTTGGACCCCAGCTATTCAGAAAGCATGTCAAACATTTGTCCATGGGCATTGTACGTAATCTTTCCAAATCTGCTGATGGCCCCAAATTGAGATTGTGAGTGGGTATTGAGGATGTAAAGAAGTTCAAAGGTGATTGAGACAATTGCAGGGAATGTGCAAATACGTGGAAGGTGAAGAACAATGTGGATAAACGTGACGTTGAGCACATCGGTTGGAAAAATAGAATAGCGGTTAGCATTTCAATAGGAATTTATGTAAATCTGTTCCTCTGTGAAGAGACTTATGTGTATACTTTTGTTGACTTCTTCACCAAATTGACGGACCGAAGTTACTACTTCATTTTTTTTTATCCAGATAGTTAATCACTTCAAAGGATACAGAGTATGTAGTGTTTGGGAAGAGTCAATTAAAGAGTTGTTTGGCAAAACAACAGAGTGGAGAAGGCTCAACGGCTTGGGTGACCTACCCCTTTCCCGATGTTTCTGTGCAGTCTGTGGGAAAGCTCTGTAAATGCTGTTACAAATTCTCGGATGTTAGGAAGGAGGTCTCTAAAGCGTCGACAGGAGTGTGCTTCCCGTTTCCTTTTGCGATGCAGAGGTTGTTGCCCCGTGTTCTGTCCGGGTTAATCTTTTAAGACCTCGGAACAATTTGATACAACGGCCTTGCAGTTTCGGAGACGACTGATGAGTTTACCATATGGCTGTGTAAATGGTGTCACATTTAGGCAAGACAAGGAAAGCACGGGAGATACAGTTCCTAAAAGTACAAGGGGGAAGAAAATTTATGTTGACAATTAACTTGGGCTTCCATGTCAGTATTACTGGCACCAGACTTTACAGCTCGATATTTTATTAATTGCTTCTAACTTCCACCAGCTGCCAAAGCATTAACCTGATCGAGATTAGTAATCCAGTAACATTTCCACAACAGCACCATCTCAATATGGGGACCTAAGCGACACCACACTGAGCTGGATATTTCTTTGCTGTTTGACATCTCTGGCAGAAAGGACTTTCACTAATTTGATTGTCGTGATGGGACTGAGGTGGTGGTAATTGGTCAGCTTGTAATTATTCCCCTCTTAGGGGATGGGACATATTTGAGAAATTTTCCAAATTGCCAGGGAGATGTCAGAGTTGGAGCTTGAATGATACAGCGTCCCCAGGGACACGGCTTGTTGTGCAGCACAAATCTTCAGTCCTTTTGCAAGAATGGTGTCAGGGCCCATTGCCTTTGTCGTATCTAATGTGTTCTGCTGTTTCTTCATGTCACGTACAGCGAATCGAATTGGATGAACACTGGCATTTGTGATTCTGTGGGCATCATTCAAGCAACACCTCTGGCTGAGGATGGTGCAGAGACGGCATCCTTGTCTTTTACACTAACGTACAGGAAGCTTCAATTCTTTCGAGGAATGATAGAGCAATAGCTGCTGCGATGTTAATCGCATAACCTCAGTAATGTTCTGGTGATCTGAGTTCGAATCCTGTTACAGTAGATGGTGGAATTCAAATCCAATACATGTTTGGGATTAAGAGTCTAATGATGAGATCATGAATCAATTGCCAATTGTAGGACAAACCCATCTGGTTCACTGATGTCTTTAAGGAATGGAAACTGCCATCCATACCTGCTCTGGACACATGTAGCTCCAGAACCATAGTAATGTGGTTGACTCTTAACTACCCTCTGGCAATAGGTGACGCCCGAATCCCATTGAACAATGTTGTTTTTAAATAATATTTGTGGTGCCCTCTTTAATCGTCAGTTATTTCATAGTTCAACTCCATTTCTGACTGGATGTAGCGGAACTGTAGAGCTTCTATCTGGTCTGTTTACTTTGTAATCATTTCGACCTCTCTCTCAGATATTAGTCCTGCTGTTTGGAATATAAGTACAGTGGCCAAGTGCGGTAGCTTTAAATGGATTGTCATCAGTTTTAGGTATACATGGTTTTGACACTAGTACATTCAGCAACTCGTCTCTGAAACATCGATCAGATCAATGGGAATGATAGACTGAGGGATTATCCTGGGCATAAAGTTACAGATTGTGATTCAATACAATTCTCCTTCTGTCCAGCTGTGATCGACAGTACCACATGAATTCCCAGTTTTGAGCTTCAATTTCCGCATTACAATTCACTCGTCAATCCCCAAGTTCACACCGTGACCCATTCACCGATCACCCTACGACCTACTCTGGTTTCGGATATGGTAACACTTCCATTTTTATATTCTCATTCTTCTGAGCATTTGTCCATGATGTCACCCCTCTTAACTGTCATGATTCTCAAAACCCCTAAGCACATTCCAACAGGCAGAATCGTGCGTCCGTGGTTAGTGCTACTGCCTTACAACACTACGGACCCAAGTTCGATTCCATCCTCCGGCGACTGTCTGTGTGGAGTTTACACATTCTGCATGGGCTTCTTCCAGGGGCTTCGATTTCCACCCACAGTCCAAAGAAGTGCAGTTTAGGTGCATTGGCCTTGTTCAATTGTCCATTGTGTTCAGGGATGCGTAGGTTGGGTCCATTAGTCAGGGGTAAGTGTAGGGTATGGGAATGGGTCTGGTTGGTTTAGTCTTCAGAGAATCGTTGTGGACTTGTTGGGACGAAGAGCCTGTTTCCACACTGTGGTGATTCTAATTCTAACATTCATATGGATCTTTTCCCTTCCAGTCGTGCCACCTTCGGTGTTTAGATTGAATGTGTTTCTCTCCATTGTTTTCATTAAAAACTCTGAAACATCAATGATGCCAGACTGAAGTCGTTTCAGAACCGATTAATTTCTACATCTTGCATTATTGTTCACTCCCCGGTGTATGACACTCCATGATGGACAGGAAATTTTAGCGGCTTGGACACACGTCTCTCAAGCTGTTCGAAACCAGAAATTGCTGAAGAAATTCAGCATATCGGGCAGTATCTGTGGAGACAGAAAAAAAGAGACAGTGTTTCAAGTGCAGCGTGACCCTTATTCAGAACTGAAAAGAAGTCCTTAATCCCTTGACAAAAGTGGACGAAGGATGATGGGAAACAGAGCATGTGGAGATGAAATGCCACAAAGGAATGAGCTTTTAATTGTGGTGAAAGAGAAACAGATGTAAAATGGGTGTAAATTCAAGTGTAAATGGGATAAATAGTTTCTCTCTACTGTGTGCAAGATACGTAAGTCACAGACAAGGTCATAGGAAACCAGGAAGCAGAACGTCTGAAAAATGGAGAACAGCCATAATGGGGTTTGGTTGTATAATTATGGAATTGAATATACACTCCTACAGGCTGTGATGTTGCAAAATTTCAAATGAGGTGTTACTCAAGCTTGGATTGTGCTTCTTTGGAACATTACAGTAGCTCAGGACCGAAAAGTCAACATGAGAACAACGTAGATTATTGAAATAGGAAGCAAGGGGAAGGTCAGGATTATTCCTACAGACAGAGTGTAAGTGTTCCTTAAAACACTCTCTGTTTGGTCTCCCAAGTGTAAGTGAGACTGCGTTGTGAGCAGCAATGACAGGAGACTGGATTGAACGAATGCAAGTGGCATGCTGCTTCAACTGGAAGTTGTGATTGGGGCCTTAGAGAGTGAGGAGTGAAGAGGTGAATGGGCAAGTGTTGCACCTTCAGCAATTGCATGAGTAGGTGCCATGGGGAAAGTGGGGAAGTGTTCAGGGTGTTCAGGAATGGTCCCCGTGAAATGCTGACAGTGGACGTGAGGGGAAGATGCATTTGATGGTGTAGTCCTGCTGGAGGTGATGGAAGAGGCAGAGGAGGATTCCATGAATGTGGATTCTAGTGCAGTAGGAAGTGATGACAAGGGGAGATATATCATTATTCTGGGAAGGAGGGGATGGACAGATGGCGACACTGTGGGCGATGGGAGAGCGACAGCTGAAGGCCCTGTCCGCCAGAGTTAGGGGATTTCTGGTTTGAAGAAAAAGGAGGTCACGTCAGAGGCAGTTCACTGGAATGTGACATCATCAAACAGAAACAACAGAGATGGAGAAACTGGGAGAATGGAGTCAACCTCCGCTGATCATGTATTCAGCCACATGCAAAAGTTCCTCCTGAATGATTCAAAAGAACCAAATATTAAAATTGAGGATTTCTGACTCACATCTGGTTTGAAAAGAGATGTGGAAATAGACCCAGAGGAAGGTCAGTGGACATACAGGAGCAGATATTCAAGCAGATATCCTATAACGCTCAGGAATTATTGTTTCTGTTTAAAAAAAAGGACTCAGAAGAAGATGAATCACCCGTGGTTGACAAAATCTGTCAACGATGCTATTCAATCGCAAATTAACGAGCATTAGTGTGTGCCCAGATTTAGGGTGTATATTAGAGGGACAATGAGCAGATGCTGGGCATGAATTTCAGCTGTGCTTCCTGAATTACCCCCAGAAACCCCTGCCATTGCTGCTCCATCCTCTTCGTGTTCATCTCCCCTTCCTGATACCAGGTTATCCCTCTCCAATACAGAGCACATTCTATCACATGATGGTTCCTATCTGAGGCGTTTTGATCAGGTCTAACTTCCCCGCACGAGCATCAAGCTGTGTTTTGTGCTGCCACTTTGCCTTTGGTCTCACTGTGACTCGGCCTCTCCATTCATGTTGTTTTACACCTCCCACTCACATCTCATTCCGGAAAGTTTCCTTCTTGGAGTAAACCTTATTTCAAACACCTACGTCCCCCCCCCCCCATCCCAACCCGCACTGAATTCACACTGTGATCCAAATTTCAACAAGTACACTCAGCCTTCATCTCACCCTGCTAAAGGTAACTGCGTACTTACCGTGTGGTATAAGAATTCCCTTTCTTACTTGGATTTGGCCAGGTATACGCTTCCAGTGTAGGGATCATTACGCTCTTTCGACAAAGAAATTCAAGCGTTTGACTTTCTAATGGGACTGGCAAGGATTTCACGGTGTCTTAGTATTGTTACTTTGAGATAAAACAAATCACAGTATGAAGTTTTGTCTGTGTTGTTTACCTGTCATTTTGAATATTGTTTCAAAATTGCAATGCTTACGATTAAATGTTTGTTCTTGAAGTTAGTATTAGATGGAGTGGAGGAGATTGAAAAGTGACGTTATAGAAGTTTATAAAATCATGACAGTCAGGGATTGGGTGGAGAGCCAAGGTATTTTCCCCTGGAGAGGGGGTGGAGGGGAGGGGTTCAAACATAGAGTACATCGTTTTAAGGTGAAAGGGAGAAGATTTAAAAGGGCCAATGGTGCAACTTTTTCACATATAGGGAGATGTGTGTATGGAATGAGCTGCAAGAGGAAAAGTGGTAGATGAAAGCATAGCTACAACATTTAAAATACATTTGGACAAATATAAATGGTAAACGTTTAGAGGCATATGGGACACGTGAAAGCAGCAAGTTTAGTTAAGCATGGACATGTTGGACCAAAGGGTCTTTTTTGCGTGATGTGACTGTATGAATCTAGAAAGCGAGGAAAAAGGGGAAAAAAAGATATGATGTAAGTAATTTGGCAAGAAATATAAAATCAAGCGTCACAAAATTTCCTGTGTATATAAAAAAAAGTTCAAAATCAGTGTGTGACCTTAGGTAGAAATGAAGAATGGAAAGTATATTGAGGTCATTTGGAAGGTGTGACTGGGGAACTGGCTACAGGGAACAGGCACCAGTACTTTTCATTGTTCCTCACAGGGGAAGGTACTGTAAATATGTCAATGATATAAACAAAATATTAATAGGAGGAAAGTTTTTGAACTGACTGTAACAAAAGGAACAAAGTTTTTTGGCAAACAGATAATAGTAAGGGTAGACTGGTCAGCAGTAATTCACAGTTGTTTTTATTTTTTAAAAAGTGGTTACAGAGTGCCCGATGGTACTGCGTGAAAGATCCCATAACTCTGTGGATTTCAGGAGTAGTCCAGCGAAACTGGAGAACCTCCAATGTGGTGCCTGTCTTCAAGAAATGGGCGAATCAGAAAGCATGAAACATTTAGCCTAACCATTATTACTGGGAATCTGCGAGAGTCTATTATTAAGGAAAGAATTGAAGGGCATTTAGAAAAGCTTCACGCAGAATCAGCATGGTTTTGTGAATGGGAAATCATATTTTGCCTGCAAAGTTATTCTGGGAGCACTGAAAATGGAACAAGCGGACTTGATAAAGCGGAACTGGTAGGCATGTGGCTTTCCAGAGATTTTCCACAAGGTATCACAAAATAAGGGTCTTATACAAGACAGAAGCTCATAGTGTTACAGACAATTTATTAGCGTGGGATGACGGATGGTTAACACATAGAAATCAGAGAGTCCGGATTAATGGATCGCAATGATAAAGATATATCTGCTGGCGTATCACAAATACCAGTGCGATGGCATCAGTTATTTACAGTCTATTCTGACAGCCTGACGGCGGGAGCTGAATGCAATATACATCTGAGTTTGAGGATGACACTGCGAACCAAAAAGTAGGCTGTTATTTCACGAAGAAGGCTCCCAACAAAGGAGCAGGTAAAAGGGATTGTGTATGAAATATAAAGTCAGCATGGAGTTGCAGCAAGTAACTAGGTTGATACAGTACGCAGGTTCCTGGGATGAAAGGGTTGAATTATTGAATACATCTAAAATGGTGAGGTGATTATTCATTGTGCTTGAAATGGATGAGCGTGATATTACTGAAACGTAAACGATACAGAGGGGGCTTGACAAGGTAGATGCTGAGAATGTGTTTCCACACCTGGGCTGAATCTCTAACTCAGGGACAGAATAAGGGATATTGATTTCAAACTGAGATACAAAGAAATGTCTTATTTCAGGAGGTCGTGAAGTCTGAATTTCACTAACCCAGAGAGTTGTGGAGGGTGGGTCCCTAACCCAGACAGTTGTGGAGGCTGGGTCACTGAATGATTTTACAGAAGGGCTGATAGGTTTTTGACATATCAGCGAGTTGAGGCATATGAGGGATTAGCAGGAATGTGGAGTTGAGCCCTGGAGGTTGAGAAAACGCCCCCTCCATGGTGACCTCTGACAGTGTGGGGAATTGAACCTGTGCTATTGACCTCCTTCTGCATCACAAACCAGCCGTCCAGCCAACTGAGCCCGTGTGACTGTTTCAGACAGAAACACTCGCAGATAAAGGGCAAGAGAAACTTTCATAACAAGGAAAAAGGTACAATTCAGGTAACGGTCAATGTACCAGCTGGGGATAAAAATGTTTCCTGCTGGAAATTGTGGAAACAAGTGTTTAGATGCTATCTTGAGCTGAATGAAATAAGGTGACACAAGCAAATTAACCAGAGTAATAATTGTGTTTAGATATCAACAACTATTAAATAACAGTATATTTCTGATTGGTCTGTGTGATGCATGCTTACTATTGCATGAAAATAGAAATCTGATGGGATATATTAGTAGGAGAGTCCGTCCCCATGGGAAATGCCTAAGAAACACATACTTCAAAAAACCCAGGATAAAAATTCCTGGGTGTTGTCTGGTCAGAGACAGGAAGCCGGGGCTGAATGCATGAAAGTTCCTATAAAATGGAGCTCAGGAGACAGTCAGACCACTCTCAATCTTATTAAATGGTAGAGCACATTTGAAGGACGGAATGGGCTCATGATGGATTTTAATTTCGTGTGCATGTAATTTTAATTGTTAAAAAAACACACTGTTCCTTTCCCTCATGTTTTCCACACTGGGGCACTTCCATTCTCCTGAAACTGGGAATTGTTTGGAACGTTATCTGGAATATTCCATAATCATCACTCTCCAGAGCATTCTATAAATGAGTGTGGGTATAACAGACGCTCGTGAGAGAGATAGGTGGGGGAGGTGCTGGAGCATGAGCCTTGTTCAGGGGAAGGTGTTATAACAGATATACAGTGAATGTGAGGAAGCAGAGAAAGAATACAATGACCCTTATGCTGACAGAGTGGGGAAGGTTATTGATGCTTGTCCTGTATTGCTGGACATTTCTTCAGACTGCAGATACTGCACTGAGCTGGGTGGGGAGCTCAGACCATGCTCGGTGGGTCTGGTCGTGTGATTCCCTTTGAGAAAAGAATGGTCCCCCTCTCTACTAATCCATTTTCCAGGACATCAATGCCCCTGTCGACAAACCCGTGGTGTAATTGCCCCTTATGGATGGATAGAGCTCTTAAAGGTAGTGGAATCAAGGTTTACGGGGATTTGGCAGGAACAGGATACGGATTGTGGTTGATAAGCTATAATCATAATGAATGTTGCTGCTGGCTCGAAGGGCCGAATTGCCTACTCCTACACCTATTGTCTATTTTCTATTAACTATTGTCTCATTTGCCATGCTCAGCCTAAACTGGGCAGGGCATCTCCGAACTGAGAAAGCTCAATTATTTGCCCACTGGCGTTTATTTTTGGCATCCGTGCAAGGGATCACGGAATATCCAGGGATTTTCGGCGATGGTGAATACCTCCAACCATGATGAGTGGAAGAATCAGGCTGGCATTGAATGACAGGGACACCATGCGGTGGGTTGGTTAGTTAATGAGGTGAGTTCGATAAGATAGCACCAGGAAACTCGCTCAGTCTCATACAGCCAATCCCTCTGCCACTCAATGAAAATGACACTGAGGGAAATTAGTGTTAGATTCAGCCCAGAGTCAAAGACTCTGCATACCCCACTCCCAGGTACAAAACAGCAGAAAAAAATCCTCATCCAAAACTCTCTATCATCTGAACTCACACCAATATTCCATTCCCCCATCATTCCTGGTAATGTTGGCTTATGTTGTCAGATGCTATCGACATGTCTACATTCAGAAATTTGAAACCAGTGAACATACCTTTCCATGAAATTGTTTCTCAAACCCCTCCCCCACACACCACCCCCCTCGACCCCACCCGCGTCTATATCCCAAACTACTTTCATTTAAAGTCGTGCAATCCTACTGCATGGAGACAGACCCTTCAGCCAGAACTGGTCCATTCCGACCAAAAAGTCTGTCCACATACACTCCATGTCCCTGTACGTTGCCCATATCCTTCGCAGCCTTTCATATACATGCGTTTTTCTAACAAAATGCAGCGAGATTTTGTAACATCGAGAAAGGCATCAAGAAAAATCTCGCTGAATCTACCACTCACCTCACGACGTTGCTCAGTTTTTTACACAGAAACAGTTTGACTGCAGCTTAGAATCAAGAAGGAGAAGCAAACACTGGTGGGGGATGTGCATGGAAGTCAATGCTGTAGGGAACGTTTTGCCTATGTGATAAATAGGAAATAATATACACAAGCATTTGCAGGATTTGGTTGCATCTGAAGGAAGAAATTCGAAAATTGTGTCTCCCGAAGAGCACAGCCAGTCAGGCAGAATCCGAGGAGCAGGAAAGATTATATTTCAGGTATAAATCCTTCATCGGGAATTCACTTTAGAATTCAATGCATTTGCAGTTGTCACTTTCTCACAATCCTTTGTCAGAAGAGAACAAAGTCAATGTTTCAAATCTGGGGAGTCTTCAACTGAAAAGTATTGTTTACCGATCTCCAGTGTATACAGCTCTTTGTTTTATTTTAGATCAGCAATTATGTTGCATGCTGCAGTATTAATGGAACACTTGATCTGGAAAGGAGGGGAAGGAATGAGGGCAGATATGCAAGAAATGTGTCAGTCACAGCTTAAGGCCCTGTCCATTGGAATGTGAAGCCTGGGGAGAAGGTAAAGGAGGGCTTGGCAGAGACTCCACGCTGGAATTCGACATCATCTGAACAGATGTAACAGATCCAGATACAGTGGGAGAAATCAGTCACTCACTCCGATGGTCGTTAGGTGGCAAAGGGCCAAAACTACTGCCTCAGACCACCAATGACCTGGGTTCAATTCCACCTTTTGGTGATTCTTTGTGCGGTGTTTGCAATTTTTCCCAGTGTTTGTGTGGGTTTCCTTCGGGTGCTTGGTTTTCCTCCCACAGTCTAAAAATGCACAGGATAGGTTCAGTAGCCTCACTAAACTGCAGGTTAGGTGGATTGTCTAAGGGAAATGTAGAGTTACTGAAGTAAAGTATGTGTGTGTTGGTCAGCATGTTATCTGGAGGGTCAGTGTGAACTCGATGGGCCAAATGGCCTGTTTCCACACTGCAAGGTTTCTATAGTTTCTATTTAGCTGTCTGCGTTTGGAAACACTTCCCAGGATCCTGCCTACAAGTGCTGATCCAATTTGGCTCATAAAAATGTTACACCATCCGTTTGTCTGACATTAATTCCATCAGCCACTCCTCGGCACTTTGGCACATCTTATCAGGGTTCCGTTTTACTCTGAGTTAATTTCTTTACTATACACTACTTCACCAATTTTGGTATTACCTGTACACTCACTAACCATTCCTAGTCATATTCACATCCAAATCATTTACATAAATGACAAAACTCATGAGATCCTTGTGGCAGACTGCTGGTCACAGGCCTCCAGTCCAAATAAAATATGCTGCACCAGCATTACCTTCATCTCTTACCTTTGAGCGGATTACCTACAACTCTCCCTGTATTCCATGCGATCGAACCATGCTTAACAGTTTACCACGTGGAAGCTTTTTGAATGCCTTATTAAAGTCCATATTCTATTCCACAGTTCTATTTTTGTGACTTCATCAATCTAATTCGTCACTTCTTTAATAAACAAAATCAAATTTGTGAGACTAGATTTCCAACATGCAAAGTCATGTTGACTACCACTAATCAGAATTTACTTTTCCAAACACAAGTAAATTCTGTCCCTCAGAATTCCCTCCAACAACTTACCCAGCAATGACATCAGGACCAGCGGTCTATAGTTTCCTCATTTTTCCTTGCCAACTGTTCTTAAACAATGGCAAAACCTTACCTGTGGCTGTCCATGATAAAAGTCTCTCAGCCAGATATCAAACAATGGCTTCCCTAGCTTCACATAAGATTCTGGGGTACACCTGATCAGGTCATAGAACACAAAACAGTGCAGCACAGTACAGGCCCTTGAGCTGTTGATGTTGTGCCGGCAGTTTCTCCAACTCTAAGATCAGACTAACCTATGTGCCCTTCATTGTACTAACTTCCAAGTGTCTATCCAAGAGTCAGATAAAGGGTCAGAGGGCGTTATGCACCTTAATGCCTTTTAAGATGGCCAGCTCCTCATCTTCAGTAATATGGACACTTTTCAAGATATCAACATTTATTTCCTCAAGTTCTCTACCTTCCATATCCTACTCCAAAGTAAATACTGATCGAAAATAGTTATGTAAAATCTCACCAATCTCCTGTAGATCCACACATAGGTCACTTTGCTGATCTTTAAAGGGCCCTGTCTTCACCCTCGTTACTCTTTTGACCTCAATGCACTGGTGGAATCGCTTTGGATTGTCCCTTACATTATTTTCAAACGATATCTTATGCCCCAGTTTACCCTCCTGCTTTCCCTCTTTAGTATTAGCATACAGCCCTGGTACTCCTCGATGGATTCATTCGATCCCTCCTGTCTATACCTATCATATGCTTCCGTCTTTTTCTTGTACAGAACCTCAATTCCACTCGCCATCCAGCATTCCCGACACCTACCAGCCTTGCATTGCTCATGAACTGGAACATACTCTCTCTAGACTCTGTAATCTCATTTGTGAAGGCCTCCACCTTTCCTGCCACGAGCTTCTCCCAAGCAGCTTTTGAAATTGCCTATATAAAGCGGTCAAAGTTGGCCTGATTCAATTTGGAACTTTACCATTTATGTCAGGACTGTTCTTCTCCATAACAATTTTAAAACTGGTAGTTACTGAATAACAGGCTCAAGAAGCAGAATGGCCTCCTCCTGTCCCTCTGTCACAGACTCAATATTCTGAATGACCTCCTCCTGTCCCTCGGCAACAGACTTGAGAAGATGAATGGCCTCCTTCTGTCTCTCTATAACAGGCTCAGTGGGCTGAATGGCCACCTCCTGTCCCTCTGTAACAGGCTCAATAGCCTGAATGGCCTCCTCCTGTCCATTTGCAATATACCCGAGAGGCTGAATGGTCTACTCCTATCCCTCTGCAACAGACCTGAGAGGCTTTATGGCCTCCCACTGTCCTTCTGTAACAGGGTCGAGTGGCTGAATGTTCTCCTCCTGTCCCTCTGTGACAGACACATGGGCACAGAATTAACTTCTCCTGTTCGTGAGCAGTAGTCTCAATGCTCTGAATGATGTCACAAGGAGTAGCACTGCACAACGCCAATGGGCAATACATAGTGGACACTGGTTTATTGTCTATGGAAGTGTCCCCACTGGTCACCTTATGCAGCTAGTTTTTTTTAAATCTCTATCTCCTTTTATTAACAGTATTTAATGTAAACAGTTCCACATACAACGAAGAAAGAATAAGAAGATTGAAAGATTTATCGACCATCCCTAAGCAACGCCCATCTATTCCACGCAGACTGAGTAAATGTTCCCTTTTATGGGATAGGAAAAGTTATGTAAGGAAGGAGTTAACTGAGCCTTTTTGCTGAGTGTGCGTAATGCCAGTCTCTATGGATTGTCATTATCCCAGTGGAGGAGTTCCATCTTTTAATGATAAATGGGTTCCGTTGATTGTACTATTCCACACTATGAGAGGGAGCATCACCAACATCATTAATAGGGATCGGCAGCTCAAGAGAGGCAGTGGGGAGAGATCAGAATGAGAGCACAAGTGTCTGAAATGTTCCAACAATGAATCAGAATCTGAGGACATCAGACTGGAATGTTCAAACAACTTTTCACAATCTGAGAATATTAGGCTGGAATGATTCAAGAATGGACAGGAGTATATATTGGCACATTTGGTATCTCTCTACATATTATGATCAATTGCTTTTATCGTGGCGGATCGAAGAGGCACTTTACATTATTAAATATTTTTATTATCCAATCCTGGCTTTCGTTGGTGTCCCTGGTAAGTCTCAATGTTCAGTCATTAATTTTATAAATCATGATTGACTGTAATACTGTCCTTTAATAGATTCTACTATCATTCTCGCTGTTATTGTTCCTGCTGAGTCTCTAAATCGAGATGTTCACTTTACAAACCATAACTAACTGCAGCAATGAACTTGTTAATTCACTCTCTCCCACCTTGCTTCTGGCAGTGTTACTCATGGGTCTTTATGTTGACCTGTCCAGTTTCAACTGGGAATCGTGATCCATTGTATCACTGCCCTTGCTGCTTTAATATTGAAAGCATTGACGTCACTATGTTCTGTT
The DNA here is from genome assembly GCF_020745735.1 of Hemiscyllium ocellatum. NCBI lineage: Eukaryota > Metazoa > Chordata > Chondrichthyes > Orectolobiformes > Hemiscylliidae > Hemiscyllium > Hemiscyllium ocellatum. The sequence continues at coordinate 28,717,995 of NC_083447.1, read as the reverse complement.
CTGGTTACAGACTGCATTTCGTTCCTCTGACTACATCCCATCCCTGGTCAATTCTGAGGCTGACATACACTGGCATAGTCTACACAGCTCCCCATGCTGAGCAGACAGTCCAGCTCACTGAGAAATACACTGGCACGGTCTGCACAGCTCCCCATGCTGGGCAGAAAGTCCACCTTACTGAGCAATACACTGGCACGGTCTGCACAGCTCCCCATGCTGGGCAGATAGTCCACCTTACTGAGCAATACACTGGAACGGTCTGCACAGCTCACTATGCTGGACAGATAGTTCAGCTTACTGAGCAATAGCTGAAAATGTGTTGCTGGAAAAGCGCAGCAGGTCAGGCAGCATCCAAAGAGCAGGAGAATAGACATATCGGGCATGTGGCCTTCTTCAGGAAGAAGGGCTCATGCCCGAAACGTCGACTCTCCTGCTCCTTGGATGCTACCTGACCTGCTGCGCTTTTCCAGCAACACATTTTCAACTCTAGTCTCCAGCAGCTGCAGTCCTCACTTTCTCCTTACTAAGCATTACACTGGTACAGTCTGCACAGCTCGCCACGCTGGGCATGTAGTTCATTTTACTAACCAATACATTGGCATAGTCAGCAGACCTTCCCAGTTAGTCCCACTGCCCTGTCTTTTTCTCCATATTTCACCAACATGGCCTATTTCTATCTTTATTATCTGCTTCTTTCTTTAATGTGAATGTTTTGTCCCTCTGGACTTGCCCTGGCTTTGGGTTTTGGCTGCCTACTGTATCGAGTGCTGACATTCTGAAACTCAGAAACAATGAAATGGTGTGTGTGGATTGTTGTTCACTTCCCCGTGTGTCCCATGTTCTATGTTATTTCTGCAATCCTGCAGTGCTCTTGCACTACTCCCACACACATGGAAAAAAAGGTTGACAATTTAATGATCAATGTTGGACAGGAGGGATTCAGCAGTTTGACTCACGTCTTTGAAATTTAGGCTGTGCCTATCCACTGAATGTCTGTGTTTGTCCCTCTCAGCTGATCGTGTGGTCAGCAACAAGAGGAAGCCCTCGAGTATTTTTGTGAAGGGACAGGCATCGAACTTGCGTCGGAGGCTGAGAGGTGACCGTATAGAGGTTTGCAAAATTATGACTGGCATGGATAGAGTAAATAGACAAAGTATTTTCCCTGGGGTCGGGGAGTCCAGCAATAGAGGGCATAGGTTTAGGGTGAAAGGGGAAAGAGACCTAAGGGACAACTTTTTCACATAGTGTAGTACGTGTATGGAATGAGCTGCCGGAGGAAGTGATGGAGGCTGGTACAATTGCAACATTTAAGAGGCATTTGGATCGGTATATGAATAGGAAGGGTTTGGAGAGATATGGGCGGGGTGCTGGCAGGTAGTACTAGGTTGAGTTGGGATATCGGGTCGGCAAGGACGGGTTGGACCAAAACGTCTGTTTCCATGTTGTACATCTGTGTGACTCTATGACTCTATGAAAATCTTCTGACTGACTCCTGTTGATCAAAATTTAGTGGAGGTGTTGGGGATGGTTTGCTGGAGGGTGTGCAGTGAGCTGCCACAGACATTCAGGGAGACCTGAGGATTTTGTGACCCAACTGAGGATGGAGCATCGGGACTGTAGTTACAGTCTCTTGGTCTGTAACATGAACAACAAATGGAACAGAGGCTGCAGAGTGTGGAAGCTCTGAAACCAGGGCGTGAGTCTGTGTGGGGAAAGGGATCTGCCATATCTATCTGTGTCTTAACGAGGTCACACACACCTGACACCCTTGCATGTACATGTGCACACACACGCACACGCTGTTTCTCTTGCACACACACATACACCCTCTCTCTCACTCTTCCACTACTGCCGTGCACACACACACTCCACATTTCTCACATGCATACACACAAATCTGTGGGGTGAATTTGAATTTCCAGATTTGTATTTGCAAATGCATTCTATTTTGTTTTTTTTTAAAAAAAACATGCACTTAGTAGGCAGTCAGCCAATGTGCATTTTATAAAATCCTGCCTTGGAATTAAAACCCGTCTGATTCTAAACAGACTCCAAACAAGACCTTCCCTGGTTTTGTTCCGGAAAGGTCACATCTTCGCAAACATAATAGATTTCTTTATGGAAGTGAAAATTGACAGTGAGGAAAGGGCTGTAGATGTCAGATACTGGACTTCGGTAAGGTTTTTGACAAGGTAAGCTGATGAAGAAGGTGAAGTTGCAAGGGGTCCAGGGTCTACTAGCTAAATGGATGGAGAACAGGCTGAGCAGCATCAGACAGAGGATAGCTGTGGAAGGAATTTTCTCAAAATGAAAAACTGTTCTATGTGCTGTTTCACAGGGTTCAATGCTGGGACCATCATTGTTTATGATACGCATAAATGAACTGAAGGAAGGTAAAGGTGATCTGATTAATAAGTTTGCAGATTGCACTAAGATTGGTGGAGTAGCAGAAAGTGAAGGGGACTGTCAGAGAATGCAGCAGAAAATAGATAGATTGGAGAGTTGTGCAGAGAAATGGCAAATGAAGTTCAATCTGGACAAATGTGAGATGATGCATTTCGGAAGATGCAATTCAAGAGTGAACTATAGCGTAAATGGAAAAAGCCCTGGGCAAAATTGATGTGCAGAGAGATTTGGGTGTTCAGGTCCATTGTTCCTTAGAGGGGCAGGTCGATAGAGTGGTCACGAAGGCAAACAGCATTCTTTACTTCACGCATTCCACCATTTTAAGAAGGGAAGAAAAGGGATAGTGGCGAAATACAGACCAATTAACTTGTCATTGACAGAAGGGAATCTGTTGGAATTTATTGTGTACAAGAGATAACAGGTCATGTTCCAATTGTGTACGGTTTTGGTTCGACAACATTTGGAATAGTTCATACAGTTCTGATCGCCACATTACCAAAAAGTTGTGGATGCTTTGGAAAGGGTACAGAGGAGTTTCACCAGGATGTTGCCTGGTATTGGAGGGAACTGGCCATGAAGAGAGGTTTGGTAGATTAGGATTATTTTCATAAGACTGACGGAAGATCGGGGACCTGATTGAGTTCTATAAAATCATGAGAGGTATAGACAGGGTGGATAGCAAGACACTTATTCCCAAAGTGGGGTACTCAATTTCTAGTGGTCAGGAATTCAAGATGAGAGGGGAAAGGTTAATGGGAGATATGTTAAGAAAGTTCTTTACACATAGACTGGTAGATGGCTGAAAAGTAATGCCAGCAGAAGAGGTAGACGTGGTCACGCTAGCGGCATTTAATATGTATGTAGACAGATACATTAACGGGTAGGGAGCAGAGGGATACAGATCCTTCGAAAATAGGTGATAAGTTTAGGTTGGTACAGGCTTGGCGGGCCCGGAGGGTCTGTTCCTGTGCTGCATTTTTTTGTTCTTGGTAAATACTGGCGAAAAATGTCTGTTCATATTCGAAAGTAAAATGAAAACAGGCCAAATATGGCACAGTGAATGTATGGACAGGATAATTTTTTGTAGTGGACAGAAAATTGACAGGGAGACGAAACTGTTACATTATGTCTGTCTTCACGGACGAAGATCCAGACAATATCCCAGAAATACCATAGAATTTTTGTAATTAAACACTAAAATCATTCATACTATTGACGTGGTAGTATACGACAACATATCTGGATTGAGGATTGGTAAGTCTGACAGACCAGATGTACTTCATACTGCAATTTCCGTGAAAGCAGCAATACACAGATGGTTTGTATTGTAGATACTGTATTTATTCGTGTTCAATTTGAAAGGATATCAATGCATTCCAATGATTTAAGAAAGGAAGCCGGAGAGTGGAAAACTACAGACCAGTTTACTTGTCATCTACAGGAAGTCATCTTTTGTAATCTATCATAACGAATGTAATATTGGACACTGTGAAAGTAATAACAAACTTCAAGAGAATTATTCTGCATTTATGAAAGGGAAGTTACAAGTTACAAATGTTTTGTTTGAAGATATATCTTGTAGACCTAAACATAGAGAAGCAATGGATGCCATATAGTCAGATATTCAGGAGGATTTTTAATCAGCACACACAAAAGATATGTTAGCAGAAAACATTAAAGCAAAGTGTATTGGGAGGAACATATACAAACAGGGAAGATAAAAGTTAAGTTTGCCTTCATTTAAAGGGAATCCGAATACAGATGATGAAGTGTCAACTAGATTCAAAGCATTAACTTGCTCTCTCTTTACGGATGCTGTCTGACTTACTGTGATGTCTAGCATGTGTTAGTTTCAGTACAGATTCCAGCTTCTGCAGTACTTTATTCCGACCAGCAATAAAAATATTCTGCACTAGTTACACAGAGTGCTGGTGAGACTGCACCTGGAGCATTTTATACAATTTTGCTGTCTGGATCTAAATAAAATATACTGATACCACATACTGAATGGACATTCTCCAGATTCATGCCTCAGATAGCAAGGTTTTCTCCTAACGAAACTTGGCCTGAGATCAAGGCGGGAATCTGTTTGTGAATCTGGTGAGCATTGATAGATTGATATATGAGAGCTTCATGTCTGTTTTACTTGGGAGAAGGAGGATGCAGGGACAGAATTCCAGAAGATGGACTGAGAGGCTCTTGAGCAGATTGATGCAAGATGTGTACAGGGCTTGCTTGATAGTTTTGGCTGGTAAAAAAATTGGACACGTCCCTCGATCCAGCTCAGTTACACCTCAGGCTGCTGTTGGAAACAAGGGATGAAAGGCACTGATGCAAATGTGTAAATGCAATCTGGTCACAGGTAAGTGCTGAGGACTGGAAAACTCCATTTATGGGAAGGTTTGTAGAGATTAACCAAGGAACTACATACCAGTGAGTAGCAGATCAGTGTGCGAGAAACTATTGTGGAAAATAGGTGGCTGTTGAAGACTGTTTGTGTGTCAGTGCTATGTCCCTTATTATTTGTGGTATTCAAAATTGATATAGATGTGAATGTGAAGGGGCATGGAGAGAGTGTAATAATTAGGTTTGTGTCTGACACATAGATTACTCGGGTGATTGGCAGTGAGGGGGAACGTCTAACGTTACTGGAAGATGCAGATGGAACGGTCAGATGGGCAGATCAATGGCAGATGGAATGTAATCCTGATAAATATGAGGAAGAAGAAACCAGACAGAGGAGGACCCAATAAATGGCAGCGGACTCGGAATTTCAGAGGATGCTTCTCCACACATCCTTGAATGTGACGGGAATGGGTAATAGATTAGTTAAGAAGTAATTGGAGACAATAGGCATAGCCTTTACTAATCGAGGCATAGATTACAAGAGCTATACAGCAATTGGGTTAGGCTAAGATGGAATACTGTGTGCAGTTCAGGGCTCTACATTACAGGAAAGATGTGATTGCACTGAAAGTGGCACAGAAGAGAGTCACCACGATGTTCCCTGCAATGGAGCATATCAGCTTTAGAGAGTGGCTGGATAAGCTCGGGTTGTTTACTTTGGAGCAGAGAATACTGAGAGGGAACATGATTCCGTAGGGTAAGATTATGAAGGGCATGGACAGGATGGAGAGACAGCAGTGGTTGCTTGAAGTCAGAGGGTCAAGAACAAAGGAGGACACTTTTAAAGTGAAGGGTTTGAGGTTTAGGGAGGATTTCAGGATAGTTTTTCACCCAGTGGATGTTGGTGTCTGGAATACACTTTTTTGAGGGAAGTTATTGTGGGTCATCTCACAGCCGTGAAAAGGTACCTGTACAAGCACTTGAAGTGTCATAACACTCGCGCCTACCGCCCTGATGTTTGAAAGTGGGACTAATGTAGATTGTACTGTATTTCTGACTGTACAGAGTATGCTTCTGTGATTGTATGACTGTTAAAGGTCAATCACTGAGCAGCTTAAGACAGGAAATGATCGGTTTATGAAGCGTACATTAAATGGAGTGAAATGTAAAAGCTTCTCAACATAGAGTATAAAAAGGTGAAATGTGAGAGAAAATCATTGTAGCTGAAACCAGAGAACGGAGAACAGGAAAATGTCAACACTATGAAGCAAACACTTCTGTTCTGCCTTCACAAAAGAAAACATTTGAAAAAGTAAATTTCAAGCACATCTCAATCTACTGAGAAAAAGTAAATAGAATCAAATCTGTACATAAACAGTTTTAGATAAATTACATTGACTGAAATCTGATAAATCCCCATGACCTGTTAATCTTCTCGTTGATTACTAATGGAGGTGGCCAAGGTAATAATGAATACTCTGTTTATCCTCTTCCAAATGCTTGATGATTCTGGAACTGAATTCACAGATTTGACAGCAGCAAATGTAATCCCAGTATTGCTAAATGAGGCAGGGAATCACAGTCTGCTTAGCACCAAAAAAAATCAGGACAATACAAAAGTCTATTAGAAAGGACGAATTACAAGGGAACTTTGAAAATTACATTAGTGGAAAAGTAATGAACATAGGAAAAGTCATTGACGATTTATTAAAGGCCAATCATATTTGAGAAACTGATTGAGAAATAAATTACGGTGCAGCAATGGATGCAGTGAATTTGGATTATCAGAAACACTTTTGATGAAGTCCCAAGTCTAGTTTTGTAACAATGCTACTCCTTTAACAAGTTTATTCTGTCCTTGTTTTATTTTTCATGGACGTCTTAAAAGCAACGAATCCAAAAAGTCTGGGTTTGACTACTTGGCAATGTTTTCAAGTATAACATAATCGCATGCATAGTGAGGAGCAAGGTCTCACAGGTCTCGTGATGTACAATGAGACAAGAATAATTATTCACATCATAGTGAAGGAGAGATCACAGTATGGTTGAATTTCGAATACAGATGGAGAGTGTGAAGATAAAATCCAATACCAGGGTACCGTGCTTCAGCAAGGGAGACTACAATACAATGAAGGAGGCGTAGGCGAAAGTCGCCTCGAAACAAATACTTCATGATGGGAGAGTCGACTAGCAGTGGATAATTTTCAAAGAAGATTTTTAATTTCCGTGGCAAAAGTATATTCCAGGGACAAGGAAAGACTCTAAGAAAATGGGTAATCTGTCAATTGTGTCTAAGAAAATAAGGGACGCTATCAAATTGAAAGAGAAGGAATGCGAAGTGGCCAAGAACAGCAGAAACCTAGAAGCTTGGGGAAAACTATAAAGGTCAACAGAAAGCCACAAAATGAATTATAAAGAAAAATATGATAGAACACTAGAGAAAACAAAACAAAAAAACAAGTACAGTATATAACGATAGATAGATGATAGTATATACCATAAATATATTAAAAAAAAATGACTTGAGTAAATGTTGGTGCTTCAGAGGATGGGAAGAGTCATTTAGTTATAGGATATGACGAAATGACCGAGGCATTGAACAGGTGTTTGGTATCTATCATCATAGTGAATGACACTAATAGCATGCTAGTAATTGCCGAAGAGGCGGAGGTCGGTGAGGACCTTGGAAACAATCATTATTATGGAAGAGATAGCATTGGGCAAGCTAACGGAGCTGAGGGTAGGCAAGTCTCCTGGCCATGATGGAATGCATCCCATGGTTCTAGAAAAGATCGTGGGAGAAATAGTAAATGCAATTGTGGTAGTTTGACAAAATTTGCTGAACTCCATGGCATTCCCAGCAGATTGGAAAAGAGCACATGTGACACCACTGTTTAAAAAGGGAGGTAAACAAAATATGGGAAATTATAGACCAGTTATCTTTTCCTGTGTAGTTGGGAAACTGCTTGAGTGTATTATCAAGGAAGAAATAGCAAGGCATTTCAATAGAAATCGTCCCATTGTGCAGACGCAGCATGGGTTCATGAAGGACAGGTCATGTTTAACAAGTCTTTTGGAAATCTATGGAGTTAATATGGAGCAAAGTGGACAACGAGGCCCCAGTGTCTATGGTGTACCTAGATTTTCAAAAGGTCTTCAACAAGTTGCCGCACAACAAGCTACTGCACAAGAAAATGGTGCATGACGTTACGGGCAAAGTATCAGTATAGATAGAGGATTGCTTCACTAACAGGAAGCAAATTGTGAGTGCAAGTGAGTGATATTCTGGCTGGCAATCAATATTTGTTGGTGTGCCTCAGGGATCAGTGTTGGGGCCACAATTATTCACAATTTATATAGATGATTTGGAGTTGGAGAGAACGTATAATGTGTCAAGGTTTGCAGATGACACGAAGGTGCGTTTAATAGCAAAGCATGCAGAGGACTGTGGGACTTGGTGGATGAACATAGATACTTTGAGGGAGTGAGTAAAGGTCTGGCAGATGGAAATAAATATTGATAAATGTGATGCGATCCATTTTGTTGGGAGTGCCAGTAAAAAAGATTATTACTTGAATGGTAAAACGTTGCAGCCTGCTGATGTGCAGAGGGACCTGCGTGTCCATGTGCATGAATCACAGAAGGTTGATCTGCAGGTACAGCAGTTACTGAGGAAAGCAAATGTAATGTTGCCCTTCATTGCTAAACGGATCGAGGTTATCAGCAGGGAGGTTATGTTGCAGCTGTCCAGGGTGCTGCTCACGCCACACCTGGAGTACTGCATGCAGTTTTGTTCTCCTTACTTCAGGAAGGGTATACTGGCACTGGAGGGAGTGCAGAGGTGGTTTATTCGGGTGATTCTAGAGGTGAGGGGGTTGGCTTATGAGGTGTGACTTAGCGTATTGGAACTATATTTATTGGAATTTAGAAGAATGAGAGGATGACCTCATACAAACATATAAAATTATGCAGTCAGTATATGAGATAGAAGTAGACAGTATGCTTCCACTGGCAGGTGAAGCTAGGACAAGAGGGAATGACCTCAACATTAGAGGGAGTAGATTTAGGATTGAATTGAGAAGGGACCTCTTCACCCAGAGGTTTGTAATCTCTGGAATTCCCTGCCCAGTTAGGTAGTTCATACTAATTCAGTAAATGTATTTAAAACTGAGGTAGATACTGTTTGAATAATAAAGTAAATAATGGATACGGTAACAGCGCGGGAAGGTAGATCAGAGTCTACGAGTAGATCAGTCTTGATCTTATTGAATGGCAGAGGACCAGACCGCCTCCTCCTGCTCCTAGTTCTTCTGTTCTTAAGAAAGTGGAGTGGCCAGTTATCCTAATTCAGCTCCCCTGCTTTGGTTTGTTTGATATGATTTTCGCAGTCTGGCTGTTTACTTAAAGCAGGCAGCCAGTTGTAAAGCTCCCGGACCCAGAGAAGCAGGTCAATGTCGTTCGTCACTCTCTCTGACAACTCTCCTGTAAGAAACTGGGTTTGTTTATTTTTTTTCCTTTCGGCTTTGCCATGGGATGTTATATCAAGTACTTGAAACACCTTCATTAAGTTGGGATAATCTGTTGGGTTTTCAGTTGGGTTAAGTTATTCTGTATTGTATCCTCTTGTGTTTGTGTCTCACTCAGTAATCTTGCAAAGACATTCTGTTTTGTTTAAAACTAAGCGATTTGACCAGCTGCGTCACTCCTGGAATATCCGCCTTACACTTGCTGAAGTCAGCGAGCAAACGTTGGGTCTGTGCTATTTCCTTGAAATGATTTGAGAGGGTCTGTCCTGGCCCACAACAGTGTGTAACAGCGAGATCTAATATACTGGCATGGGTTGAGAATAGGAGAGCTGACAGGAAAAAGTGAATCAGCATAAACCATTCTAGATATTTTGCAGTAGAAAGCAATGACTAGCGGGATAATCCAGGAATTCCTGTTTGGGCCCCATCTATTCAGAAAACAGATCAAACATTTGTTCATGTGTATTAAATGTAATCTTTCCAAATCTGCGGATGGTACCTGTCTGAGATTGTGAGTGGGTGAGGAGGATATCAAAAAAGTTTCAAGGTGATTGAGACAGGTGGCCGAAATAATAAAATACATGGCAGATGAAGAACAATGTGGATAGACGTAACATGGAGCAATTTGGTAGGAAAAAATAGACGAACATTTCAAAAGGAAAAAACGTTGCTGCATGAAGATACTTATGTGCATACATTTGTTGACTTCTTCAGCACCAAGCTCCAAGGCCCATGCAGGGCAGTGAGTTCTGAAGCCAGAAATCAATACTGGGATTGATATTGAAACGCTGACCAGTATACATAGACACACCAATTGGGGAGCTGTATCATTGAAAAGGATCTCGATCTCCTTGTACACCAGTCACCGAAAGCAATACTGCTGCAACAGAAAGCAGGTAGAAAGATAAATGGTGTGTTGACCTTCATTTCCGGGGGATTTAAGCTCAGGTGTGTCTTACGACAGCTACACAGGGCCTTGGTGAGCTCCCATCTCGAACATTGTGCAATATGTGTGCAGTATTGGTCTCCTTATCTGACAAAGCACAAACCTGACACTGAGGGAGTGCAGTCAGTATCACCAGACTGATCTCTGGAATGACAGGCTTCCTGTGGGAGCAGAGCTTGAGGCGACTGGGCCTGTATTCCACGGAGTTTAAGAAAATGGGTGGAGATCGCAGTGAAATATATATAACTCTGACAGGGTGAAACAGATTGTCAGCAGGGATGGTAATTCCACTGGATGGGACGTCTAAAACAAAGGTCACAGTATTAGGTGCAGGCAAGCCACTCTGCATTCAGATGAGAATAAATGTCTCCACTCGCAGTCTGGTGAACCTGGGGAATTCTGTCCCACGTAAGACTGTGGAAACTAAGGCACTGAATATAGATAAGGATTTCGAGACACTAAAGGGGTGAAGTTGCAGCAGTAGTTTGGTGTGGAGATACAGGAGCAGCCATTGTTATATTGAATGGGAGAACAAAATTGACGGACCAAAGTTCCTACTTCATATTTTTCTGATATATGATCACTTCAAAGGATATACTATATATAGTGTTAGGGAAAAGTGAATTGAAGAGTTGTTTAGTCAAAACCTAGATTGGGGAAGGCTCAATGTGTTGAAAGCTGAAAATGTGTTGCTGATTAAAGCACAGCAGGTTAGGCAGCATCTCAGGAATAGGAAATTCGACGTTTCCAGCATAAGCCCTTCATCGGGAAGGGCCTGATGAAAGGCTTATGCTCGAAACGTCGAATTTCCTATTCCTGAGATTCTGCCTAACCTGCTGTGCTTTAACCAGCAATGCATTTTCAGCTGTGATCTCCAGCATCTGCAGACCTCATTTTTTACTCAATGTGTTGAAAGGCCCACTCATTTCACGATGTTTCTGTGCAGTCTGTGGGAAAGCTCTGTTAATGTTGTCATAACCTCTCAGATGTAAGGAAGGAGGTCTCTGCAGTGTCGACAGGACTGTGCTTCCTATTCCATTTTCCGATTCAGAGGCTGGTGCCTGGTGTTATGTCATTTTTATCCATTAAGACCTCGGAGAAGTTTGATATAACGGCCTTGCATGGCCGCTTCAGAGACCATTGGAGAGTTTAGCACATGTTTGTGTGTCTGGAGTCACTTTTTGGCTCGACCAGGAAAGCACGGGAGATTCACTTCCTGAATGTACACTGGGGAATGAAATTTACGTTAACAATTGACATGCGCTTCAAGGTCAATATTACTGGTACCAGATTTAGATCTCGATATTTTATTAATTGCTTCTAACTTCCACCAGCTGCCAGAGCATTATTCTGGTCTGGATTAGTAATCCAGTGATATTTTCACAGCAACACCATCTCCACATGGGGGCCGATCGGACACAGCACTGTGCACGTTATTTCTGTGCTGGTCGACAGTTCCGTCAAAGGAATTCCGACCAATTTGATTATCGTGATGGGACTGAGGGGGTGGTAATTGGTAAGATTGAAATTATTCTCCTCTTAGGGTTGGGACACTTTTGTCTAATTTTCCGCGTTGCCAGAGAAATGTCAGAGTTGGAGCTGGAATGAAACAGCTTCCACAGAGACACGGCTTGTTGTGCAGCACAAGTCTTTCGTTCTATTGCAGGAATGGTGTCAGGGCCCATTGCCTTTGTCGTATCTACTGTGTTCAGCTGTTTTTTCATGTCACGTGCAGCGAATCGAATTGTTTGAAGTCTGGCATCTGTGCTTCTGTGGGGATCATCCAAGTAGCACTTCATGCTGAGGATGGTGTATACACTGCATCATTGTCTTTTACACTGATGTGCACAAAGTTTCCATTTTTTCACGGAATGTTAAAGCGATAGCCAAGTGATGTTTCTGCTGATGTGCTCCCTCCCACATTCCAAAAATGTGCAGGTTATTGGCCTTGCTAGCCCCAGTAATGTTCTGGTGACCTGAGTTCGAATCCTGTTACAGTACATGATGGAATTCAAATCCAATAAATGTTTGGGATTAAGAGTTTAATGATGATCATGAATCAATTGCTGATTGTGGGAGAAATAATTTGATTCACTGAAGTCCTTTAGGGAAGGAAGCTGCCATCCATATCTGCTCAGGCCCACATGTAACTCCAGACACACAGCAATATCATTGAATCTAAACAGTCCTCTGTGCAATAAATACTGACTCAGTCAGCGACGCCCTAATCCCAATGAATATTGTTTTCAAATAATATTCGTGGAGTGATTTTATCTTGTCAATTGTTCCATGGTTCAACTCCATTTCTGACTGGATTTGACAGGACTGCAGAGCTTCGATCTGATCTGTTTGCTTTGTAATCGTGTTGGCCTCTCTATCAGATATTAGTCCTGCTGTTTGGAATGTAAGTACAGTAGTCAATGTGATAGCAGTAAATGGATTGTCATCAGTTTTAGGTACACATGGTTCTGATCCTGGTATAGCATCATTGAATCACCGATCCGATAATGGGAATAATAGACTGAAAGGTTAGACTGGGCAAACGTTACAGGTTGTAAGTGAATACAATTTTCCTTCTGTCCAGCTGTGATCTATCGTACGACATGAATTTCCAGGTTTGAGCTGCAATATCTGCAATGCAATTCAGCTGTCTGTCCCCCAGTTCACACCGAGACCCATTCACCCATCACCCCGTGACCTCTTCTGGTTAATGATGTGGTAACACTTCCATTTTAATATTCTAATTCCTCTGAGTGTCTGTCCATGGTGTGATACCTCTTACTTGTCATGTTTCTGGAAACCCCTAAATATTTTCCGTGAGGCAGTACTGTGGCTCAGTGGTTAACAATGCTGCCTCACAGCGCTGGAGATTCAGGTCTGATGCCATCCTCTGGCAACAGTCTTGCACATTTTCCCTGTGTCTGTGTGAGTTTTTTTTTGCATTCTCCGGTTCCCATTCACAATCCGAAAATGTGCAGGTTATTGACCTTACGGAACTGCCTATAGTGTTCAGGAATATACAGGTTCGGTCTATTAGTCAGGGGTAAATATATGATAGGGGAATGGGTCTGGTTGGTTTAGTCTTCAGAGGTTCAGTATGGATTTGTTGGGTCGAAGGGCCTGTTTCCACACTGTAACGATTCCAATTCTAATATTCATCTGAATCTTTTCCGTCCAGTCGTGCCATTTTCGGTTTTAACATTGTAACTGTTTCTCTCTGTTTCTCTCCATGGCCTTGATTCAGAACTTTGTATTGTCAATGATGCCAATCTTATGGAATTTCAGAAACAATGTGTTTGTACATCTTGTGTTATTCTTCACTTTCCAGTTTATGATGCTCCATGTTAGACAGGGCGTTTTAGCAGCTTTGATACACGTCTTGCAAGCTGTTCAAAAGTAGAAATTGCTGGAGAAACTCAGCAGGTCTGGCAGCATCTGCGTAGACAGAGAAACAGAGATAGCATTTCAAGTCCAGCTTGACCCTTGTTCAGAACTGAAAATGACGTTCTAATCCTTTGACAAAATTGAACGAGTGATGAGGGGAAAGAGAGCATGTGGAGATGCAATGTCACAGAGGAGGGACGTTTGATTGTGGTGAAAGAGAAATAGATGTAAATTGGGTGCATATTAGAGTCTGAATGGGAGAAATAGCTTTTCTCTACTGAGTGCAACATAAACAAGATCTAGACAAGGTCATAGGGAAAACAGGAAACAGAATGTATATAAAATGCAGAACAGCCATAATGGGTTCCGAATGTGAAGTTATGGAAATTAATGTAAACTCCTACGGGCGGAAACGTAAAACCCATAAAGTGAGGTGTTACACGAGCTTCATTGGAACATTGCAGCAGCTGAGGACTGAAATGTCAGCATGAGAGCAAGGAAGGTTATTGAAATGGGAAGCAGTGAGAAGATCAAGGTTATTCCTGCAGACAGAGTGAGAATGTTCCTCAGTACAGTCTCTGTTGGGTCTCAGCAGTGTAACGGAGACTGCATTATGAGCAGCAATGACAGGAGACTGGATTGAAAGAGTACAAGTGAATTGTTGCTTCAGCTGGGAGGTGTGATTGAGTCAGTCTCCGTTGATCATATGTTCACCCACATGCAGACGTTCCCCCGAATGATTGAATAGAACCAGACATCTAAATTGAGGATTTGTGTCTCACATCTGGTCTGAGTCGTGATGTGGAATTACACCCAGAGGAAGGTCAGTGGGTATACATGGGCAGACATTCAAGCAGATATCCCATTCTGCTCAGAAATTATTGTTTCTGTTTGAAAAGAAGAACTTGATAGAAGATGAACCATAGTGTCAAGGATACTATTCAATCACAAATTAACGAGAATTACTGTGTACCCAGATTTAGGGCATTTATTTCTGGCACCAGAAGCAGATGCGAGGCATGTATTTCAATAGTGCTTCCTAAATTACACCTTGAAATTCATGCCATTGCTGCTCTATCCTCTTCCCTGCTTGTCTCCCCTTTCTGATTCCAGGTTCTCCCTCTCCAATTACAGAGCACATTCTCTGACATTATGGTCCCGACCACGACAACTGAAGTTCTTTGATCAAGTCTACCTTCCCTGCAGTAGCATCAAGCTCCGTTTCTGCTGCCACTTTGCCTCTGGTCTCAGTTTGGTTCGGCCTCTCCATTTATCTCACTCCCGAAAGTTTCCTTCTTGGAGTAAATTTATTGAAAACACTTCTTCCCCTTTGCACTGAATAATCCAAATTTCAAAAAGTATTCTCAGTTTTCTTCTCACTGTACTAAAGGCAACTGAACGCTGACCGTGTGGTATAACCAGTCCCGTTCTTACATAGCTCTGGCTAGAGAAACCTTTTCACTGTAGAGATTATATCCCCGTTAGACAGAGGAATTTATTTTCTTGACGTCTTATTGGCACTAGTAAGAGTTTCACCTGCCTTAGTGTTGTAACATGAAGAAAAACAAATCACAGTATGAAATGTGGGCTGAGTGTTGTTTACCTGTCATTTTTAAAATATTGTTTCAAATTTGCATTGCTTATTATTGAATGCTTGTTCTTGAAGTTGGTTTCAAATGGAATGGAGAACGTTGAGAGGTGACATTATGGAAGTTAATAAAATCATGGGAGGATTAGACAGGGTGAATTGCCAAGGTCTTTCCACACGATAGGCGAGACTAACCATATAGGATACAGCTTTAAGGTGAAAAGGGGAAGATTTAACAGGGACAAAACAGCAACTTTTTCACACAGAGGAGGTGTGCATATGGAATTTGCTGCCAGATGAGCTGGTAGCTGCAAGTACAGTGACAATATCTGAAAGGCATTTGGACAAACATATGAATGGGAAGCGTTTAGAGGCTTGTGGACAAAATGCAATGGCATGAGACGACTTTAGTTTGGAATTCCTGGTCAGCATGGGCAGGTTGGATGAAATGTTTGTGCCAAATTGACTGTATGAATCCAGAAAGAGAGGGGAAAGGCAAGAAATAGACGGGAAAAGGATGAAAGAATATGATGTAAATTGGCAAGAAATATAAAAAACAAGCATCACAAGTTTTTCTGTGTGTATATAAAAAGTTGAAGATGAGTGTGTGACCTGTGGTGGGAAGAAAGCCAGGAAAGTATATGGAGGACATTCGGAGGGTGTGACTGGGGAAGTGTCTACAGGGAACAGGCAGTTAATTTAGACCAGTATTTGACATCAATCCTCACAGGGAAGGCACTGTAAGGATTTCAAAATCATCAAGAAAATGGTAATAGGAGGATTCTCGAACTGTCCCTAACAAAGGGTACAAGGTTTTTAACAACAGATAAGACTAAGAATAGGCAGGTCAGCAGTAATTCATAATTGGTTTTAAAAGAATTGATTACAGAGTGACCAGTGCCAGTGTGTGAAAGATTCCATCACTCTCTAGATTACAGAAGTGTTCCAGAGAAACTCGTGAAGCTCCAATATGGCGCCTGTTTTCAAGGATGGAGCGAGACAGAAAGCAGGACTAATTTAGCCTAACTATTATTACTGGGAATCTGCAATGGCCTGATTTTTTTTTCCGCATGGTCTGGTTCCCAACCACACTGCCTATAGTGTTCAGGAATGTGCAGATTAGGTCCATTAATCAGGCGTAAATATAGGATACGGGAATGGGTCTGGTTGGTTTAGTCTTCACAGGATGGGTGTGGACTTGTTGGGCCGAAGGGCCTGTTTTGACACTGTGATCATTCCAATTCTAATATTCATCTGAATCTTTTCCGTCCAGTCGTGCCACTTTCGATTTTAACATTGTAACTGTTTCTCTCTGTTTCTCTCCATGGTCTTGATTAAGAACGTTGTCGTGTCGCTGATGACAATCTTACGTCATTTTAGAACTGATCAATTTGTACACCTTGCGCTATTGTTCACTTCCCAGTTTATGGTGCTCCATGTTGGACAGGGGTTTGAACAGCTTTGATACACGTTTTCAAGCTGTTCAAAACCAGAAATTGCTGGAGAAACTCAGCAGCTCTGGCAGCATCTGTGGAGACAGAGAAACAGAGGTAGAATTTCAAGTCCAGCTTGATTCTTGTTCAGACCTGAAAAGAACGTTTTAATCCCTTGACGAAAGTGGACGCTGGTTGAAGGGAAGCAGAGCATGTGGAGGTGCAATGTCTCAGAGGAGGGACTTTTGATTGTGGTGAAAGAGAAACAGATGTAAATTGGGTGTATATTAATGTGTGAATGGGAGAAATGGTTTCTCTCTAGTGACTGCAATATAAACAAGATCTAGACAAGGTCATAGGGAAACCAGGAAGCAGACTGGATATAAAATGGAGAAGGGCCATAATGGGTTCAGACTGTGAAGTTATGGAAATGAATGTTACCTCCTACTTGCTGTAACGTACAATGCGTAAAGTGAGGTGTTACTCGAGTTTGGGTTGTGCTTCATTGGAACATTGCAGCAGCTCAGGACTGAAATGTCAGCATGAGAGCAAGGAAGGTTATTGAAATGGGAATCAGTGAGAAGGTCAAGGCTATTCCTCCAGACAGAGTGGAGTTTTTCCTCACAGCACGCTCTGTTTGGTCTCACCAGTGTAAAGGAGACTGCATTGTGAGCAGCAATGACAGGAGACTGGATTGAAAGAGTACAATTGAAATGTTGCTTCACTTGGGAGGTGTGATTGAGTCAGTCTCCGCTGATCATATGTTCAGCCACATGCCGAAGTTCCCCCCGAATGATTGTATAGAACCAGACACCTAAATTGAGGATTTCTGTCTCACATCTTGTCTGAGTCGTGATGTGGAATGACACCCAGAAGAAGATCAATGGGTATAGATGGGCAGATATTCAAGCAGATATCCCAGACTGCTCAGAAATAATTATTTCTGTTCGAAAAGTACTTGAAAGAAGATGAACCACCCATGGTTCACAAAGTCTGTCAAGGATTCTATTCAATCACAAATTAACAAGCATTAGTGTGTACCCAGATTACGGATATTTCAGGGACCAGAAGCAGATGCGAGGCATGAATTTCAATAGTGCTTCCTAAATTACATCTTGACACCCCTGTCATTGCTGCTCCATCCTCTTCCCTGCTTGTCTCCTATTTTTGATTCCAGGTTTTCCCTCTCCAATTACAAAGCACATTCTCTGATATTATGGTCTCTATCCACTACAACTGAAGTTCTTTGATCAAGTCTATATTCCCAGCAGGAGCATCAATTTCCGTTTGCGCTGCCACTTTGTCTCTGGTCTCAGTGCGGTTCGGACTCTCCATTCATTCTGATTTACACCTCCCACTCACATCTCATTCTGGAAAATTTCCTTCTTGGAGTAAACTTTATTGGAAACACCTCTTCCACGTTGCACTGAATGTGCAGCTTCGGTCCATTAGTCAAAGGTAAATATAGGACAGAGGAATGGGTCTGGTTGGTTTAGTCTTCATAGAATCGGTGTGAACTTGTTCAGCCAAAGGGCCTGTTTCTACACTGTGACGATTTCAATTCTAATATTCATCTGAATCCTTTCTGTCCAGTTGTGCCATTTTCGGTTTTAACATTGTAAATGTTTCTCTCTGTTTCTCTACATGGCCTTGATTAAGAAATTTGTGGTGACAATGATGCCAATCTTAAGAAATTTCAGAATCACTGAATTTGTACACCTTGCATTTTTGTTCATTGCCCAGTTTATGGTGCTCCATGTTAGACAGGGCGTTTGAGCAGCTTTGATTCACGCTTTCAAGCTGTTCAAAAATTGCTGGAGAAACTCAGCATTTCTAGCAGCTTTTGTGGAGACAGAGAAACGGAGGTAGTATTTCAAGTCCAGCTTGACCCTTGTTCAGGACTGAAAAGGACGTTTTAGTCCCTTGACAATTGTGGACGAGGGTTGATGGGAAGCAGAGCATGTGGAGATGCAATGTCACAGAGGAGGGGATTTTGATCGTGGTGAAAGAGATACAGATGTAAATTGGGTGTATATTAAAGTGTGAATGGGAGAAATGGTTTCTCTCTACTTTCTGAAATATAAACAAGATATAGACAATGTCAAAGGGAAACCAGAAACAGAATATATGTAAAATGGAGAAGAGCCATAATGGGTTCAGACTGTGAAGTTATGGAAATGAATGTTAACTCCTAATTCATGTAATGTACAATGCATACAGTGAGGTATTACTCGAGCTTTGGTTGTGCTTCATTGGAACATTGCAGCAGCTCAGGACCAAAATGTCAGCATGAGAGCAAGGAAGGTTATTGAAATGGGAAGCAGTGAGAAGGTCAAGGTTATTCCTCCCGACAACCTGGGAATGGTCCTCAGTGCAGTCTCTGTTTGGTCTCACCAGTGTAAAGGAGACTGCATTGTGAGCAACAATGACAGGAGACTGGATTGAAAGAGGACAATTGAAATGTTGCTGCACCCGGGAGGTATGAACGAGTCATTCTCCGCTGATCACCCACATGCAGAAGTCCCCCGAATGATTGAATAGAACCAGACATCTAAACTGAGGACTTTTGTCTCACATCTTGTCTGAGTCGTGATGTGAAATTACACCCAGATGAAGATCAGTGGGTATACATGGGCATACATTCAATCAGATATCCCATACTGCACAGAAATTATTGCTTCTGTTCGAAAAGAAGAACTCAAAAGAAGATGAACCACCCGTGGTTCACAAAGTCTGTCAAGGATACTATTCAATAACAAATTAACGAGAATTAGTGTGTGCCCAGATTTAGGGCATTTATGTCTGGGACCAGAAGCAGATGCGAAGCATGAATTTCAATAGTGCTTCCTAAATTACATCTTAAAACCCATCCCATTGCTGCTGCATCCTCTTCCCTGCTTGCCTCCCCTTTCTGATTCCAGGTACTCCCTCTCCAATTACAGAGCACGTTCTCTGACATTATGGTCCCGAACCACTACAATTGAAGTTCTTGGAACAAGTCTACCTTCCCTGCAGTAGCATCAAGCTCCGTTTGTGCTGCCAATTTTCCTCTGGTCTCAGTGTGGTTTGGCCTCTCCATTCATCTCACATCCTGGCATGATGGTACCATCAGGAGAGAGAGCGGTAACTATGTGGTTAACCTGTAGCACTGTGAGAGAATACGAAGGTGAAATTTGACAGTTATGGCCGGACACTCATTTTGTTCCAAGCAGCCATTGATAAGGTGAGAACTTTCGTACGTTCCATTAGATGTTCGATTCCAAATAGTTTATCTGCCAGTGCATAGACCTTATTTCGATTAACAGAGAGGTACAGGCTCTGAAAGAACTCTGAACACTGTAATGCACAGTTACCGTGTGACCCTCCACTCAACATTACATTGTCCATAATCCTGTCAGCAGGCACAAAACCTTAATTCTGAAACAGTTAGCCATTCCCCACCAGCTTCTGAATTCCAGAGAGAACATAGGTCTGCTCTTTCTGCGACGGAAGATGCCTTAGAGACTCGTTAAAAAAATGGTTTCATTCCCACTGCCAGAAAAGCATGCTAACAGAACACGGATGCACTATGAATAATGAAGCCACGAGGAATACCATGGAACAGTCCATCTGTGCATTTCCTGCTCCATTTGTTTGTTATGCTGAAGCATCTCTGACGCTCTCTTGTTCCTGTGTTAGTGACTTAAGAATCTGAATGGCCTCTTCCTGTTCCTTTGCAAGTGACTCCAGCTGTGAAATGGTCACTTTCTAATCCCGCGTAAGTGATGTGTGGGCATGGGCAGGCTCCTTGTCTTCCTGTTTAACGGCAGGAGGGACTGAATGTGCTGTCCCTCTTCTTGTCCAGTCGTTTTGATGGGCTGAACGACTTTCCCATATTCCAGTAAAGCCAGATTGAGGTAGTGAGTGAACTCTTCCATTTACTGTGGAAATGTGCAGTGCTCTCTCATGAATGTTACCGACAGTTTAACAGCACAGGCTTGAGCGTTGTTTCAGTCCTGTTGCACATGGACACAGACTGCATCTGGAGATCAGAGATGACGAAGCTTTCTGAATATTGTGTAAAACACAGTGAATATCCCGATTTTTGATCGATGTGGACTCAAATGGATGAATGGTCTGCATCATCACAGCAGGGATTCCCTGCTGAAAAACTGGGGATGCCTGTGCTGAGGGAGCTACCCTGAGGATTTCCTGCAGAGATGTGCCATGGCTGAGATGATTGGCGCCCACTGATGGCAAACATGTTCCATTGTGCTGTGGATGATTCCAAACACTGGAGAGTTTGCAATGGATTCTGATGAAGTGCAGTTTTGCTCAGGCTCCTTAATGTCACCCTCAGTTAAATACTGCCTTGATATCAAGGGCAGCTGTTCTTTGCTGAGTCCTTGGATTCACCTCTATTGCTCCTATCAATAGGTCATCGTGTAGGAGCAGGCAGTGATTTCTTCAAACAAGGGATGGTGAATGTCAGGAATTCTCTATTCCAGAGAGTTAGGGGAGCTGTAGCAGTCAGTGGCCACAAACTGCACCTATCTAGCAAGTTGGAGGGTCTGAATGGAGCATCAGAACAGGAGCAGGGTTAGATCGTTCAACACTATGAACCTTCTCCACCAGGCACTACGATTGTGGCTGATCAGGTTGTGGTCTCAGCCCCACTTTTCTTTCCGTATCCCATCATCTGTGACTCACTTCTCTGTCAAATATTTAACTAACTCAGCTTTGGATAAATATGAACAAAGAGGCGCCACATACCTCTGGAGAAGAGAATTCCCACTCAAATGGTCCTTTTACAATTTCTCCACATCTCCCTTACAGTGCCATGCAGCAAGGAGTCCTGTCCACATAACTCAGACATCCCAAATTGATCTAGTTCATTTGCCAGCATTAAGGCTATATTCCTCTAAATCCTTTCTATTAATATGCATATCCAGGTGTCTTTTAAATGTTGTTACACTACCAGCCTCCGTCACTTTCTCTGACAGCTCATTCCGTACACACACCACAACCTATATGAAAACATTGACCCTTTACTATCTTTCTCCTCTCACCTTAATCCATTGTCCTATAGCTTTGGACTCCCCTAACATGGGAAAAAGACCCTGGCTATTCAGATTATTCATGTTCCTCATGATTTTATAAACCTCTATAATGTCACACCTCAGCCTCTAATGCTCCAGAGTAAACAAGCCCCAGTCTGTCCAGCCTCTCCCTTTAGCCTAATCCCTCCATGCCCAGCAATATCCGTATACATCTTTTCTGCACCCTCTCAATTTTAACAACATCCTACCTGTAGCAGAGCGAACTGAACTAAACACAATATTCTAAATCTGGCCTCACCAGCATTCTGCCCAATCGCAACACGATCTCCCAACTCGCAGAGTCAATGCGCTGCTCACTAAAGACAATCATACCAAACCCCTCCTTCAACACCCTATCTACCTGCGACTTCACTTTCAAGGATCTGCGCCCTTTTGTTCAACAACGCTCCCGAGGACCGCACCATTAATTGCATATGTCCTGCCCTATTTTACCTTATCAAAATGCAATACTTTGCATCTTTCTAAATTTAACTCCATCTGTCACTCCTTTACCATTTGGCCCATCTGATCAAGGTCTCATCGTACTCTGAGGTAAAACTTGTCAGCCACTGCACCTTCAATTTTAATATAATCTGTAAACATAATAAACAGGCAAATATTCACATTCAAATCATTTATATAAATAATGAAAAGCAGTGGATTCAGCACGGCTCCTTGTGGCACATCCCTGGTCATAGGTCTCCAGTCTGAAAACCAATCTTCTACCGCCCTGTTTCTCCTAGCTCACTCTCGTTTTGTAGTGATTTGGCTAGCTTATCTTGGATCTATTTATGACCTAACCTTATTAACTTGTGTGCTATGCGGAATCCTGTCGAATGCCTTACTGAATCTATATGGACAGCATCTAACATACTGCCATCACCAATCTTCTTTGTCATCTCTTCACAAAATGGAATAATCTTTTTTCGAAATGATTTCCCATGCACAAAGCGTTGTTAACTCTCCTTCATCAGGTGTTACATTTGCAAATACATGTAAATCCTCCCCCCTCAATGCTCTCCAACAACGTGCCCACCAATGACGTCAGGCTCACTGAACTATAGTTCAGGGCATTATTCCCTTTCCTCATCCCACGCTTCCGCTGCTCCTTGCAAATGTTAATGCAACCGAGTTGGTGACATGATCAATAATATAGGTCTCAGAATGTGTGAGGATTAGGAACACGTCAGGAAGGATTGTTTAATCTGCTCAAATTAACAAGTCTATGAACGAAACAAAGTTACTCAAACTAGGATGGAAAGATGAATGACAGTTTGACGATTGCAAATCTGTGCGCCAATGTTTCCCTCTCTAAAAATACTGACACGTGCACACATTTGATGACAAACTGAAAAATATAAACTCTGCAGAACGTTAACTTGAAAGAACTGTGCCCAAATATTAATTGAACTCATGGCGAAAGGAAACATAAGTGATTGTTCCAAATATCATTCAGCTTATATAGCTATTCTGCTCTTAGAAGCTACCGGTAATGGGATCACTTCCTGGAACAGGTGGATTCAGCTGGATTGCCTTTACTTCAGGCCGTGGGGCGATTCCAGTGAATCTTCGACAGGAATTCTCCATGAGTAGTACAGACGAATGAGGAGTTTTCAGCTCACACACATTGCTGAGAAGAGGAACACACAGAGACAGAGGGAGAAACAGCTTGTTCCTTCTCAGGAAAGATGGCATTTTTCCCTCTCTGAATTGAATCACACAATAACGATACCCGGCCCCAAACTGGAACAAATGAAGTCTGTTTGAACAGTGTATGAACTGTAGGACTCCAGCACATTCCCTGCTCCATGTAGGTACATCAATGTTGCTGCTGGACACCCAGCCACTTCTACCGGAACAAATAGCGTCACGAGATTTGAAAATGTGTTTATATGTTCCCGTATACTTTTATAATACAATTTGTAATATCTTCACAATATCTGCATTTCAATGAATGCATCTTATTCTTAAAATATCTCCCCAGTCTTATTGTCTCAAAGAGTATAAAATATTCATCAGGTACTCACCAGCTCAAAACCTTATATGGTTAATAAGAACATGTGTCATTCTCAGGCCTAAACGTTTAATCATTCAATGCCTTCATCGACAAGGACGATTAAAGAGACACACCTTTGAAACATTTCAAAAGCAATTTGTTTTTCACTTCAGGGAAATTACAACCATAGACAGTACCTCAGATGTGGTCTTAGCAACGGTCTGTACAGATGCAGTAAAACATCCTTCAGATCAGCCCCAATTCTCTTTTCAAGAAAAAGTATCCTTTCATTTAATTTTCCAATCACGTGCTGCCTGTACAGACGAACTTCGTGTGATTTATGTGGCAGGACACACGAATCCCTTTTTACCACGGAGTTCTGCATTCAGCCTCCAGTTATATAATTTACGGTCATTTTATGCTTCTTCCAAAACAGAAACTTCCAAACACCCACATTGTACTGTTTTTTTTTGTGGCGAAGATTTACTCACTGTCCTCCCCTGTCTGTATTCCATTGCAGACGTTCTGCTTCCACATGAAATCTTGCTGAATGACTATCCTGATGTATGAGCAAACTGAGCTCCAACCCATTCAGCCCCTTCATCCAAATCATTGTAAACTGTTGCTGACCTCACGTTGATTCCTGAGGAATTCCACTAGTTACAGCTTTCCAACCTGAAAATAAGTAATTATCTCGACTCTGTATTTCCTGGTAGCGGACCAGAGCTTTTCTGTTCCTGTTTAACAGCCCAGAAAGGTTGCATGGCCTCCTGATGTACTGTGTCGCTGGTTGACAATTTGTTTCTGATCTCAGTGATCCTCCATTCGGGCTATTTGTTCTCAGTTGACCAGGCGGAGTTCGTACTGTCAATGATCCTGATCCCTGAGGGTGTGAAAGATGAGCACAGAATATTGATTAACATTTGGGGGAATCGCTATCCGGTCAAAAATGCTGTCTTTCTGATGCAACGATAGAACCATCTGCAATGTCAGTCATGTGCTCAATTTTGAACTTCAGACACTGAGGAGAGGGGAGAGTTGCTATTAGCCTGACAAACATGTGTCCCCTTAACAACACAACCAATAATATCCATTATTAATTTCGTTTTTGGCTGTTGTGTTTAAAATTGCTGTAGTCACTGCACATTAAAGTAAGCGATTGTCTTTGAGAGTTGACGTTATTAAGGTTTATAAAATGTCTATGGAACATGGATAGGGTAAGTAGGCAAGGTATTTTCCCTGAGGTAATTGAGTCCATAACTAGAGGGCATAGGTTTAGGGTGAGAGAGGACACATATAAAAGAGACCTAAAGGCAAATCTTTCATGCAGAGGGTGGTAAGGAATGAGCTGCCAGAGGCAGTGGGGGAGGCTGGTACAATTGCAACAGTTAAAAGGCATCTGGATAGGAATATGAATAGGAAGTGTTTGGAGGGATATGGCAGGTGGGACCAGATTGAGTTGGCATATGTGGTCAGCATGGGTGTGTTGGACTGAAAGGTCTGCTTCCAGGCTGCACATCTCTCGGACTCTATGACTGTATGGCCCAGTCTTCACTGTTTCCTGGGGATGAGAATACCACAGACAGCTCAACCCGAAGGAGATAAGAACATCCTTATCTCAATCTTAAATGGTATAAACTCGAAATGTAGAAGTGTATGAGCCTCAAAGCAAGTCAGCTCCCCATTTTAAAAACGAGGGCACAACCAATAGGAAATACATACTCCATTCAGCCCCTCAAAAATATCCCACATTCCCATTGACTCTGTTCAGGAAAGTATTTATCAAATTCAGCCTCCACTCTTCGCTTGGGTAGACATTTATCATAGTGTAAACCATAGAGCGTATGAAATTGGTGCATAATTAGACTGTTTGCTCTATCAAGTCTGATTTGCTGTTCAATCATGGCTAACATGTTTCTCAAAAAGATTCTCCTGCCTTCTCACTGTAGCCTTGATCCACTTATCAATTAAATCTCATCCATCTCTGTCTTAAAGACAGAACTGTGCCTCGGTCTCTATGTCTGTATGCGTGTGTGTGTGTGTGTTTCAGCTTATTGGAAGGAGGCAGAGGGTGGTGGAGGATTGTTGTCTTTGGGACAGGAGGCCTGTGACCAGCGGCGTTCCATAGGGATTAGTACTGGATCCACATTTGGTTGTCATTTATATCAGTGACTTAGATGAGAATTATGCAATCTTTGTCAAGCAAGTTTACAGATGATACCAAGTTTAGTTATATAGTGGAATGTGAAGAAGGTTACATAACATTACAAAGAGATCATTTTTTTAAATAGGATCAATGAATCATAGAAATGTACAGCACAGAAACTGACCCTTTCGTCAAACTCATTCTTCCCAACCAGATGTCATAAATTAACTTAGTTTCATTTTCCAGCATTTGTACCATATCCCTCTAAACCATTCCAATTCATGACCACATCCAGATACGTTTAAAATGTTGTAATTGTACCATCCTCCACCACTTCGTCTGGCAGCTCACTGCATACATAAACCATTTGTGAAAATGGTCTCCTTAGGACCCATTTAAATCTTGGCCATCTCACCTTAATTCCATGTCCACTAGTTGTGGACTGCCCAACATGAGGTAAAAACCTTGACTATTCGCCCTATCCATGGTCTTCATGATTTTATAAACGAATAGAATGCGCAAATGTGACTCCAATCAACACGAATGGCTGTGTTTTCCGTAAACCTGGGCCCGCATTCTGAAATTCAATACTGACTCCTCTTCCTTCTTCATCACAGCACAATTATAAAATTACTTTACCAACTTGTTCAGCCACATTATGAAACACCTCTGTGGCATTTTTATCTAGACTTTTGGTTTCAGAGGTAGGGACACAACACCACCTCTCAACAATCGCTAAAGCTGCAACATTATTCACCTGTTTATTTGTTCATCAGCTTGTTTTGAAATACTGTGAAATACCTTCTTCACAGGCAGGTCTTGAACCCAGACCTTCTGATCCAGAGTGAGAGACAATACCACACAAGTTCAGGTATTGGAATATAACCCAGAACTCTGGCTCAGAGGCATGGACGTTACCCACTACACAAGACTGAAACCATGCCCAGATTTTGGGTCACATTTTAAATGTCAGCTTTCAGCTCGGTGTGGTTAGCTTAACTTTATTGAATTACACAGTTAAAAGAATCATCTTGTTGAACAGATGCAAGATACTCACCTCAACTATAGGATGTTGAGTTTATGTACTTTGCCTTCGAGATAAACTATGAAAATCTTTAATTGCTTGGCTATGATTTTCACCTTAAGTGGCTTTTATCTGTCATCTGCAATATGAGGAAAAGACATATACAGAGACACTCTGCACGAGAAAGGATCTGGAATAGATATTTATTACTGAACACCAGAGACGAAGAAAGAGCCTACTTTCTGGATCAAAACACCAATCACTCTTTCCCGCCTGTAACGTTTGACTACCCTCTTTTTAAAACCACGAAATGATCCAAATCAGCTGATTGCTGTCCAGCCTTTGTTCCCCAGAATTATCACTCACTGGGCTGAGGAGTGGCAGATGCAGTTTAATTTCAATAAATCAATGTATCACAATTTCGTAAAACAAACAATGAGAGAATATACACAATTAAATATCTAGATATTGGTAGCGTTGTAGAACAGAGATATCTAGGGGTTCTGATATATTTCTTTGAAATTTGCATCATGTGTAGGCAGGCTGGTTATGAAGGCGCTTCGTTTGCTGATCTTCATTGCTCAGAACTTTAAGTATAGGAGCTAGAACATTATCTTTAGGTTGTGCTTATCACACGTGAGGTCTCTCCTGAAGTACTGGGTGCAGTTCTGGTCAACGAGTTACATTGAGGTTATTATTAAACTGGTGATGGTTCAGACAAAGATTTACCAGGCTGTTTCTGGGAATGGAGTGTTGAAGTTATAAGGACAGGCTCGATGGACTGGGACCTGTTCCACTGCAGCATAGACCTTGAGACCTTATGAACCTTATAGAGGTTTATAAAACAATGAAGGACATAGATAAGGTTGAATGGCAGGAGCCCTTTCCTTCGGATGGTGGATTTCAAGATAAGGGGGTAATTTTAAGATGACTGGAGAAAAGTTTACTGAAGATATAGTGTCTTAGAGTTGTCCAGCATGGAAACACACCCTTCTATCCAACTCGATCCTGCCAAACAGATGCCCTGCATTAATGTAATTCCATTTGCCAGTATTGGGCCCATATCTCCCTAAACACTTCCTTTTCATGTGTCCATCCAGATGCCTTTTAACTGTTGTAATTGTCCCTGCGTCTACAACTTGCTCTGGCAGCTCGTTATATATACAGTACCATTTCTTTGAAAACGTTGCCCCTTAGATCCCTTTTAAGTCTTTCCCCTCTGACCTTCAAACTATATCCTCTAGATTTGGAAAGGGCTACCCTGGGAAAACGATCCGTGGTATTGACACTATCCAATCCACTTGTGAGTATATAAGCCTCTATGATCACCTCTCAACCGCTGATGCTGCATGGAAAATAACCCTGGCATATTCAGCCTCTCCATAAATCTCAAAACATCCAACCTTGGCAATATCTTTATAAATCTTTTCTGAATCCTTTCAGGTTTCACACATCCTTCCTCGAAGAGCGAAACCGTAATTGCACGAAATATTAAATAGTGGCCTAACCAATGTCCTGTACAGCCGCAATATAACCTTCCAACTCTTACATTCAATGCACTGTCCAAAAATGACAAGTATATCACAGACCTTCTTTACTATCCTGTCTACATGCGACTCCACTTTCAAAGTATTATGATCCTGCACTCCAAGGTCTCTTTGTTTCGCAACGTTCCCCTCGATATCAACATTAAATGTACAAGCCAATCCCTGATTTTTCTTTCCAAACTGCAGCACTTCACATTTATCTAAATTAAACTCCATCTGCAACTCGTCAGCCCATTGGTCCGTCTAATCAAGTTGCCGTTATACTCTGAGGTAATCATTTTCTCTCTCCACTGCACCTTCAATTTTGGTGTCAAATATGAACTGACTGACCATGCCTCCTGTGTTCACATCCAAATCATTTATGTAAATGATGAACAGCAGTGGAACCAGCACCAATCTTTGTGGCACACACTGGTCACGGGCCTCCAGTCTGAAAAACAACCCTGCACAACGACTATCTTCTTCTACCATTGACGCAGTTCTGTATCCAAATGGCTAGTTCTCCTTGTATTACACGAGATCTCACCATGCTAACCAGTCTTTCATAGGGAACCTTGTCTATGACAAGGTCTATGACCTTGTCTATACTGAAGTCTATGTAGGTCACGTCCACTGCTCTGCCCTCATCAATGCTTTTTGTTACTTCTTCAAGAAAAAGTAATCCAGTTCGTAAGACATGATCGCCCATGTACAAAGCCATGTTGACATTCCTTTATCAGTCCTTGTCTTTCCAAATACATGTAAATCCTGTCGTTAGGATTCTCTCCAACAACTTGCCCACCACCGAAGTCAGGGTCACTGGTCTATTGTTCCCTCGCTTTTCCGTGCCAGTTTGTTTAATAATAGCACCACGTTGGTCAGACTCATATCTTCCAGCAACTCAAGTGGTCCAAGCGCAGGAACGTGGGACTAGTTTAGTTTGAGATTATTGTTAGCATTGAGTGTATGGGTTAATAAGTCTGTTTTCAAACCCTCTGTATAACTCTATGGTTCCATGGGTGCTTGCATGTCCAAGTATGCATCTGCATATTTCTGTCCGCGTTTATCGATTTGTGTGCGTCTACATGTGTACCGATGTTTTTCTATCTCTCAGTGTGTTCTGCATTAGGATGTGTATGTATATTTGCATCTCTATCTCTGCATCTGTGTGCAATGGGAAATGTATTGTTTTGGGATGGATCATTGAATGGGGTTCAAAGCCTCCCTTTCTCCAGCTCCCTCTCCCTCCATCTCTCCCTCTTTTGCTGAAAGTGATAAAATGCCATGCTCTGCTGGTGTGTTTTAGGACTTTTCAATCCTTTCTTACATGAAAGATTAATTGCAAGAGTAAGTCACTATCACTAAACATTGCATTTTACAGTGTGTGTGCGTGTGTGTGTGTGTCTGCGTGTGTGCGTGCCTGTGTGTCTGTGTACATCTGTGCGTGTGCATGTGTGTGGGGAATTTGGGTGTCTGTGTATGGGTGGTTGTGGGCATCTGTGTGTGCCTGTGTGTGAGAGAGTCTGTGTGTGCGTGCGTGCCTGTTTGTATGGGTATGTTTTCTATGTGGTGTATGTCAATGCGTGTGTGCCTCTGCCTGTGAGCTGTGTGTGTATGTCTGTCTGTGTGTATCTGTGTGCCTAGATATGTATGTGTGTGTATTGTGTGTGTGTGTTTGTATCTGTGTGTATGTATGCGTATGTGTGTTTTTTGCGTGTGTCTTCGCGTGTGTTAGTATGTGTCTGTTTGAGTGTATATATCTGTTTGCATGTGTCTATGTTAGCGTATGTGTGCATGTGTAGGGAATGCGGGTGTGTATTTGACTATTTGAGTATGTCTGCCCGTGGGTTTGTGTGTCTGTGTGTGTGTGCTATGGGTGTGTATGTGACTGTTTGCCTGTCCGTGTCTATGTGTGTCTGTGTGTGCCTTTGTGTGAGCCTATGTGTGTGTGTGTATGTGTGTGTGTGTGTGTGGAGGGAGCGTGTGGATGTCTTCGCGGGTGGGAAGTATGGCTGTCTGTGTGTTTGTGCGTGTGTCAGTATGTGTTTGTGTCTGTTTGTCTGTTTTTCTGTGTCTGTGTCTGTCTGTATATGCATTTCTGTGTTGGTGTGTGTTCGTGCGTTTGTCTGTGTTGAAAGAGTGTGGTGCTGAAAAAGCACAACCATTCAGGCATCATCCAAGGAGCAGGAGAGTCAAAATATCCAGCATAATAACTTCATCAGGAATGAGGCTTGTGGGCAAAGGGAGCTGAGAGATAAATGGTGCTGGAGGAAGGTAGCTGGGAAGGCGATTGTTAAATGAAGTTGGAGTAATGGTGATAGGTCAGAGCGGAGGGTGGAATGGATAGGTGGGGAGGAATATGGACAGGTATTACAGTTCAAGAAGGAGGTGCCGAGTTGGAGGGTTGAATCTGGAATAAGTTGAGGGAAGAGGAAATGAATAAACTGGTGAAATATGTGGTTGTGTGTGTTGTGTGTGTGTGTGTGTGCGCGCGCGCGCGTGCGCGCTCATGTCGCTTGGCATGTATAAGTCTCTTTGTGTCTGTTTGTGCACCTCTGTGTCTCTCTCAGCTATGGTGTGTTTGGATGTGTGTTTGTGTGTGTGTGCGTGTGGGGGTGGGTAGCTGTGAGTGTGTGTGTGTATGTGTGTGTCTGTGTTGAAAGAGTGTAGTGCTGAAAAAGAACATACTTTCAGGTAGCATCCAAGGGGAAGTGAATGCATTTATAGATGGGGTGGATTGGCTTTTGACACATCAGCGAGGTTAGGGATGCAAGGGATGAGCAGGAAAGTGGAGTTGGGCCCTGGAGTAGATCAGCCATGCTCTTATTGAATGATAGTGCAGGTTTGAGGGACCGAATGGCGTACTCCTCCTCCCATTTATTACGTTCTCATGTTGTGCTTTTCGAAAGTAATTGGTTATTTTCCTGAAAGTCATGTTATACAATGCTGCATTCCAGGAGAGCAGGCGATTTGTTTGGGTTTACACTGAGTGGGGTCTGGGAGCTGAATTCCCAGTGAATCCGGGTCTGTAACATGACCCACATCTGGAGCAGAAGTTACAGAGAGGGGAAGCCTGGAAAGAGGGATTGGGGGTGGCGGGGTCACTTCCTGACCCAGCCTGGATTTTCCAAGTACATTTCTGAAACTACACCTAATTGTCGGAGTGTTCTCGATCTGCTCCTGTATAGCAGAACCGAAGGACTGAATGGAACATCAGAATATAGGGCTGGGGACACGAGCGTGAGTACGTCTCTGTGTATCTGTTTGTGTGTCTGTGTGTTCTCTCTGCATCTGGGTGCGCATGTATTTTTGTGTGTTTGTGTCTTTGCGTGTGTGTCTGTGTGTGTGTGTCTGTGTGTGTCTGTCTGTCTGTGTTTGGATGGTGCTGTGAGTGCTGCCCTCCATCTGTCCCTCCCAAACTGAACCCCTGATGATTTTTACCATCCACTTTCACCTGTACAGTGGTGTGGGGAGCCCAGCAGAGACTGTCAGCAACAGAAAGCCCAGCAGGTCTGACAGCATCTGTGGACAGAAATGAAGGGACACTTCCTCAGATCTCGTGTCAGGGTGATATTACCTCACGTTAGCACCATAGAGACTGCAGGCTCACCTCAGACTGATACACATAGATATACACATACTAACACAAAGACATAGAGACACTCACTAATACACAGAAACAAATACAGACATGAGGAGTCTGTCAGTATTTCTCTTGCTCCACTGTGACCTTGTCAATATTTCACATACTCTGTCTGGTGTGCGTCAGAATTTAAGTCTGTCCTCAGGGAGTGTGTTATTATTGCACTTGCTCACAATAGCGAGTGAGTCTGTATTTCCGTGTGAGGTGTTGCTGTAGTACAATTTTAATGTTTGCAGATACCATACCTGGACGAAATATAGTGTGTGGAGGACAGCATGGAACTCAAGCAGGACAGTGACACATTGGCGTAGTTTTCAGGTTTAGGGAAGATCAGGATCAATGCAGAGCAGTGTGAGGTGATGCATCTTGGAAGGAATAATTCTGAAAGTCAATATAAAACATTCTGTATCATTATAAAGCGGGCAGAGGAGCAAAGGGCACTTGGTGAATATGAGTACAGACTATTGAAGATGTTAGGGCAAGTGGGGAGAACAGAAAATTGTTTCAGCACCTGAGGTGTTTACAGGAGGAAGTGTAGGAGCTCTCTTCCTGGAAGGTGGTGCTGACGATGAGTTGTGAGCCCACCCTCCTTCCCACCGAGACCGTGGGGATTCCATTTATACCAGCTTGACACAAAAGGGAGATGGCATCAGTGCCACGGCTTCTATGTTGTGCCGGGAGTAAACGGAGCTGCTAATGGGTTTAAAGTGAGAATTGCACTTTACTGAACATTGCTCCTTACTCGGTCGGTGGGATGTGGATGTTTCAGAATCTCCACACAACGTCCCGGTCCTCTCTGGTTCGTATCAGGGTCCTCCACACATGGCGGGGGGACGGGGGAAGGTAACGGATATCGGGCGTTCCACCACCCGGCTTGGCCCTTTCTGTCCTGTTCCAGGCTGTTTCTCCTGGAATGGGAGAAAGGGAGGTAGGGTGGGTGGCCCTGCTGTTAGCGCTGGTGTAGGTGGGGGACATGGTGAGGTATCCGGAGGCAGTCAGTCCACAGTGTTATGTCTATGCAGTGTTAATGATGTGTGTGTGTGTGTGTGTGTTGGGGGAGGGGAGAGAGGGGTGTGAGGGGGTGTGGTGGGGGTAATGTGGATGGGGAGAGAATGAGAGATAAAGAGAGAAAGAGAGACTGTAAGCAGTAATAAGAGTGGTGGAGCATGAGCTTTGTTCGGGGAGTAGGTTCTATAACAGATATACAGTGAGTGTGAGGGAGCAGAGAGAATACATTGACCTTTATTCTGACAGAATGGGGAAGGTTATTGATGCTTGTCCTGTATTGCTGGACATTTCTTCAGACTGCAGATACTGCACTGAGCTGGGTGGTGATCTCTGACCATGCTCTGTGGGTCTGGTAGTATGGCCTACTCTGGGAAAAGAATGGTCCTCCTCTGTATTAGCCCATTCACAAGGACTTCCGTAACTCTGTTGACAAACCGTGGTGTAATTGCCTCTTATCTGCCATGCTCGGGGTAAACTGTGCAGGGCAGCTCCAAACAGAGAAACAGTGTGTCCATTGGCCTTTTGATGATGGCACCAGAGCCAGGGATCATGGAATATTTAGAGTCATGCGGGCATTGGTGAGTACCTCCAACCATAAAGGAAATCGAGCTGGCATTGAATGAGAGGTTTGCCTTGGGGTGTGGTAGGTAGTTAATGAGGTGAGTTCGATGAGTTATCACCAGAAAACTAGCTCAGTCTCATACAGATAATCTTTCTGTCATACTCATTGAAAATGTCACTGTGATAAATTATTGTTAGATTCAGCCCAATGTGTCGAAGACTCTGCTGACCCTCCTCCCAGTTAAAAAGCTGCAGAACAAATGCTCATCCAATACTCTCCATCATGTGACTTCACACCAATATCCAGTTTACCCATCATTCCTGGAAACATTGACTCATGTTGCAGGATACTGTTGAAATGTCTTCATTCCACCATTCCGGATCCTGGGAACACATCCTTCCATGAAATTGTCTCTCAGTCTCACTCTCTCTATTCCCCAAACCCCTCCCATTTGTGATACTTAAACTGATTCCCCCGCCATCTCTCTCTGGCAGTGATGTTCACACCCACAGCACCCCTGTGTCATGGCAAAATGGAGATATGGAGCTGGAGGGAGCTCCACATCCTGTCACTTCCAGCATGGGCTGCAAGTTTCCCAACGTTGGGCAGTGATCTAACACAATGTTCTAATGTTTTGGAAAATGCACTGGGTTGATGGACATAGTTCCACACCCTGGTCGCATATCTCATCTGGGTTTATAGATCAAAGCACTACTGTGGCCAGCGTACCTTTCTACCTGGGTAGATTAACGTTATATTGCAGAGTACACCAGCCCGGTTTGCACAGTGCTCCCTGCTGAACACATATCTCATCTGGGTTAATAGAACAATGGACTGCCATAGTGTGCACAGTGTTCCAATGTGGACTCATTGCAGGGTGGTGTTCAGCAGTGCACTAGTCTGGTCTGCGTAGTGCTCCATGCCGAATACATATCTCCTCTGGGTTTATGGTGTTTGGTCTGGTTCACTGAGGTGGATTTAGAATGTGGTATAACTAATACTTTCCGTTGGTATGGTAGTGCCTTTCTTTTTGTTCTCATTCTTGTGATTGGACCCTTCAAATTCTGATTCCTCCAGCCAGTCACATTCTTCAGTCTACCTCCATCGTTCGCCAACATGTTGTCGATGAGTAGTAATCCAGTTTCAATGTGAATAACTGTTCTGTCTATTTCCTGGTTGTTGGCATAGCTCACCCTGGAGCATCGGGATTCACCGCAATAAACCTCAGAAAGGTCACTCCTCAGAACCAACTCTCCATGAAACATAACCCCAGCCCATTCATACTCTCCACATAGATCAACGTCACACGCCACCATCAGCCTCCCCAAAACTGTCAATAAGTTTGGAAATCTTTTCTGCGCTCTTTCAAGTTTAACAACATCTTTCCTACAGCAGAGAGAACACAATTAAAGGCAGTATTACAGAACTAGCTGAACCTAGCGTGTAGGCGAATGTAAGTATTGCAGATGCGGGAGATTAGATTCGGGAGTGTGGTGCTGGAAAAGCACAACATGTCAGGCAGCATCTGAGGAGCAGGCAAACCGATATTTGCGGCTTAAACCCGATTCCTGATGAAGGACTTTTGTCCAAAACGTCGAATTTTCCTGCTCCTCGGATGCTGCCAGCCATGCTGTGCTTTTCCAGCCACACACTCTGAACCCAGCGTATATCCCACATGGCCTCTTTCTTCAAAGACAGCAATTTCCCCTCCCATATAGTCGACGATGCCATCCAGAGCATCTCATCCACTTCCCGTACCACTGCCTTCAACTTTTACCCTTTCAAACTCAATAGGGAAAGAACACCCCGTTCCTGACCTTCCATCCCACCAAGATACAACGCAGTATCCTCCCCCATTTGCGCTACCTACAAACAGACCCCAGCACCAGGAATATATTTCCCTCCCCACCCCGATCTACATTCCATAAAGAACATTCCCAGTGCCGCTCCCTTGTCGGGTCCACGTCACCCACCAACTCTCCCTCCATTCCTGGCATCCTCCCCTGCCACCGTTAAAATTGGGAAACCTGCATCCTCACCTCGTTCCGAGACCTCAATGGATCCCTCCACACCATTCGGAGTTTTATCTGCACTTCTACACACGTCGACTACAGTATCCATTGCTCCTGATGTCTCTCTACATTGGGGAGACAGGACGCCAATGTGTGGAACACTTCAGGGAATATCTCTGTGATACCCGCACCAACCAACCCCACCACCCCGTGACTGAACACTTGAACTCCCCCTCCCACTCCATCATGGACATGCAGGTCTTGGAGCTCCTCCACCACTCAACTTCTGCCTTGGGACCCTACAACCACATGGGATCAATGTGCATTTCACCAGTTTTCCCATTTCCGCTTCACCATTTTATCCCAGATCCAAACTCCTAATTCAGCACCGCCCCTATGACCGTCTTCCTTCCCACCTACCCGCTCCACCCTCTTCTCCGACATATCACCTTTAAACCTAACTTCATCTACCTACCACATTGTCAGCTATCTTCCCCAACCTCATCCCCTTCTCATTTATCTCTTAGCATCTTTGGACGACAAGCCTCATTCCAGATGAAAAGCTTACACAAGAAATGTCGATGCGACTCTGATGCTGCCTGAGCTGCTGTGATTTTCCAGCACCACATTCTCGAATTTGATCCTCAGCATCTGCAATCCTCACTTTCTCCCTTGAGTTAATGTATCCAGAAATTTCCCCACCAGACATCTTTTGCAGGTGGCCTGTTATTTTATCCCTGTCTCCTTTACAAACAGAGTGGGACAAATACAGCCCTGCAGTGCTCTGGCAATACTCCCACATACACGGAAAAAGTAAAAGAAAAGAAAGATTTATAGTCCATCCGTCAGTAACCCTCATTCATTCCATCCGGACTGAGTAAATATTCCCTTTTATTGCGATATGAAATGTTATAGAAGGAAGGGGTTAACTGAACCTGATTGTTCAGTGACTGTGATTAATGTCAGTCTCCATGTTTAGTAATTATCCCAGTGGAAGGTATCTTCCAATGATGAATGGGCTCCATTCAATGTTTTATGCCGTACTATGAGTGGGAGCATCACCGACAGCACTGGCAGGGATCAGCAGCTCCAGAGAGAGTGAGAGGAGAGATCAGAAACCGAGAATATTTAACTGGAATGTTCCAACAGTGGATCAGAATATGAAAATATTGGACTTAAATGTTATAACAATGGACAGGAGTTTATCCAGTTATGTTTGGTTTCTTTCAACATATTATGATTGGTTTTCATTAACAACACGGATCAATTTTGCTGTGCTCATTATTAAATAATTTTATTATCCTGTCCTGTCTATCGTTGGTGTCCCTGGTAAGTCTCACCGTCCAGACTTTTTTTTCTATAACCCAGTTATGACTGCATTACTGTTCTTTTATATAGTCTTCACTTCTTGCCACTTTTATTGTTCATGTTGATACTCTGAATCCAGATATTCACTCTGCAAACCGCTACTAATGGCACCATTGAACTTGTTCAATTACTGTCTCCCTCCTTGCTTCTGGCAATGTTATTCACGGGTCTCTACGTTGACCTGGTCATGTTGAGATGTGAACCATTGCCTAACAGGAGAAAGTGAGGTCTGCAGATGCTGGAGATCAGAGCTGAAAATTTGTTACAGGAAAAGAGCAGCAGGTCAGGCAGCATCGAAAGAGCAGGAGAATCGATGTTTCGGGCATGAACACTTCTTCCTGAAGAAGGGCTCATGCCCGAAACATCGATTCTCCTGCTCTTTCGATGCTGCCTGACCTGCTCGCTTTTCCAGCAACACATTTTCAGCTCATTGTCTCTCACCCTTGTTATATAAATATTGGGAGGGTGGAGGTCATTGTCCTCTATTATCTTTACAAACTCCATTTCCTTCCTAGACAACCATCCCATCCTGGCCAATATCTTTTTTCATTCATTTGTGGGACTTGGGTGTTGCTGGCTGGCCAGCATTAATAGTCCATCTCGATTTGCTCTTGAGAAGGTGATGGTGAGCTTCGTTCTTAAATTTCTGCTGTACACATGCTGTGGGTTGGCCCACAATGCTATTAGGGAGGGCATTCCGGGATTCTCACCCGACTGTGAAGGCACAGTGGTATGTTTCCAAGTCAGGGTGGTAAGTGGCGTGGGGCGGAACTTGCATATTGTGATTGAAACTGACGAATCACAACTGCGGTGATCCCTTTAGCCATGAGCTGATTTCTGACACCATTCCTTGACCATTATTAACTTTAACTACTCAATGCTCCAGAATGTACTTCACTGGATTAACCCATCTGATGTTTGAAACTTGGGCCGTATAAAACAGATTTAATGATGACAATATTTGCTGCTGACACTCTTGAGTTGAAACCTGCAGAAACAAATATGATTCGATATCAGACCGAAATCCCATCCATCTGTCCTTCATGTGTGCACACTAATTAATATCGCTATTGTGTGCGTCAATACCTTTATTTTAATATTCTCAAACACTTTCACTCATCTGTCCATGAAACTTCCCTCAGTCTCTCTGTGTCGATATCCAAATCCCTGCCAGGTGTTCATATTTAACCGGGTTTTCTTTAAGTTTATTTTCTCTCAAGCAATAATTTTCACTTTCAACCACCCCAAATACACGCCCTCCCAACCCCCCACCCCAACACACACACACACACCTTATACTGGTCCAACGGAGATAGAAATCTTCCCCTGCTGTGTGTATTTGATGCGTGTATCATTCCCATATGATAGTAAAGGTTTGCAGTTCTCCTCATGCTAGGCAGATAATCCAGATTACTGAACAATGCACTAGCGTAGCCTACTCAGCTCTCCATGTTGATCTGTCATCTTGTCCCAGCTAATGTTGTTTGAAGTGTTCTGTGAAACCGATTCAGAACTTCATTAAACAAACCATTTCAGCTGATCTGAAAATACCTTTATTCAATGTTCTCATTCTTATAATTTCGTACTCTAAATGTTTCATCCTCCATTTAGTCCCACTGCCATTTCTTTTTCTCCATATTTCCACAACATGTTCTCAGTTAATTAACTGTTTCCATATTTAATGTGAATCTCTCTGTCCCTCTGTATCTTTCCCTGGCTTTGGTTTTTGGTTGAAAATGTGTTGCTGGAAAAGCGCAGCAGGTCAGGCAGCATCCAAGGAGCAGGAGAATCGACGTTTCGGGCATGTGCCCTTCTTCAGGAAATTCATGCCCGAAACGTCGATTCCCCTGCTCCATGGATGCTGCCTGACCTGCTGCGCTTTTCCAGCAACACACTTTCAGCTCTGATCTCCACCATCTGCAGTCCTCACTTTCTCCTTGGTTTTTGGTTCCCGAGTGTATCGAGTGCTGGCATTGTGAAGTGCAGAAACAATGAATTGGTATGTGTCGGGCTGTGGTTCACTTCCCGGTGTGTCCCATGTGGTGCTCCAAGGACAAGGGGGTGGGGTGGTGTGGCGGGCTGTTGTTCACTTTCCGGTGTGTCCCATGTGCTGCTCCATGTTGGATAGGGGTTTCAGCAGCTTTGAATCTGCGCCTGTCCACTGAAATTGTGACTTGTGTGTTTGTCCCTTTGAACTGATCGTGCAAGACTGAATGGCCTTGGGCGTGTCTTTTTGCCAAGGGATGTATTTATGGGATGTTAGTACATTGCAATAGTTCATTAGTAGAAGGTACTGTATCTCTTATTCTGATAAGATTTCCAGCAGTTAAGTTATTCTTTATTCCTCTTCTTTTGGTATATGCTATTATTACAGATTTTAAATAAATGGTGTGTTGCTTTAAGCTGTGTGGTTTGACCCAGCCGCATCACATCTGTAACACTCATTTCGCATCTACCTTTACTATAAGACAAGGTTAGCGTCCAGGCTCCCATCTGAAAGTATTTTAAAGCAGTCTGATCTGGTCCATAGCAAACGTTGCAATCTTGTCTGGTTCGAAATCAACAATACCAAATTGGGTTCAGAATTAGAATCCCTACCGTATGGAAACAGGCCATTTGGCCCAATAAGTCCACATCAACCCTCTGTAAGAAAAAGAGAAATAATTACAGCTGTGCCTTGGCATTTCAAATTTGATTGAAACACCATCAGAATTTTTGGAAATGACTGGAATTCAATTGTTGATGAGGCAGTTTGAACACAAAAAGGAATTGAAAGAGTTTGAAATACGATTAAAAGTAGAATTAAAAGAAAAGGAGAGGACTAAGAAAGGCAGTAAAATAAAGAAGAAAAGTAGAAAGAGGGAGAGAGGTTCAAATTCATAAGTTAACAATTTGAGAGGAAAGTCGACTTAGAAAGCAGAGATGAAGGTAGATGGTACACTGACACGGGAGGATAGTGAGGAGGAGCAAATCGATGGTAGCCAAAGGACTGGTGGGGATCTGTTTAAAAACATCCAGTCATTGTCTACATTTGGGGAGAGGGATGTAAAAGCCTTTTTAATTTGAGAAAGTGACTAAACGAATGCACTGATCAGTGACCATATGAATTTAGTTGATCCAAACAAAGCGAGTAGGTATAAGGAATGAGGTATTTGCATCCCGATCGGAGGAGGTATCTGGCCAGTATGAGAGGGTTAAGAAAGTAATCTGAAGTTCATATGAGCTTATTCCAGAAGCCCACAGGCAGCATTTTAGGAATCTAAAGTAGAATCCCTGGTTAAACGTACATTGAGTTTGAAAGAATCAATCAAAGTAATTTTGAGAGTTCAAAAATTCACTTCCTGCAGTCTTGAGAACTCGTGTGGAAGAGCAGAGAGTTACAATGGCGAGATTAGAAGCTGAAATGGCTGATGATGATAAGTTGATCCATGAGTCAAAGTTTGGCTTCTGTTAGGCATTGAGAAGAATATGCAAGACCTTCTTAAAACATATACCTGTGAGAGTAAGGTTTACTTGTGTAGGCCAGGAGTAGCAGGTAAAGAGGTTACAGCATTGAGAGGTACAGAAGCATGTAATTATTTTATGCTGAGACATGAGGAGACTTGTCATTGAGAAGGATTTTTGGAGAGATGAGATTTGCTCCTTTATGTAATGTGTGGTTGGAGTGTCCAGTGAAACCATCAGCAGAAATATTCCACAATTAGGAAAGAGGCATTGAGCTTGGCCT
Organism: Hemiscyllium ocellatum; assembly: GCF_020745735.1. Taxonomy (NCBI): domain Eukaryota; kingdom Metazoa; phylum Chordata; class Chondrichthyes; order Orectolobiformes; family Hemiscylliidae; genus Hemiscyllium; species Hemiscyllium ocellatum. The sequence continues at coordinate 28,677,276 of NC_083447.1, read as the reverse complement.
TACAACATTTCAGCATTTAACTTGTAAATAACGGCTCTGAGACAAATCCTTATATTGATCACAACACCTAAACATTTCTGGAGAAATTTAAGGAGAAAACTTCCAGTCTGTTCAGTCAGCACTTATTATTGATGCCATCCAATTTGGAACTTATACAGGTGACTGGACGAGAAACCGTGCTTGCTGATAAGGAGTCAAGATTTGGATGAAGAAAAACAGAGGCGTTCTGTGGCAGGAGTAAACTGACTGAAATAGAATGGAGTTGTGAATGTTTGCATGCTTAGTGTCAATAGAATATATATACATTTTGTAGTCTACTGTAACAGTCATAAAAAGGGGATTAAAATGATTCTATCTGTGAATATTGATGGATCTTTTTTTCAAAGTGGAAGGTGTGACGATACTGTCACTTTTAAAAGGTTAATTTCTTGTCGGTTTTTTTTGAAGAGAAGACTTAAATAGAGAAATGCCGAACTGCTGCCTGAAAATGGCAGAAGTAAATAACTCAGGAGGCCTTTAGGTTTTATTAAAATGGTGGGAGCAATGGAAGGGCAGTGACAGCTCTCTCAGACCAGGTCTTCTCTTTTTGTTTTTAGCTGCATCAATCAGAAGCTGCTGGGGATCCCAGAAGGGTTGCAAGTTTCAATCCATGGTCCCACGCTGCTCATCTCTCTGAAAACTCTCTTGAAGTTGCTTCCTCCTGGATTGGAGAACTTCACATAAGATTCTGAGTTTGAATTTACCTTTTTGTCAAGGGGCATGTTTATGGGATGTTCCTGTATTAGAACAGTTAATGAGTTGAAGGTACTGTATCTATTGCTTTCGTAAGTGTTCCAGTAAAGAAGCTATCCCCAATTGTTCATCTCTTTGATTGTGGTTTAACTAGAGAGTTTGAATGGATTGCATTTTGCTTAATGTTGAATGGGTTGGCCAATCACAACACATCGGGAACATTCAATTCACATCTCCGTTTAAAAAAAGAAACATATTTTGTGATGGTCTGGCCTGTTGCATATCATTTGCAGCTGAGGGGCTTCTGACTGTCTCCTGTTATTGAAAGTTCGTGGAGATGCTGGGGATGGTTTGCTGGAGGTTGTGTTGTGAGCCTCAGACATTCAGCGATACCCGAAGATTTTGTGATCCAACTCTGAATGGAGCATGGGGACTGTAGTTACAGCATCTGGGCCTACAATATGAAAAACAAATGGAGCACAGGCTGCAGAGAGGCGAAGCTCTGAAACCACGGAGTGAGCATGTGTAGGGAAAGGGATCTGTTGCATCCACTCCAGGTTTTCCAAGACCAGCTCCCCAAGGGACACTTAACCCAGGAGCAGGATGTGAGAGGTCCCTGACTGAACAAGGAGCTGGTCACAGAGCGGTTTCACCTCCGACAACACGACTGCAGCTTCACACCAGGGGGAGGGCGGTACTGCCAGTGGCTGTTAGTGTCGCTGATGCTTTCAGCTTCTATGATCTGGAACGTTTCAGACAGGAGTGCATGACATATCTGTCATCTCCCAGCATTTCAGCATCAATGTCACCGTTCAGTGATGGAGGATCTATGTGGTGGATGAGGTGAATGTTTTGTCCTCAGCAGGGTGTATCCTTGTTTTCCCAGTATATTGGGATTCCCGATGGTGTACATAGCTCTATAGGGTTCCATGTCAATGGGGGGAGGTAGGAAAACTGAAGGAACTCTCACTTCATTAATGTTACAGTGTGCCCATGCACAATACATCATGTTGGTGAATACCCCTGTCCTGGCAGCAACCACAGCCTCTTCATTCAGAAACAGCCATTCCCAGCGTACTCGGATGTCCATTTGGAAATAAAGGATGGAATCTCAGATAAAGTCCGTCCTCTTCATACACAGCTCAAAATACCACCCCCCTCCACTCCTCACCACTCCGCACCACCCACCAAATGCATAAAAATATCCCGTTTGTACTGACAGCATAGGTGCCACTGTGAGCATCAGATGGATCAACACTTCCCATGTCTGAACGGGCCAGAGTGAAACCTCCAGAACAAGTGGTTTCACTCAGCCCTGTAATCTCTCTCCATTACCGGATAATACTGCCTTATAAACTTCCTGAAACAGATTGCAAGTTGTATATGCAGTTATATTCCACATGGTAAGCTATTATTCATTGACTTTACCTGTGTATATCAATTTACAGACTCTCCACATTCTCTTGATAACTTTCTATCTTGCCAACTCAGTGTCATCACCATACTGAGGAGCAGTATATCTGTTCAACTCCTCCTGACCATTGATGTGGATTGTGAACAGCTGAGGACTCAGCGCTGGTCACAGTGTGACTCCACTGGCTACGCTCTGTCGAACTGATTGAGACTGATATATCCGGAGTGCCTGCTTCCTGTTTGATAAACAGTCCTCCCCCATTCCAGTATAGCACAGTCAAAAGAATGAATAAGAACGAGGAGCATCAGTCGGCAATCCAGCCCCGCGAGCCTGATCCGCCATTTAATACAATCATGGCTGATGGCAACGAGGCCTCAGTCCCATGTTCGTGGCCGCTCTCCTTATCCCATCATTTACGCAATGTCCCAGCACTCACTGCACTCTGAGACAGTGAATTACACAGATTCACAACCCTTTGAGAGAAGTAATTTCTCTTCACCCCGTTTTAAATCTGCTCTGCCTAATCCTAAAACTATGATCTCCTGTTCTAGTTTGTCCCACATGAGGAAATATCCACTTCACACCGAAATTGTCAATCACCTTTAACATCCTCCAGACCTCAATGAGGTTTCCTCTCATTTTTCTGAACTCCAGAGAGTATAGGTCTGAATTGTTCAAACGCTCTTCAAAAGACAAATTCATCTCTGGAATCAAGCTAATGAACTTGTTCTGAACTGCCTTCATTGTAACTGCATCCCTCTTCAGTCAGGGTGCTAGAAGTGTATACAGAACGCCAGTTACAGTCTCACTAATACCTTGCAGAGTTGCAGCAATTCTTCCCTTCCTTTATATTCGATTCAGTTAGAATTAAATGCTGAAATTGCACTTGCCTTTCTCATTCCCTGCTGTACCTGCATGTGGGCCTTCTGTGATATGCACAAATACACCCCGATCCCTCTGCACAGAAGCACTCTGAAGTTGCTTTCCATTTCCATAACAAGTTCGATTCCTCTGATCGAAATGGATAATCCCATACTGATCCACATTAAATTTTATCTGCAAGATGTTGGCCCGTTCATCTAAACTGTTCATGTCCATTGGTAAATTTTGTACATCTTCATTGTATCAAACTACTTTGCCACCTGTTTTAGTATCAGCTGAAAATGTGGCTGGCAAGTTTTCTATCCCCTCATCCAAATAATACAATGGATGAGAAATAGTCAGGTCATGTTGTCTGAACTCAAAAGAATCCCAAAAGGTGCCAACCATTAAACAAAACATCTATTCCATCTCCCTGTATTTTATTGTCTCACTAGCCCTATATCCAGGCAAATAACTTCCTCCCAAACTTACGTTGTCTTATTTTGCAGCTTAATGTTTTGTGCAGCTCTTTAATAAATGGTTTCTCAAATTCCAGATATTTTACGCCTCCAGGATCCCTATTGTTTACTTTAGTAGTCACATATTTAAAGAACTCTAACAAATAAATTCTTTAAAAACCCATGCTGATTCTGATGTATTCCATCTCGACTTTGCAAATCTCCTGTTGTTAGTTAATTAATAGTGGATTCTCACAATTTCCCTTAGTTCCCAACAGTTTCCTCACTAATTTTATTCATTACTGAAGATCATTATCCTAATTCCTACCCTTTCTGTAACTCAACGTTCCCTTTCCAGTGTTCCAGTGGAACAAACACAAAGCTTTAAAAGATCTGCTCCAATCGCTGTGTAAGAGGCATGAGTGTCTGAATGGAATAATTCTGTTCCTGGTTTACACACTCAGTGGGCTGAATTTCCACGTCGCGTTCCTCCATTAAAGTCTCAATAGATGGAACATCCTCATTACATATTCAAGACCTGCTTCTCCTCATTCTGATGATACGTCAGAAGCTTGAGGACCTGTGAGGCTGAATAACCTCATCCTGTTCTGGTGTAACAGGGTCCAAACCTGGAATATCCTTCTGCTGTTCTGGTGTAACAGGCTGGAGAAGTGGAAGGGATTCCTCCATTGACTGTGTAATTGTCTTCTGTTGCTCACTCCTTCCTGTGCTCTATGTAAAAATACGATCATCTTTCATTCTCATCAACTCCAATGGGTATTGGATCAACATGATCATCCTTTCCTTCTAAGTTAACACCTTCATGGAAGGAATCAGTTGAGGGAACCATCTCTGAGCTGCTTCCAATATAATAATATCGTTTCTTCAGTGAGGAGACTAAATATGTACACCAGACTCCAGATGTGATCTCACTATGATACTGGAGAGCAGCAGCAACACTTTACGAGCCTGCTGTAAGGTTCACACCCAGTTTACAGCAGTCTCAGTTGTCTGGTGGAAATACACAGCATTGCTGAGAGACCATTCTCCTTCTCTTCTCCACCAGCATAACGGGAGATCTAGTGAAAATAACACAATGACACCTGCGAAGAACGGACAACGTGACGAGATTATTTCAACGTCCACAAAAGCCTCACAAAATGTCTCACCTGAATCTACCATTAATCTCCCCAGAGGCCACATCGCTCAGATTCCACAGAACCTGGTAAGGTGGAGATTAGAGACAGCAAGGAGAAGCAAACATTGATGGAAGTTTTATATCAAAGTGAAAGCTGCAATACAGAGGTTACATATGTTACAAAACAGGGAAATATATACGTAGGTTTGTGGGTACTACTGGGAAAATCACCAGCTGCAATCTGCAACTAAACTGTGTTAACCTATGTGAATGCTACTGCTGGGAAAAATGGATTTCATGACGATGTTTGAGGTGGTTTCCTTTAACAGTATTTTGAGCACTGAGGTAGAGGTCAGGCAGTTTTCGAATTGATGTTATGTGATCAGAAGAGCTCATTAAAAACACTGCTGTAAAGGAGGTGCTGGGAATATTAATCATAGTGTATTGAATTTTATATGACGTCTGAATACAAACTTTTTTTTTGAAATTGTGGTTATAATCCTGAGTCATGCAAGTGATGAATGTATGAGGGGCAAATTAGCTTCAGTGAATTGGAGAAGTACATGAAAAAGATTTACTGGCAGACAGACAATGGTTGTTGTTTAAATAAACATCTTAAAATGTACAATGTGCACATGTCAACCTCAGGGCAAACAGCAAACGGGTAAGGTGACTTAACGATAGTTAACAAAAGAAGTTAAATATTGCATTAGGTCAAAGGTAGCAGCTCAGAAAAATGCCAGATATTTTGGTAAGCAATGGATCCAGATATATTTGGGACCCAGCAAAGGAGGATCAATGAACTGATAAGAATACCAAAAAGAACAAGAATACAAACTTACAAGAAACATAAAGATGACCAAACGCTTATCTCGTTTGGCGATGCCAGATGACTGGAGGACAACTAAGTGGTCCCACTTTATGGGAAGGATGGTGAAAATAGACTGGGGAATTGTAGGCCAGTCAGTAGTAGATCAGTATTAGGGAAAGTGTTGGAGAAAATAGGAAAGGAGAACATTGATCTTCATTTTGAGAGGCAAGGTTTGATCAGGGATTGTCAGCATGACATCATCAGGGGAAGCCATTCCAAATAAAATTTATTGTGTAGTTTCGAGCATGGTGTTTATATGGTTTTCCAACAAGGCCATTGACAAAGCCCCATATGGGAAACAGATAAAAAAAATCATGATATCAAGGGTAACTTAGTGAGTTACATCAAACATTGTCTTCGTGGCAAGAGGCAGAGAGTGGTGGCGGAAGACTGTAGGTGTCACTGGACACCAGTGTCTGCTGGTGTACCACAGGGATCAGTGCTCTGTCCATTATTATTTGTGGCATTCATAAATGATCTAGATGCGAATGCGTAGTGGGGTGGGGAGTGTGATAATTAAATTTGTGTTTAACACAAAGATTGGCCGGGTGGTTGGCAGTGAGGAAGATATTACAGGAAGATACAGATGGAATGGTCAGATGGCCAGATGGAAAGTAACCCTGATAAATATGAAGTGATATACTTTGGAAGAAGAAACCAAAAATAGGAGTATGCAATGAATGGCAGTACACTGGGAAGCTCAGAGGGTGTTTCTCCACAGATCCCTGACTGTGATTGCACAGGTTAACAAGTTAGGGAAAAAGTGAGGACTGCAGGTGTTTGAGATCAGAATCACAAATTGAACTTCTGGAAAAGCACAGTCGGTCAGGCAGCATCCAAGGGGCAGGAAAGTTGACGTTTCGAACATAAGCCTTTCATCAGGAATGATGGCCACATTCCTGATGAAGAGCTTATTCTCGAAACATCGACTTGCCTGCTTCTCGGATATTGTCTGATCTGCTGTGCTTTTCCAGCAACACAGTTTTTGACTGAAGTTAATAGGTTAGTTAAGAAGGCAGAGCGAACCGTAGGCACAACCTTCATTCCCCAACATATACATTGTCAGAGCTATACAAGTCTATGGTTAGACCAAGATGGCATACTGTGTGTAGTTCTGGGAACCTTATTGCAGGAAGGATGTGATTGTAGTGGAGAGGTGCAGAGGTGATTCACCGGGATGCTCCCTGGGGTGGAGCATATCAGTGAGGGTGAGAGGCCGGGTAAGCTCGGGTTGTTTACTTTGGAGCAGAGAAGGCTGAGGGAGAGATGATTCAGTAGGATACGATTACAAGAGAGATTTTAAGAAAGATTTTTGCTGACGTCCCAAGCCCAGTGTGCAAAATCAAATCTTGTGGAATTGTGGTGAATATTTGGACATGTTTTCAGAATGGGTCAGCTGGAAGGAAAGAGTGAGTAAAAGTTTTTAATTTTGATTTTTATGACCAGGTGCAATTTACATGATCAATACAATAAAATGCAGTGAAAAGCTTTCACGTGTTGCCACAAAGTGGTGACAATTGAAGAAAATGGAATAAAGAGAGGATACAGCTTGAAGAGAGTTGATGAGTTGTGAAACAGCTCTTCACTATGGACCACCCCTGCAACCCAATCCCTCCAAGAAAGCTACAGTACCATCTACACAAGACCCCAGCCACAATGAAGATGCTGATCCTCAGGCACCATCTTTGCCACTGGGCAGATACTCCGCGATCACCGGCTCATTACCCCCTGTGCCAGACCATTCCAATGTCAGAGGCATGCCTCTTACTGCTGGACACACCTCACTGATGTTACTATGATGGCCTTCCACTATCCGCTTCATCATCACCAGTGCAGGACCCAATCATCAAGTCTCTAATCCTCAGGCATCACTCTCTGCTGCTGGCCCCTATCATATCCACGTTGCCTCTGCTGATGTAGCCGCTGCCATTTCCACGCACTGTGCTTGCTCCGGAAAAGTAAGTAAGGACTCACTCTCCTCCGCACTGGGCTCAGCTTGAGGGCCAAACCATGGGGCTAGTTTGAGGCCAGTAAGTTACAAAGAGAAAAGTGGGGGAGAAAATAAGAAAAAGAAAGCAGGTCAGAGTGTACAAACTCCAGCAGAGGAACCCTTGGACCGGAAACACAGGAATAAAAGGATCCTTTTATTGGAGATGAAGGTTCATGGAGTAGCTCAGGAATATGTCCTTGGGTCCCAGTTATTCTCAAACATCTCAAACATTTGATTGATGACATCAATTGCAATATACCTCAGTCTGCTGTAGGAGAAATGCAGTGAGGGGATTGTCAGCCAAGATGAGAAAGTGGGAGGCTCACTGTGTTGAATAACCTACTCCTTTCCTGATGTTACAGTGCAGTCTGTGGGAAAACACTGTAAATGTTGTCACAAGCTCTCAGATGTTCGGGAGGAGGTCTCTGCAGGGTCGACAGGATTGTGTTTCCCATTCTCTTTTCTGATACAGAGGCTGGTGCCGGCTGTTCTGTCCGGTTTTATTCTTTAACGTCTCGGAGCAATTTGATACAATTGAGTAACTTGCTTGGCCGTTTCAGAGACCATTGAAGAGTTGATCACATGTCTGTGTGTCTGGAGTGACTTTTAGGCCAGACCAGGAAAGCACGGGAGATTCACTTCATGAAAGTACATTGCGGAAGCAAATTGGTGTTTAAAATCGACATTGTTTTCACGGTCACTGTTACTTACACCAGATTTCGGATCTCGACATTTTATTAATTGCTTTTGACTTCCGCCAGCTGCCAGAGCATTTGCTTGGTCTGGATTAGTAATCCAGTGACATTTCCACAACAGCACCAGCTCCATAAGAGGACCCATTGGAAACCACACTGAGCAGGTAATTTTTGTGCTGCTTCACAGCGCTGTCAAAAAGAACTCCCACCCATCTGACTGTCGTAATGGAGTTGAGGGGATGATATTGGTCATACGGTAATTATTTTCCTTTTAAGGGACTTATCATAGTAATTTTCCACATTGCCAGATAGATGTCAGAATCGGAAATGGAATGAAACATCTCCCCCACGGACAGGGTTTGTTGTATATTGCCTATGTCGTATCTACTGTGTTCAGATGTTTCTTCATGTCACATAGAGCGAATCAAATTGTTTGAAAACTGTCACCTGTGATTCTGTGGACATCCTGATGAGGTGAGTTCAATCATAAACTCAACACTTCTGGCTGAGTATAGTGTAGATACGAATCCTTGTCTATTGCACTGATGTTCAGAGCTGTTCCATTATTTAGCATGGGGACATGTGTATGACACTGTTCTGCAGTGAGTTGACCAATCCATTTATGACTGGGTGTGGCAGGACTGCTGAGTTTCGATCTGATCTGTTAGTCTTGGGATCATTGCGCCCTCTATATAAGATGTTAGTTCTGCTGTTTGGAATATAACCAGTCAAGTGTGAATCTATAACGGGTTGTCATCAGTATTAGGAACATATGGTTCTGACCCTGGCATGTTTACCCACACTTGCCACTGAACCATAGATCAGCTTGACGGTAATGGTAGACTGAGGGATTATCCGGTGCAAAAAGTTACAGATAATAGTTTTATATAATTCTGCTTCTGCTGTTGCTGTGGTCTACAGCACCACATGGAATACACGGTTTGAGCTGCAATATCTCTAATACAGTTCTGCTGCCTGTTCCCCAGTTCACACCGAGACTTATTCACCCATGAGCCATGTGCTCAGTGACCTACTCTGGTTTCTGATGTGGTACACGTCCAATTTTATATTCTCATTCCACTGACGGTCTCTCCATGGTGGCACACTTTCAGTTTCTCTCATTCCTCAACACACTTTAATATATTCATCGGAATCCTTTCCCTTCCAGTATGTGTGGCCTTCTATGTTTAGAGTGAATACGTCTCACTCTGTTTCTCTGCCTGACTAACAGTAAGTGCTCTGTAGTGTCAGTGATGCCAGCCTCATGTAGTTTCAGAACCAATGAATTTGTACATCTTGTGTAGTCTTTCACTTCCCGATATTATGGTGCTCCAGGTTGGACAGGGGGTTTGAGCAACGTTGACACACATCTTTGAAACGTGCTGAAAAACAGAAATTGCTGGGGACGTTAAGCAGGTCTTGCAGTATTTGTGGAGTGAGAGTAGAATTAATTATTGGTTCCAGTGATCATTCTTCAAGGCTCGCAGATTCTTTTTTTTGTTCTGGTTTCAGATTTCCGTATTAACAGTTATTTGCTTTATTGAAAACGTGTTTTGTTCATTTCTGGAGAAACAAAGCAGATCTGCAGCATCTACAGTGACAGAGAAACAGAGTTAGCGTTTCAAGTCCAATGTGACACTTCTTCAGAACAGAAAACGATTGGAAAAAGGGCTTTGCAATCTCTTGCCAGAGGTAGAGGAGGCGTGATGGGAAATAGACGGTGTAGAGGCACAATGTCACTGACATATGGACTTTTGTTTGTGGTAAAAGAGAATCAAATGTAAAATGAGTATATATCAGATTGTGAAGAGTGGAGCCGGGTTCCTTAATTGAGTGCAAGGCAAAAGATTCACAAACAGGGCAAATTCATTGGGAGACCAGGAGAAGGAATGTACGAAGATTTGAGAACAGCCATAATGGCGTCATGCTGTAAAGTTATGTAATTTAATATTGACTCCTACAAGCTGTAACGTACCAAAGTCTAAAGTGAGGTATTACTCGAGCTTGGGTTGTGCTTCATTGGAATATTGCAGCAACTCAGAACCGAAATGTTAGCATGAGAGCAAGGGAGGTTATTGAAATGGGAAACGATGAGAGGGTCAGGGCTCTTCCTACAGAAAGAGTGGGAGTGTTCCTCAATGCAGTCTCTGTTTGTTCACCCCAGTGTAAATGAGACTGCATTGTGAGTAGGGAAATGACAGGAGAATGGATTGAAAGAGTACAAGTGATACGCTGCTTCACCTGGAAGGTGTGTTGGGTTTTTAAAAAAATGACAAACGAGTCAGTGATGTTTTCAAATGTCCCAATGTATTTCTTCTTATATGTAGACTACATTGTACCACAATTTGGAGAGAGTAAGTACTACAGGTGTGAGAGGCCATAGTTAATAAACTTGGAGCTGGATAAACACAGCAAACCAGACAGAATCAGAGGAGCAAAAAGGCAATATTTTGATCTTGGACCTTTCGTCAGGACTGGCGAGGGGGACAGAAGCCCAGAGATGGAGTGATTGGATGTGGAAGGACGAATGATAGGTATGATGGTCGTAAATACATGTAGGTATGAAGTTACTGTGATTGGTCAGTGGGAAGGATAATGCGGATATGTGAGTGATAAGATGTACAGGTGGGTCTGGTTAGGGAGAAGGGACATGGAGGAATTTTGACGTTGCTGCAGTCAATATTGAGGCCCTTTGGATATCACCTCCAAAGGTAAAACCTCAGGTGATGCTCCTCTGACAGTTGACAGGCTAAGGATAGGCATGTCCCTGGACGAGTTGCAGGAGAATTAAAATGGCAGGTAACTGGAAAGTCGGGTTGGTTGTTTGGTGCAGAACACTGTTGCTCCATACAGAACCTGATCCTGCCCCACCAAGCACGTCTCCAACTCCCAATGTGGTCTCCTCTCGATCAGGGAGACCGAAGGGAGACACGGGAACATATTCATGGAGCATCTGCTCTCTGCACGCTTTAACCAACCCAACATCCCAGTTGCCATCCTTTTCAATTATTACCACCCCCCAGCTCATCCGTCCACAGGTCCATCCTTAGCCTCCTACACTGTCAGAGCGAGGCCAAACAGAAACTAGGGAACACAACCTGATCTTTCAGCTGGAGAGCTTGCAGTTCACTGGTCTCAATATTTACTTCACTGGCTTCGAAATCTCTCCACCCACAGCCTTATTCCATGTTCCCCTTCCCTGACCTGACCTAAGCTGTCCATCTTTCTAGTCGCATATCCGCTGCACCATTCCCACTGACCAATCACATTATCCCTCTACTTGCATCCCCATCGTCATTCCATCTAGCCTTCCCTCAGCCCCACGCTCCTCCCTCTATTTACTTCCCGGCTCCCCTTCACCCGGCCCAATCCTGATGAAGTCTTTCAGCCTGAAACTTTGACTTCCCTGTTCGTAAGATACTGTCTGACCTGCTGTGCTTTTTCAGCTTCATATGTGTTGCTATATCCGCAGCAACAGATTTGATTGTGCTTTTTTATACATTTTTTTAGTCTGTTTACTGACAAGCTTACCTAAACATTCTCACTACAGTGTCAAGGGAACAATCTCTTTGTCACTAATGCTCCTGTCTGCTTCGAAATGATTTCCTTTGTTTTAACCATACTTTCAAGTCTTCTGTTCGCAATAGCATTGTAAACTCTTGTTATGCTGTAGCTAAATCACACCACGTCCAATATACTTCAGAACTTCCTTGTTCTTATACTCCACGCATCTATTCATACACGTAAGGATCCATTAAGTCCTTCTATGCAACAGTTTCAACTTGCCTGGTCATTTGTAATTTCCTGTCTTCTGTGTCCCTCTCTCCTTAAACAGGGTGGTTACATTCACTAATCCTCCCTCACTCCAAAATTACCTGAGAAATCTCCAGCAGTGCCTCCATAATCACCTTCGGCATTCCTTTAGAACTATGGGGTGTTCTCCAACTGGTCTCGCTGATGGATCCAAATTCACCTTCCCCAACACCTTCCCCTTACTGGTGGTCACTGTACTCACCTCTACCTGCTGACTGTCTTGAAGTTCTGACATTTTTTTGGTGTCTTCCACCATGAAGACTATTGCAATGTATTCAATTCCTCTGCCATTCCGTTGCTTCCCATAAGTATTCAAGCTTCATTTTCCAACATTCCTTTGTTTGTTCTTTACTCCCTGTCTTCCTTGTTATATATCTAAAAATCTCTTTCAATGTTCTTTTACATGATTAACAAGTGTAATATCATATTTCACCCTCTACTCCCATTTGCAGTTATTAGATATCCGTGCTGGAATTTATAGGCTTCCTAATCGTCTAGATTCCCAATAATCTTCACCATATTGGGCGCATTTTCTTTTACTTTTATTCTGTCCCTGAGTTTGTTATCATGCACAGCTGCCTTGTCTTCTGCTGAATATCTTTCTTCTTACTTGGGATGAATTTCTGATGTGCTACTGAATTATATCCAGAAACTCCTGTCATTGCTGCTTCACCATATTGCCGTGCTCAGCTCCCCTTCCAACTAACTCTAGCCAACGCCTCCCTCCTGTCTTTTTAGTTTCATTACTCAATTGTAAGCCATCTGATCCAAAAGTGAGCAATAGATGTAAACTGAAGGAGGGAGGTTTGAGACATGAGACACGAAGAACGATTGGAGGATTTATTAACTAGATGGAAATATCGAGACAGAGAGAGAGAATATAGACGTGGAGATGTAAAGATAGGGACGTCTACATGATTGATACAATTAGATGTGCTTCCGTATTTGGTTTGACAATTCCTGTGTGCTGTGGTCCTTTGTACAGTGTATGTGCAACAGATTAATAAGTTGAAATCCTGGATTTGGTGCCAGAACCTTTACCTCCATCAACATGACAAGCACCATCTGTTGACAGAACCCAGTATATGTTTACTGGTAGAAAATGGATTAACTGAAACAAATTGGAACACCAGAAGCAGGAATTGATAACATCCATCCCTTTAAGAATGAAAGATTAGATCAGGGAATGCCAGAAAGAGGCAGGAGCCAGACGGTACGTTGAGAGAAAGGGAACATAACATCACAGCTGAAGATTAAATAACATATTAATATTTTATCAATTTTGTACATCACATGCATCATGTTTGTTAAGTATGTCTCTCTTGTTCATTCTGAATATATTGCACACATATGAACAATCGTTCCTATCTGCACACACACACACACACACACACACCATTATTTAGCCATTCCATTTGAAATGATTCTGTTTTGTTTACATTGGCACTTTCCACTCCTTCTTCTGATTATTTTCTGTTCCTTTCACTGCAATCTTTTTATTCTGTCCGTCAACAAGTCATTGGGGACTGGTGGGGATGTCACTTTACTCCTCATCAGTCTCCACAGCCACTGTCTTCTATTCCTTTCTGTTTCTTAACCCATGAAAAATACATACTATGTCTGACCCTTGAATCCCAATAAACAGGTCAATTTTAAACAGAACACTTACTTTTGCGCTAAGGCTACAAAAAATCTCGAAAAGAAAAGGCATACAAATTATGCAATAAGATGTTTGCATCTTTACGAACAGATTATAGAATTGCATTGTTTAAACGATAAACAATTAACTGGTAAGAGCTGTGAGAGTAAAATCCAGGGGAATCCATATTTCTTGTGTATGTTCAGGGCAGTTGTGCCCAGAAGCAGTTTTATATTGAAAGTTGTTGTGGTGGAGGATACTTTAGTGTCGTAACAACATCTCGATTGACGCTGTGTAATGATGATTATTCAGGCAGGTTACTATCCCATCCTCGCTATTGTTGGTGTTCCTGGTGAGTCGATTTCGGCCCATGTACTCATTCTCTAACCCGTCGTGAATGTCATCGTTTTCTCTGTGATGCATATTTGGCAAAGATCCAAACTATTGTCTTCACTTTCAATCACAATCTCCATTTCTATTCCATGAATTTCATATCCCTTGCTTCCAAGCATCTTAGAAGAAACTAAAGTGTTCATAACCACAATTGCCTCATTTTATCCTGAGCTGGTTTATATCTCAATATTCCGTCTACCACAAAACTTGTCCACTCCCACCTTCACAATATCCCAGTCTTCACTTCTACCTCAACACTGTTTCTGAATAAACCATCATTCACACCTTTCCAGTTAAAATTCTCTTCTGCCAACTCTTCTCGTTACGCATATTTTGATTACAAACTTTTTCTTACCTCGACTTGGACCTATGCCAGATGCAAATTTTGAAGTTATTTTTGTTCTAAAATGAGTTTCAGTATAACCTGTAACCTCACACGAGGGAGAGGACTATGCTGTCAGTGACCAGGAAGTGACAGTTTCATTGAACTATCTTGACTCTAGAACTTTCTGAGGGGGAGTGGGTGTCCCGTCCATCATCTCCCAGTTGCAGTGCCCCGAGGTATTCACGCAGTGACGGTATACATCTCTGCCTCCTGCTAAGGGTAATAACTTCGCACTGTCTCCGCAATGGAAGGTACCGAAAATCAACTAGAAATAATATGGGACAGATTGACTGGTGAAAGTAAGAACATGTGCATGATTAGAATTAATAAAGTGGACTTACTCAAAAAACTAATTGAATTGAAGTTTGGCAAGTTACTGCACTCAATGAGCTACATCCCAGGGAAGTGGCAATACAGCTAGTGAAAGTGATGTAGAGTCATACAGAACAGAAACAGACCCTTTGGTCCAAACAATCCATGGCGACTATTCCAATTCCAAACTAACTTAGTACCACCGCTTGGCCCATATCTGGCCAAACCTTTCCTATTCATGTACTTATCCAAACGTCTTTTAAACGTTGTCGTGACAAGAAAGAAGTATTGATTACCCTTCAAAATTCTTTAGACTCTGGAAATTCTCGTTCCTGCAGTCTGGAAAGTAGTTATTCTAATCCTAAATATTTAAAACCGGAATGGAAGGGAAACGAAAAAAAAAGTGGGTACCTTGATGTCAGGACTGAGGAAAATATTAGAACCTTTTATGAGAATTTTTATAATTAGACACTTGGGAAATCATGATGTGACTTGGCAGAGTCAGCTTAGATTTAGAAGCCGGAAATTATCTTTGAGAAACCTGTGGAGTTTGTGTTAGTTGCTGCATCCACAAAAGAGAACCAGTCGGAGTGGTGTATTTGAATTTGCAGAATAATTTTTGCATTGTTGCTAACAAGTGAACAAAGGAAGTTAGAGTACATTGATAAGTTGCAGACGGGGTGATCTGGATGTACCACATGGATTGAGAATTGGTCAATGGAAACAATACAGAGTTTCTTCCACTTTTATGGACTGAAGGCAGTTACTCATGGGATATCACAAGTTTCAGTGTTTGAACCACAACAATTTGCAAGACATAGCAATTATTTGGATGTGAGAAATAAAGAGCATGCACCTCATTTTGTGTTGATTAAATGGTGCAAGGTTGAGAAGTATTGTTTTTAAAACGGACCTGAATGTCCTTGATCATGAGTCACCAAAAATCGGTTTTCCAAGGGCGTTAAGTATTGAGCACCTTGTACAGTATGCTGCCCTTCATTGTAATATGATTCAAGTGCATAGGTAAAGCCGTGTTCCTGTATTTGTCAGGCCTTGATGAGAGAGTATTTGGGGCACTGTGAACAGGCATGATCTCCTTTGTAAGGCACGATCTCATTAACACAGACACAGCTCAAACAAGTATCAGCAGTCCAATCCATGAGATGATGATACCATGAGGAGATGGTGATGGAACTGGGTATTTAATCTGTCATGGTAGGAGACAAAGAGGGAAGATTATGTTGAAACTTGAGGGTTAGCAAAGATCGCATATTTCTAAAAGAGACACTGTTAGGGTGAGAAATAATTAATATATTAGATTTATTGTCACATGTGCCTAAGTCCAGTGAAAGCTTTATTTGCGAGCAGTACAGATAGATGACAGTAAGCATGGACACAAAGATCGTAGGGTGAAAAATAAACTTGGACAAAGCAAGGCGTGAAGGTTACAATACGCAGGACATTCAAACAAACACGATCAACATGAACAAGATCATCATTATTTGGCATTACAGAGTCCATTCCTCAGTCTAATATAGTATCCTTAATACTCTATGTACCTGAATTAAGTCTCCCTAGATTAATGTGCCTCTGGGATGAGATCCTACAAGAAATATTTAGGGAATTAGGAGCCAAGTTTAAAAAGTAGGACCTCAGATGTAGTAATTTCACGATTGCTTCCAGTGTCAAGTGCTAGTCAGACTAGCAAAGATAGAATAATCAGGAAGAATGCGTGGCTTGAGAGATGGAGCAGGAGGGAGTGGTCCAGATGTTTGGGATATTGGGACCGGTTCTCGGGGTGGTAGGACTATTACAAATTGGGCGGTCTACATCTGGGTAGGACTGGAGCTAAAGTCCGATGGAGTGCATTTGCTAACGCTGTTGGGAAGGGTTTAAACTAATGTGGCAGGGGATCGGGAAACAAATGAGGAGTTTGGTGAACAGAAAGGAGTTAGTAACTAAAGCCTAAATAACTAGATCATGAAATCAGCGTGACTGAGGGATAGAGGAGGCAGGAAGGGTAGGATGAACACAGAGGGACTTGTAGTTTTAATGCAAGAAGTATAGTAGGTAAGGCAGATGAACTTAGGGCTTGGAATATTACCTGGGAAAATAATGTTATTGTCATTACTGAGACTTGTTGAGGGAATGCTGTGATTGGCAAGTAAATATCCCAGGACATTAATGCTTCAGGTGGGATAAAGAGGAAGGGAAACGGGGTGGAGTAGAAAGGTCACTGGTCGCAAAAGATATCCCAGCTGTGCTGAAGGAGTGCACCATAGAAGATTCGAGCAGTGAGGCAATATGGGCAGAGCTCAGGAATAGAAAGAGCGCAGTTACAATGCTGGGATTGTACTAACGGCCTCCCGACACGGATCGAGATACAAATATGTAGATAGATCATAGAAAGGTGTAGGAGCAACAGGATGGGAGATTTTAATTTTCCCAACATGGACTGGGATTCACTCAGTGTTAGAGGTCTAGCTGGTGCAGAATTTGTATGGACCATCCAGGAGCATTTTCTAGAACAGTGTAAAAATAGTTCAACCCGGGAAGCGGCCATGCCAGACTGGGTGTTGGGAACTGAGCCCGCCCAAGCGGTGGAAGTTTCAGTAGGGGATTACTTTGGGAATAATGATCACAATTCCTTTAGTTTTACAATAGTCATGGAGAAAGATGAGAGTGGTCCTAATGGAAGAGTGCTAAACTTGGGGAAGGACAACTATAGCAAAATTCGGCAAAAGCTGGGGAACAGCTGTTTGAAGGGAAATTCGCATTTGATATGTGGAAGGCTTTCGAAGAGAGGTTAATTATTGTTCAGGAGAGATATGTTCCTGTGAAAATTATGTATAGAAATGGCAAGGTTAGAAAACGATAGATGACAAGTGATATTGTGAGACTAGCTAAAAGGAAAAAGAACGTGTACATAATGTCTAGGCAAATGAAGACAGAAGAAGCCTTGGAAGAAGATTGTAAATGTAGGACCAATCTGAAATGAGGAACTAAGAGGGCGAAAAGGGGTCATGAGATATACTTAGCGAGCAGGATTAAGGAAAACGTCAAAACGTTTTGGTCATATATAATAAACAAGAGGGTAGCGAGATAAAGGGTTGACCCACTCAAGGACAAAGCAGGAAAGATATGCTTGGAAGCAGAGAAATCGGGAGATATTCTTAATGTGTATATTGCATCGGTATGGAGAGGGGCATGGTGAATGTTGAGGTTCGGGATAGATCTTTGATTGCTCTTGGTCAAGTCTGCGTAAGGAGGGAGGAAGTGTTGTGAGTCCCAAAAGACATTAAGATGGACAAGTCCCCAGGTCTGGATGGGATCTACCCCAGGTTACTGAGGGAAGCGAGAGAGGAATTAGCTGAGGCTTTATCAGATATTTTTCAGCTTCCTTGAACACGGGGGAGGTCCTGGGTGAATGGAGAATTGCTAATGTCGTCTCCTTTATTAAGGAATAATCCATATAATTACAGACCTGTCAGCCTGACGTCAGCGATGGGGAGCTACTGGAGAACATATTGAGGGATAGGATATATACCCATTTGGAATAAAATGACTTCTCAGTGCTAGGTAGCATGGTTTTGTGCAGGTAAGGTAATGGCTTATAAACTTAATAGAATTGTTTGAAGAGGTGACAAAGTTGATTGATGAGGGAAGGGATATAGATGTCATACAGATGGACTTTAGTAAGAGGTTTGATAAATTTCCCCACAGGCTGATGAAGACGGTGAAGTTGTATGGATGTTCTAGCTAGATGGATAGAGAACTGGTTCGGCAACAGGAGACACAGAGTAATGATGGAAGGGAGCTTCTCAAAAAGTAGATCTGTGACCAGTGGTGCCCCAGAGGGACCCTTGCTGGGACCATTGTTTTTTGTGATATACATAAAAGATTTGGAGGAAGGTGTACTGAAGAAGGGCTTATGCTCGAAACGTCGAATTTCCTATTCCTGAGATGCTGCCTAACCTGCTGTGCTTTAACCAGCAACACATTTTCAGCTCTGATCTCCAGCATCTGCAGACCTCATTTATTACTTGGAGGAAGGTGTAGCTTGTTCATTAGCATGTTTGCAGGTGGCACTAAGATTGGTGGAATAGCAGACAGTGAAGGAGAATACAGGATAATATAGATAGATTGGGGTGATGGGCAGTGAAATGACAGATGGAGTTCAATGTGGACAAATGTGAGGCGATGCGTTTTGGATGATCCAATTCAAGAGCGAACTATTCAGTAAATTAAAAAAAACGTATTGGAGAAAATTGATGTACAGAGACATATGGGTGTCTAGGTCCATTGTTCCCTGAAGGTGGCAAGGCAGATCAGTAGAGTGGTGAAGAAGGTGGACGGCATGGTTTCTTTCATTAGACCTGGTATTGAATATAAGAGTTTGCAGTTTGTGTTACAGTTGTACAATACTTTAGTTCAGCCACATTTGTAATACTGCATACAGTCTGTTCGCCATACGAGCAAAACGATGTGGATGCTTTGGAGAGGGTGCAGAGGAGTTTCACCAGGATGTTGCCTGGTATGGAGGTTGCCAGCCATGAAGAGAGATTGAACAAATTAGGATTATTTTCATTAGATAGACGGTAGTTGAGGGGTAACCTGATCCTTGGATGGTGAGGGATATTGAGGCTCTGGTAAGCACAATAAAGAATGCATACATTGAATTTAAGATATCGGGCTTAAGTCAATCCTTAGATGACTACACAAAATATAGAAGCACCCTTAAGAGGGCAATCAGAAGCCCCAAAAAGGGCATGACATGCATCTCTCAGAAAAGGTGAAAGATAATCCCAAGAGGTTCTCTAGCCATATTAAGAGTAGAAACGTGACTCAGGAGAGAATAGGTCCCCTTACTGATGAGCACGGCCGTCCTTGTGTGAAATCACCAGGGGGTGGGGGGAATTGTTTAATGAATACTTCTCCATGTTTCCTCAGGAGCAAATGATGCATACTAAGGAAATAAGGAAAACAAGTGGGAATGTTTTGGCCCGCATACATATGACCAAAATGGAGGTATTTGCTGCCTTAAAGCACAATAAAGTGAATAAATCCCCTGGACAAGAACATGTCCATCCTCGGATGTTATAAGGTTAGGGAAGAAATTGCAGAGGCCCTTGCACAGATTGTTGCTTCATCGTTTGCCATTGGAGTGGTTCCATTGTTTAAGAAAGGGAGCCAAGACAACCCAGGGAGCTCTTAGTCAGTGAGCGTAACATCAGTGTTAGGCAAGTTGTTGGAGATGATAATGAGAGACAGGATGAAACAACATTTGGTAATTCAAGGTCTGATTAGAAATAGTCAGCATGGATTTGTGTGTGGGAAATCATGTCTGACAAATCTTTTAAATTGTTTCAAAGAGATTACCGCGAGAATAGATAAGGGTAGGACAATGGATGATCTGTATACGGACTGTAGCAAGACTATTGACAAGGTCCCTTACGGCAGATTTGTCAGTGAGTTTAGGTGACATGGGATCCAGAGAGAGCTAGCTAATTGGATTCAAAATTGTCTCGATGGTAGGAAGCAGAGGGTGATGGTTGAAGATTGTTTCTCAGACTGGAGGTCTGAAACTAATGATGTGCCACAGGTGTCGGTGCTGAGACATTTGTTATTTGTTATTTACATAAATGTTCTGAATGTGAATATACAAGGCATGATGAGGGCCATAAGACATAGGAGCAGAAATTGAAATATTCAGCCCATCGATCTGCTCCACTATTCAGCCATGGCTAGTAAGTATCTGAACCCCATTTTTCTGCTTTCTCGCCATAACCCTTGATCCCCTTGACAATCAAGAATTTGTCCATCTCAGTCTTATATATACTCAGTAATCTGGCCTCCACAGCCTTCTGTGGCATTGAATTCCATGGATTCACCACTCACTGGCTGAAGAAGTTTCTCTTGATCTCCGATCTAAAAGCTGTTCCTTTTACTCTAAGACTGTATCCTAGGGTCCTGTTCTATTCTACCAATGGAAACAGCTTCACATCTATTCTGTTCAGACTATTCAGTATTCAGTATATTTCAATTAGATCTACCCTCATCCTTCTAAACTCCATTAAGTAAAGATGCAGAGTCCTCAAAGGTTCCTCGTATGTTAAGGTTTTCATTCCTGGGACCATTCTCGTGAAACTCCTCTGAACACGTTCCAAGGCCAGTGCACCTGTTCTGAGGTATGGGGCCCAAAACTGCTCAACAAACTCCAAGTGCTCCCAAGAAGGTTACTACATTTATGGATGATACAAAATTATGAGGTATCGTTGATAGCAAAGAACATTATCAGTAATCATAGAGGGATTTTAATTTGATGAAGAAGTGAGCTGAGGATTGGCAACTCCAATTAAATATAGAAAAGTTGGAGGTGTTACACTTTGGAAAGTAAAAGAAAGATAGGGCTAATACAGTAAATAGTCAGGTTCTAGAACAGAGGGACCTCAGATCACAAGTGCATACTTCACTGGAAGAGGAATCACGGGTTGAAAGGGCAGTGAAGAAGGCATTTAGACTGCTGGCCTTCATCGTTCAAAGCATTGAATATAGGAGTTGGGACATTATGCTACCATTCTGTCAGCCGTTGGTGAGGCCACACTTGGAGTATTGTGTACAGTTTTGGTCACCCTGTTAACCTGAAAAGATTGCAAAGAAGTTTGACAAGGATGTAGTAGTTATGAATACTGCACCTACAGCTGCAGCACAGGGATTACCTATTTCATTAAGAACAATGAAGACAGTCGCTTTGTCTTGGCTGAAAAAAAATAATATCCGGGTTTAGTTTAGATAATGGACGGGGCTTCCCAATATGAAGCAGGCCTGTCTTTGTGACTACCCTGAATGTATGGGTAGTCTATTACTGCAAAATATGGTCGCACTGGGCTCTTAGGGTGAAAGTTGTTCAATAAAAAGTGGTGGGTCTTTCAGTACGAGATGCGATTATTGTCCCAGACTGGTTCCTTCCATCCCACAATTGAGAAGATGGAGGTGCTATTACGGGTCTCATAGTAAGGTGTGTGCCATTAAATTCCACAAAGAGCCTGAATACCCACAATAACAGATACACACTCCTCCAGTAGGCATATGCATGAGATGCGAGGCACGACAGGAAGCAGTAGCGGTTGATACATTGGACCAAGACACATGGAATAAACATAGTCACATTCACTTAAATGCATCCCCATCCTGTACAGTTGGAACAAATTGAATAGGCTTCCCCGGACTTATAGGAATTCCACAGGCTAGCAGGTGGGGATAAGTAATAATCAAAGGAAAGATTATATCCAATAAATGCCTAACACGTATTCCATACTCCGTAGTTGGGATTCGGGGGTGGGGGGTGGGAAAGGGGTCAAAGAGCCCTTTGCTGATGTGTGGGCGTAACAGGCCACTTCATGCTGGCTGAATATTTTATGATGACTTTGCGAAAGCAAATTGTTAGTGCAGGACGACATCTCCCCCTTTCTCTTTTGTGACGTGCTAATTTAGGCCTCTTTGAGTAGAGGCAATGCTTGCCAGGAAAACCGAAAGGACAACTGAAATCAAAATGGCACAAAACACCTTGACAGGATAAAAACCATTGAGACTTGTTCTGTAAATGAACTGTTCGATCTTCTTGGTGCAGCTGACCATTGTGGCAGTCATTCTTGGTAACATTCCATGCATCAAAGGAATCAGTTTCTCGGGCACATAGGGACATCTTTTCAGCTTAAACACTACACAGTTTCTGGTTGCTCAGGATCACACCGGTAAACAGCCCCCTCTTCAGCACGAATCCCGGCGACAACGAGTCCACACAACAGACTAAGTTCTATCTTCATCATAACGGTCGTTCTGCATTAAGGAGCAGGGTATGTAAAACAGAAGAAGAATTACGATTCGGAACATGCAGCTATACCATAGTAGACTAGTTTGTTACAACCTGATTCCGGTTTGCCTTCCAGTTCCTAAACGTCTCCATCTCCATCACCACCACCATCACAATCCACCCCACCACACTCCCCGACCCCGGAAGGGGCTCATCTAATGACCTTGGAATGATGAAGGTGAACCCAGGCGGAATGCCCGGCGACCTTTAGAGCAGTCAGACTGGTGTGGAAACTCTGGAATGGCCCTTGCCATTGAGATTGGAGGCTGCAGTTTGTCCAAATCATGATGAGAATAAAAGAGTTAGGATATTCAAAAGTTGGCATATTGTTGAGGGAGGGGAGTTTCTCATGAGTAGCACAGACCTTAGAGTGAAGATCTCCCAAAACTTTGGTCAAAGAAAGAACACAGGAGGACATATCCTTAGTCATGTGCTTGAAAGGAATAAGGGAGGAAGCATCATCCCAAGGCGAGAGGACAGCTGGACCTCGGATGATTTCGGCTGGGGACAAGCGAGATTTCCCCACAGTAGTTCCTTGTAGATGGAACAATACGAGAGCCATCACGTATTGTGGGCGGCACGGTGGTTAGCACTGCTGCCTCACAGCGCCAGAGATCCGGGTTCAATTCCCGCCTCAGGCGACTGACTGTGTGGAGTTTGCACGTTCTCCCCGTGTCTGCGTGGGTTTCCTCCCACAGTCCAAAGATGTGCGGGTCAGGTGAATTGGCCAAGCTAAATTGCCCGTTGTGTTAGGTAAGGGGTAAATGTAGGGGTATGGATGGGTTGCGCTTCGGTGGGTCGGTGTGGACTTGTTGGGCCGAAGGGCCTGTTTCCACACTGTAAGTAATCTAATCTAATCACCCTAACCCAGGAAAGACCTGTCTCAGAAGTCCATTTGGTAAGTTTAGTTTTCAGATTCTGGTCACCATGCTCCACGAACCCTGCAGCCTGTGGGCAATAAGTACAATGACGTTGGTGGTGGATCCCAAAAGGAGAGCATAATTACTCATTAATATCTCCAATGAAAGGGGGGCATTGTCAGAACGTGAGTAAAATATTTACAACAATTTTAGCAGTAGCGTTGGAAGTGGAGTTAGCTTCAACCCATCAAGGAAAAAAAATCAACAATGACCAAAATATACTTGTAATGCTGACAACTTTGCAACTCAATGAAGTCTTTAAGCATCTTTTGCAGTTGGCATTAGTTTGTCAGAGGTTGACTCACACTTGGCAGAGAACATAGAACATAGAAAGTACAGCACAGAACAGGCCCTTTGACCCACGATGTTGTGCCGAGATTTAATCCTAATGTAAAATATAGTAACAACCTACGCACCCCTCAACCCACTGCTATCCATGTGCATGTCCAGCAGTCACTTAAATGTCCCCAATGACTCTGCTGCCACCGCTACCTCTGGTAACGCATTCCATGCATTCACAACTCTCTGTGTCAAAAAGAAACTACGTCTGACATCTACTTGTTACCCTCCTCCTAATATCTTCAAACTATGAGTTCTCTAACCAATCAATGCTGACCTGGGAAAATTCTCTGGCTATTGACTCTATTCCTCTCATTATTTTGTACATCTCTACCAGGTCTCCTCTCTTCCTCCTTCTCTCCAGAAAGAAAAGTCCGAGCCTATTCAACCTTTCTTCATAAGGCAAGCCCTCCAGTCCAGGCAGCATCCTGGCAAACCTTCTTTGCACTCTCTCCCAAGGCTCTGTATCTTTCCTATAGTAGGGTGACCAGAACTGGACACAATATTCCAAGTATTGGCTCACCAGGGACTTGTAGAGCTGCAGCAGAACTCCACGGCGCTTAAACTCTATCCCCCGTTAATAAAAGCCAAAACACCATATGCTTTCTTAACAACCTTATCCACTTGTGTGACAACTTTGAGGGATCTATGTACTTGCACACCCAGATCCTTCTGTTCTTCCACATGGCCAAGAATCCTGTCTTTAATCCTATATTCAGCTTTCGCGTTCCACCTTTCAAAATGCATCACTCCACATTTATCCAGGTTGACCTCGATCTGCCATTTCTCAGCCCAGCTCTGCATCCTGTCTATACGCGCTACAATCTACAGTAGCCCTCTATAAGATCGACGACACCTCCAAACTTTGTGTCATCTGCAAATTTACTAACCCACCCCTCAACCTCCTCATCCAAGTCATTTATTAAAAACTACAAAGAGCAGAGACCCAAGTACAGAGCCCTGCGAGACCCCACTCAACACTTTTGTCCAAGAAGAATACTTTCCATCTACAGCCACTCTCTGCCTTTTGTCAGCCAGCTAATTATGTGTATATCTGTTTAATGCCTGGAAACAGAGTGTTGATGGAGGGTTGTCTGTGTATTTCTGGTTAATGGCCGGTGATAGGGTAGTGGTGCAGGTTTGTGTGTATTTTCTGTATATATCTGCTTAATGACAGGAGACAGACTGGGATGGTCGAAGGTTGTGTGAATATTTCTTTGTATATCTGCTCAATGGAAGGAGAACAGGGTGGTGGTAGAGGGTTGTGCGTGTGTATTTCTGTGTATATCTGCTCAATGGCAGAAGAACATGGTGGTGGTGGAGGGGTGTGTGTGCATTTCTGTGTATATCTGATTGATGACAGGAGATAGGGTGGTTGTGGAGGTTTGTGCGTGTGTTTCTCTGTGTATGTGCTTAATAGCAGGAGACAGGGTGTTGGTGTGTGTGTGTTTCTGTGTATATCACATGGTGGTCATGGAGTATTGTGCGTGTGTTCCTGCATGTATCTGCTTAATGGCAGGAGGCACGTTGTTCATGTAATGTTGTGCATGTGTGTGTGTGCTTCTGCATATATCTATTTAATGGCCGGGGACAAGATGGTGGTGGAGGGTTTTGTATGTATGTGCGTTTTTGTGTATATTTGTTTAAGGGCAGGAGACAGGGTGATGGTAGAGGGTTGTGTGCATGTTTCAGTGAATATCTGTTCTAATGGCTGGAGGCAGTTTGGTGGTGGAGGGTTGTGCGTGTGTGTTTCTGTGTATATCTGATTAACGGCAGGAAACAGAGTGGTGGTCGAGGGATGTGTGTGTGTGTTTGTGTATATATAATCTGCTTAATGGCAGGAGACATGGTGGTGATGGAGGGTATAGTATCTGTGTTTCTGTATCTATGTGCTTACTGGCAGGAGACAGAATGGTGCTGGAAGGTTGTGTATGCATGTGCGTTTCTGCGTATATAAGTTTAAGGTAAGTAGGCAGGGTGTTCATAGAACATAGACCATAGATCATTACAGCGCAGTACAAGCCCTTCGGCCCTTGATTTTGCGCCTACCTGTCATACCAATCTGAAGCCCATCTAACCTACACTATTCCATGTACGTCCATATGCTTGTCCAATGACGACTTAAATGTACTTAAAGTTGGCAAATCTACTAACGTTGCAGGCAAAGCATTCCATACCCTTACTACTGTCTGAGTAAAGAAACTACCTCTGAAATCTGCCCTATATCTGTCACCCCTCAATTTAAAGCTATGCCCCCTTGTGCTCGCCATCACCATACTTGGAAAAAGGGTTTCCCTGTCCAGCCTATCTAACTCTATGATTACCTTATATATCTCTATTAAGTCACCTCTCAACCTTCTTCTCTCCAACGAAAACAGCCTCAAGTCCCTCAGCCTTTCCTCGGAAGACTTTCCTTCCATACCAGACAACATCCTATTAAATCACCTCTGCACATTTTCCAAAGCTTTCGCAACCTTCTTATAATGCGGTGACCAGAACTGTATACAATACTCCAAGTGCGGCTGCACCAGAGTATTGTACAGCTGTAGCATAACCTAATGATTCCTGAACTCTATCCCTCTATTTTAAAAAAAGCTAAATCACTGAGGGCCTTCTTAACAATCCTGTCAACCTGTGTGGCAGCTTTCAAGGATCTGTGTACCTGCACACCGAGATCTCTCTGCTCATCCACACTACCAAGAATCTTACTATTAGCCCAATGCTTTGCATTCCGGTTACTCTGACCAAAGTGAATTACCTCACACTTGTCCGCATTAAACTCCATTTGCCATCTCTCAGCCCAGCTCTGCAGCTTATTTATGCCTCTCTGTAACCTACAACATCTTTCGTCACTATCCACAACTCCACCGACCTTAGTGTCATCTGCAAATTTACTAACCCACCCTTCTACTCCATCGTCCAGGTCCTTTATAAAAATGACGAACACCAATCCCATTCCTCCGCATTTTGTGCAACAGCCTGCTGTTGGGAACCTTATCAAACGCCTTGCTGAAATCCATATACACCACATCAACTGGTTTACTCTCATCGACCTGTTTGGTCACCTTTTCAGATACCTCAATACAGTTTGTGAGGCACGACCTAACCTTCACAAAACTGTGTGGACTATCCAAAATCAAATTATTATTTTCCAGGTGATTATAAATCCTATCTCTTTTATCCTTTTCCAACACTTTACAAACAACCGAAGTAAGGCTGCCTGGTCTATAATTACCAGGGTTGTCTCTACTCACATTCTAGAATGGGGAACCACATTTGCTATCCTCCAGTCTCCTAGCACTCTTCTTGGAGACAATAACGATTTAAAGATCAATGCCAAAGCTCGGCAATCTCCTCCCTGGCTTCCCACAGGTTCCTTGTATAAACTCCATCCGGTCCAGGGGACTTATCTACTTTCACACTCTGCAGGATTTCTAATACCTCTTCCCTGTGAACCTCAATCTCACCTAGTCTAGTTGCTTGGATCTCAGTATTCTCCTCGGCAACATTGTTGCTTTCTAGAGTGAATACCGTCGAAAAATATTAATTTAGTGCTTCCCCTATCTCCTCTGACTACTCACACAACTTCCCATTAATATCATTGATTGGACCGAATCTTACTCTTGTCATTCTTTTATTCCTTAAATACCTATAGAAAGCCTTAGGGTTTACCCTGATCCTATCCGCCAACAGCTTCTCATGTCTCCTCCTGGCTCTTCTGAGCTCTCTTTTTCGGCCTTTTCTGGTTACCTCATAACGCTCAAGCGCCCTGAGTCTTCACATCTCATCCTAACATAAGCTGCCCTCTTCCTCTTGACCAGATATTCCACGTCCTTCATAAACCACGGCTCCCGTGCTCTACAGGGTCCTGCCTGTTGACAGGTACATACTTATCTAGGACACTCAGGAGCTTTTCTTTGAATAAGCTCCACATTCCTAATATGCCCATCCCCTGCAGGTTCGTTCCCTATCCTACGGTTCCTAAATGATGCATAATCGCATCGTAACTGCCGTTCCCCCAGCTATAAATTTCATGGAAGGTTGTGTGTGTGTGTGTGTATTTCCGTGTATAACTGTTTGATGACAGGAGACAGGGTGGTCAAGGAGGTTGAGTGAGTGAGTGTGTGTGTGTGTGTTTCTGTGTATATGTGGTTAATGGCACGAGACAGTTTGGTGCTGCTTAATGACGGGAAACATTTCTGCTTAATGACGGGAAACAAATTGGGTGTCAAGGGTTGTGCGTGTGTGTGTGTGTGTATCTGCGTAATAGTAGGAGACAACGTGATGTTGGAGGGTTGAGTTGTGTGTTTCAGTGTATATCTGATTAATGGCATGTAACAAGGTTTTGATG
Organism: Hemiscyllium ocellatum; assembly: GCF_020745735.1. Lineage (NCBI taxonomy): Eukaryota > Metazoa > Chordata > Chondrichthyes > Orectolobiformes > Hemiscylliidae > Hemiscyllium > Hemiscyllium ocellatum. The sequence goes on along the minus strand of NC_083447.1, from coordinate 28,649,092 downwards.
GAGGATTGCGTGTGTGTGTTTCTGTGTATATCTGTTTAATGGAAGGTGACAGCGTGATGGTGGAGGGTTGTGTGTGTGTGTGGGATCCGCATATATTTGTTTAATGGCAGGAGACAGGGTGGTGGTGGAGCGAATATGTGCATGTTTCTGTGTATATATGTTTAATTGCAGGAGACAGGTTGGTGATGGAGGGGTGTGTGTGTGTGTGTGTGTGTGTGTGTGTGTGTGTGTGTGTGTTTCTGTGTATATCTGCTTAATGACAGGAAACAAATTGGGTGTCAGAGGTTGTGCGTGTGGGTGTGTGAGTCCCTGTGTATATCTGTTTAATGGCAGAAAACAATGTGGTGGTGGAGGGTTGTGTCTGTGTTTCTGTGTATGTCTGTTTAATGGCAGGTGACAGAGTGATGGTGTCGAGATGTGTGCGCGTTTCTATTTATAACTGCTTAATCACTGGAGAGAGAGAGAGTGTGTGCGTATGTGTGTGTGTGGTTCTGTGTATATCTATGTAATGGCAGCAGACAGCATGATCGTGGAGGCTTGTGTGTGCGTGTTCCTGTGTATATCTGTATAATGGAAGGAGACAGAGGTGGTTTAATTTTGTGTGTGTTTCTGTATATATCTGTTATTGACAGGTAGCAGGGTGTTAGTGGAGGGTTGTGTTGTGTGTTTCAGTGTATATCTGATTAATGGCAGGAAACAGGGTGTGGTGGAGGGTTTTGTGTGTGTGTTTCTGCATGTATTTGTTTTATGGCAAGAGACAGGGTGGTGGTGGAAGGTCGTGTGCTTGTGTTTCTGTCTATATCTTTTAATAACAGGAGACAGGTATTGGTGCTGGTTGGTGTGTATGTATTTCTGCATATCCCTGTTTAATGGTGGGAGGCAGGGCGGCGATGGAGGGTTGTGTGTGTGTTTATGGTGTATATCTGTTTACTGGCAGAAAACAATGTGGTGGTGAAGGGTTGTGTGTGTATGTTTCTGTGTATGTCAGTTTAATGGCAGGAGACAGGGGATGGTGTTGAGATGTGTGTGTGTTTCTGTTTATTCCTGTTTAATTGCTGGAGAGTGTGTGGTGGTGGACCATTGTGTGTGTGAGTGTGTGTGTGTTTGTTTCTGTGTAGTTCTACGTAATGGCAGGAGACCAGGTGGTCGTGGAGGGTTGTATGTATGTGTACCTGTTTATATCTGTTCAATGGCAGGAGACAGTGTGATCGTGGATGATTGTGTGTGTGTGTTTCTGTGTATTTCTGTTTAATCACAGGACACAAGGCGGACATGGAGTGTTTTGTTTGTGTGTTTCTGTTATATTTGTTTCATGGCAGGAGACAGGAAGGTGGATTAGAGCTTTGTGTGTCTTTCTGTGTGTATCTGTTTATTGACCGTAGTTAGGGTGTTTGTAGAGGGTTTTGTGTGTGTATGTTTATGCGTGTGTGTGCTTCTGTGTATATCTGCTTAATAGCGGTAGACAACATGGTGGTGTAGGGTTGTGTTGTGTGTTTCATTCTATATTTGATTAATGGTGGAGGGTTGTGCGTGTATGTTTCTGTGTATATCTATTTAATTGAAGGAGACAGCGTGCTGATGGAGGGTTGTGTGTGTTTTTCTGCATATAACTGTTTAATGGCAGGAGACATGCTAGTGGTGGAAGGTTGTGTGTTTGTGTTTCTGTCAATAACTGTTTAATAACAAGAGACAGATATTGTTGCAGGTTGGTGTGTATGTGTTTCTGTGTATCCTTGTTTAATGACTTGAGACAGTGTGGCGATGGATGGTTGTGTGCATGTGTGTTTTATTTATATATCAGTTGTATTGCAGGAGGCAGCGTGTTGTTAGAGGGTTGTGTGTGCCTATTGCTATGTATTTCTGTTTAAAGGCAGTAGACAGAGTGGTAGAGGCGGATTGTGTGTGTTTCTGTATATATCTGATCAATAGCAGGAAACAACTTAGTGGTGTAGGGTTGTGTGTGTGTGTGTTTCTGTGTACACTGGTTTACTGACAGGAGACTATGTGGTGGTGCAGGGTGGTTTGTCTGTGCTTCTGTGTATATCTCTTGTGGTTCTGTTCACAGAGCTGGGAATTTACGTTGCAGACGTTTCGTCCCCTCTCTAGGTTACATCTTCAATGCTTGGGAGCCTCCTGTGTAGCCCTTCTGTGATGTTTCCTCAAACATTTATAGTGGTTTGTCTCTGCCGCTTCCAGTTGGCAGTTCCAGTTGTCCGCTGCAGTGGCCGGTACATTGTGCCCAAGTAGATGTGTTTGTTGATAGAATCTGTGGATGAGTGTCATGCCTTTAGGATTTCCCTGGCTGTTTTCTGTTTGGCTTGTCATATAATAGTAGTGTTGTCCCAGTCGAACTCATGTTGCTTGTCATCTGCGAGTGTGGCTACTAAGGATAGCTGGTCGTGTCGTTTCGTGGCTAGTTGGTGTTCATGGATACGGATCGTTAGCTGTCCCCCTGTTTGTCCTATGTAGTGTTTTGTGCAGTCCTTGCATGGATTCCATCAAGTCATATTTCGAAAATCATTTTAATTCACGTGCTCAGACATATAATGAAACATCTCTGTGGGATGTGAACCTTTAGGCTCAGAGGTCAGAGCACTACCACCGTTCAACAATACCCCTAAAGCTGCAACATGATTCTCTTGTGTGTTTGTTCATCAGCTTTCTTTGAACATACTGTGACACACCCCCACAACAGAATCGAGATCATCTGTTCCAGAGAAAGTGACACTATCACAAGTTCATGGAAGGGAATCGAATCCAGAGCTCTGCCGCATGGGCAGGGATGCTATCCAACACACAAGACTTAAACCATGCCCAGAATTTTAAGTGTCAGTTTTCAGCTCTATATGGATTTATTACATTCTGATTAACATTACTGAAAAACGCAGGCAACAGTTCTCATTGTTAAACAAATAAAAGGTATCAGCCTCAACTATAGGATGATGAGTGCACGTGCTCTGCCAAGCAACTTCTTTAATTGCTTGGCTATGATTTCCAGCTTAAATGGCTATTATCTGTAATCTGCAATATTAAGGCAAGAAATCTTGCAATGTGAAGGATCTCGAATAGATATCAACACTGAACACCAGAGATAATGAAAGAGCACAATATCTGGCCAAAAACACTGGTCACTATTTCCAACCTCTGACATGTGGCTTCCCTCTTCCTGAAGTTATTATGTGATACAAGGCATCGGTTTACTTTCCAGCCTCTCCTTACCCTCTCCTCCCTCTGCATGCACAAAGCACATCAAGCTTTTGGTCTTTGGGAAACGCAAGGCCTGTGTTTGTAGGCTTCCTGGAGAGGGAGGGTCTTTTCAACCTGAAGCAGGAGGTTGAGGGGGCAGTGATATCACTCATTGGGCTGAGGTGTGGCAGTTCGAGTTTTACTTGGATAAATGCGAGGTATTGCATTTTGGTAAAATAAAAAGCAGGGGCTTATACAATTAATAGTAGTGCGTTGGTAGTGTTGTAGAAAAGAGGGACCCACAGGTGCGATCGAATTCACAGAAGTTTGTGGCACTTATAGACAAGCTGTTTAAGGCTACTTCATTGCTCAGACATTTGGGGTTAGAAATTGAGAAGTCATGCTGAGATTGTGCAGGACATTGATGAAGCCTCTTCTGCAGTACTGTGTGAAGTTCTGTTATTGGAAGGAGATTATTCAGCTGAAGAGTGTTCAGATGAGATATGCCAGGATGTCGCCAGGAACACCTCATCTTCTGCCTTGGGATCCACCAAACACACGGCATGAACACTGAATTCAGTAATTTGCAAATCTCCCCTCGCTGATCCAGATCCCAGATCCAACCCTCCCACTCAGATCTGCCCTCTTGTGGGAACCTATTTGTCCATTTTCCTTCCCACCGATCCGCTCCAACTCCCCACTGACCTATCACTATCATCTCCTAGATTCGCCCACCTATCACCAACCTTTCCCCCAGCCTCACCCCCACGACCCATTTACCTCTCAGCCACTTTGCCCCAACGCAGTTCTGAAAAAGGGTCCTGCCTGAAACGTTGACTCTCTTGCTCCTCGGATGCTGCCTGACATATTGTGCCTTCTCCACTATCATGCTTCACCTACTCTGAATTCTCCAACATCTGGAGTCCCCATTGTCTCTTAGGTACAATTCTCTGCTAATATATCAATGCTGTCTGCCTGCTAAAGCCCCACGCTGTCTTAGGTACATTTTCTCTCCAGATCATAGCCTAGGAAATTTCTCTCAATCTCTTAATGATATTTCCATGCTTCAGCAGTAGTTGCAGGATCTATGTTTCCATTTATAAGCAGAGAAGCATGTTGGCGTTCCTATAAACCCCTGGCATTACTTCCATATCCAATGCAGACTAAATGGTTACACAATTAATCTACCATACTTAACATTCGTTCCATCAGTCAGCCTCGCATATCCAATCCAGACTGTTTAAACGTTAATCGTTATTTTTAATTCTAATAAAACAGTATTGAATTGAAAGCCGTTGGATGCAGCTATTTGTTCAGTGACTGTGATTAATGTCAGTCTCCGTGGATCCTAAATGTGTCACTGGAGGGCTTGCCTCTTTTATTAATTAAGGATTCAGTTCAATGTGTTATCCCATAGTATGAGTGGGAGCATCGCCGACAATAGTAACAGGGATCAGCAGCTCCAGAGAGACAGGGAGGAGAGATCAGAATCTGATAAATTAGACTGGAATGATCCAACAATGGACAGGAGTTTATCCACTAGTTTTCACTGGCTTCACCAACCTTCGACATCATCAGTATGGAGGATCTATGATGTACTGATTGTTATTCAAGCGGGTTATTATCCCATCCTCGCTATAGTTGGTGTGCCTGGTAAGTCATTCTAACTGTCTATTAAAGCAGGTTAAACTGAACTGTTGTTCATATTATTAAAATTAGGAAAAATGGAAGTCATTGTTTTCAGCTCCAATCAAAAATTCCATTCCTTAGAAATTATAAGGAGCAAATTACTAGTTTCAAATGACTCACAATATGCGAGGAGAAACTCGAAAACTCCATAATCCTTCTATCCCTGCACAGATCGATATCTCTGTATCCTCCCCACTCACTAATTCTGTCCAATACCACCATTATGATATCCCCATCTCCTCCTCAGCCACAGTGCACCTTCTGTGTAATCCTTCATTTGAGCCTCTGTTAAATCCGAAATCATCTGTTTCAAGCCCCTTCTAACGACATGTCCGTCACAAAATAATCGCACTTGAAACATTTAACTTGTTCTATGCACAGAAACAGCCTGACGGGAAGATAATGCATGGTGTAAAGTCATTGACTCATGATCTAGATCCACAGAATAATAATCTGTTAATATGAAGGAAATTGGCGGCATTGAAGTGAAACCATCATCATTAACTATAAACAGCCCATCTGCTTACATCTTTACTGAAGGCAATGGGTCATCCTTCCCTGATCAGGTCTCTGTGCTACTGTAAACCCACAGCAATACGTTTTACTCTTTACTGTCCTGTGGAACAGCTGAACCAGCCACTCAGTTCAAGATAGGCACAACATGCTGCCTGACCTATGAGGGAAAACAAAAGGAAAGATAGCTCCCTTCCTCTGCCTGTTTCCCATATTCCTACAGCTCATTTCCGTTCAGGTGGGTGACCTTTCCTTATTTCAAGGAACATTCTTTCTTCGTCTTTCTCTGAGTGTGATGTTCATCTCTCGTAGCATCTCTGGTGTTGGCTTTGTTGATGCTCACATATAGATGTAAGGAGCTTTTAAATTCCATGTCAGGCGCAGTCTAGCGAGAAGGAAAGGCTTTTTATGCCACAGGAAAGAAACAGACATGTCTCAGTTAAGAAGAGGAATTATTGTGACCAAACCTGAGAGTCTTGTTGAGACAGTTTTGGGACGTTGTGGACAGATTTTCTTTCCTTTATAAGAAATAATCACCCTGCCACAGAGAGAGTGCAAAGGTTTTTCACCAGACTAATCCCTGGGATGGTGATTAAATGAGGGCTGAATGAAGATTAATCTTTAGCGCAGTGAGAGAATGAAAGATGATTGCACTGAAACTTAAGGGGAATGGACAGTCTCTCGTGATGTTCTAAACAGACATTGATACGGCGATAATACCATGGCTTGTTTTACTCTAGTTACAAGAGCCTCTGAGGACGTTCTCCTCACACCACGCCACTCCCTATATCGACACAGAGAGAGAGAGAGAGAGAGACAGACAGACAGACAGACAGACAGACAGACTTTGAACATAGTGCGTTTGGTGTGTGATCCTACACTGAACATCACATTATCCAAAATCCTGACAGTAGCCACAATACCTTCGTTCTAAAGCAGGTTAACTATTACCATCATCTTCTGACCTCCATGGAGAAAATTGTATGTCTACTCAGAGATGGAAGATGTCTCTTTGAGACTTGATACAAAAAATCTGGCTTCCCTCCTCACTGCCAGCAAACCATGTTAAAGTAGCAAACGTTCCACTGGCAATGGACCCATGAGGAACCTCGTAGAGCCATCCATGAGTGCAGTCTCTGCTCCATTGGTTTGTTATATTGGAGCATCAATGACACCCTCTTGTTCACGTATAACAATCTCGTGGGGCTGAATGGCCCCCTCCAGGTCCCATGGAAGAGGTTCAATGGTCTGATTGGACTCTACCTGATCCTGTTTAACAGCTCGATGTACTGACCAGACCCTTACTCTTCCTGTCGAACAAGCAGGAGTATTGAATGGGCTGTCCCTCTCCTTGTTCAATAGTTTTGATGGGCTGAATGGCTTCCACATTTCTGTATGTAACCAGCTTGAGGTGTTGAATGAGCTCCTCTTTTAACTGTGTCTGACAGCACTGTTACATGAATGTTACCGACACTTTAACAGCACAAGTCTGATTGCTGTCTGGGTCTTATTGATCACGGACACAGACTGCATCAGGAGCTGATAGGAGACAAAATGTTCTGAACATTGTGTAACCCTCAGTAATCATCCCCACCTCCGGTTTTATGATGAGGAAAGACATTGATGAAGCAGCTGAAGATGGTTGTGCTGAGGAAGTTACCCTGAGGATCTCCTGAAGAGATGTTCCGGGACTGAGAAGATTTTCGGCCCCCACCCACAGGCATCTTCCTTTGTGCTCTGAAAGGACACAGCCAGTGGGGAGGGGAAACCTGATTCCCATTAAGCTCAAATAAGATGGCGTTTCCGATGACATTCGCAGTGAAATACTGCCTTGATATCAAGGCTATTCACTCTTTGCCGAGCCTCTATGTTCCGCTCTTGTTCATATCAATAGGTGATGGTGTCTGTGTGGGGAAAGTTTTCCTTTCACAGAAGGTAGTGAATGTCAGAAATTATCTTGTCTCGAGAGCTAGGGGAGCTACATCACTGAAAGTATTTAAAAAGGCGGTGGATGGATTTTTGACCTGTCAGAGAGCTGAAGGGTTATGAAGAATTGGACATTAAAGGTGAGTTAATACGAACAGGAGATCGGCCATGATCGGATACAATGTTTTGATTATCCAAACTACCTGATCCTGTTCCTTATGTTCTCATATTCTGTAATTACAGAGTTAATGTTCATATTTTTTCTGCACGTTCTGTTATTAAATGTTCCAATCAGAGAGAGCAAAGTACTTTATGTGTCATCAGTTCGTGAGGTCCAGGGGCTGAATTCACAAAGAATCTGGGTCTATACCATGACCAACAAATGAAGCCCAAGTTGCAGAGATGAGACACTCTGTAAAGCTACCAGAGTGGTCTTTCGAACCCAGCCGGGGTTTTGAAGTAACCATTTCCAACCCACACCAAACTATGTGTGACAGCCTGGAGGGAATGAATGAGATCCTGTGTTACTGTGGACCAGGTATTTGGAGCCCCCATCAGCAACAGTGCAGGAGGTGTGAGGGGCTGAATTGAACATAGGAACAGAGGACTGAGGAGCAGGATTGGGCCATTAGACACGTTGTCACTGCTCCACAAGGCACTAAGATCGTAGCTGCTCTGATTGTGGTTTCAGCAGCACTTTCCTGTCTGCATATAATTTTCCTACATGAACTTGTCTGTGAAATGTTTGAATACAGCACAACTTTGAACAACTGCAAACATCCAGGCACTACAAACGTTTGGTAAAGGGAATTCCCACTTGAAAAGTCCAATAAGAGTTTCTCATTTGTGTTCCGTTAGATACTGGAGGGTCACTGTGTCCTTTTCCAGTCCCACTCCTCCACTAGCTACAACAAATCTTAAATATAGCCAGTTTAGTGTTATGACCAATTGTATAGGACTCAGACTGGGTCATTTTTTTTTGAGAAAAATGTGAAATTCAGGAAGTTGAACTCAAAACAAATGGTAAAAGAAAGAGTGTTCCAAAGGTTCCTCTGCCTTTGAAATTATTCTGCTCATGCAAACTGCTGGTAATGGGATTTATTTGTGGAACAGTTGGATTTGGCTGAACTCCCTTTGCTTCCAGCAATGGAGAGTTTCCAATGAGTCCTCAGTTGGAATCCTTCACAAGTAGTGAAGATAACTCAGGGATTTTATTGTCTCACATTTTGCTATCGGGTAGACAAAGTAAGAGAGAGGGATCAATCAGCTGCTGCTTCTCAGGCAGGAAAAATATTTGTCCCTCTCTGTTGAACCATACAATAATGTCAACTGAACATCAAACTGGGCCATGTGTGCTCTCCTGGAGCATTCTCTGGAACGGATGATAATGGACGATAGGAAGGTGCGTCATCGCTGTTGTTGTCCACACTGTCTTTCATTAGAAAAAAAAGTCCCTGCTTTATCATCTGATGACATGTTTATATGCGTCTGTGTAAGTTGTAAATATCGGTCGATGTCAATATAATACGTGTGTTGATATCAATTCACCTTATTCTTAAATTTATTCTCTAGCTTTAAATTCCTTAACAAGTGGAAACATGTATCCAGCTGAAGCACCTTTCAGAAAGTCATGTATGGTTCGAGAAGATTGCTCATCTCAGATCAAAACTGATAATCCCCATTTAAAAAGGCTTTTCTTCCAGGAATGTGTGAAGCGAAACATCTACGAAATTTCTCAGAAAGAATTATATCTTTGTTTTAAGTTTAGGCAATCAAAACTGCACACAATGTATCTGATATGGTCTCAGCAATGCCGTTCCGATGCAATAAAACATTCCTCATTAAATTTTGATACACTTTGCCAGAAACAGCATCATTCCACTTACCTTCCAAATCACTTGTTGCATCTGCAGACTGAACTCATATGATTCATGTCCCAGGAACATGGAAACGGCCTGTATCACAGAATTCTGCAATCTCTCTCCATTTAAATTGTTGTTTTATCCTTCCTTCCACTATAGAAAACTCACCTTATGTTCTTTCTGCTGAAGGTTTGCTCACTAACCTTCCCTGTCTGTAACACAATGCAGACTCAATACCTCCATTTGATGACATATTGAACGATCATCTTGGTGATGCGCTAATTGAGCTTGGCGCCATTCAGTTCCCTTCCTCCAGATCATTGATACAGATTATTTGACATGAATGATCCCACAGTGATCTCTAGGCCACTACACTAGTTACAGCTTCGCAACCTGAAAATAAACATTTACCTCTACTCTCTATTTCCTGTTAATGACAGCTTCCCCGTTCCTGTGTAGCAACTAAGGTGGGTTGAATGGTCTCCTCCTGGGCTGTGTAATGTATTCAACAAGCTGAATTACTTCATTCTCTATTTCTGTGTAACTCATTAGAGTGGCAGAATGGTCTTCTCCCGTCTCATTGTAACGATCCTGCCTGACTGAAAGGGGTAGTCCCCGACCATGTAACAGCATCGAGAGGTGGATAGAGGGAACAACACATGGGATAGGTGCAGCTGTATATCTCTTTTTACAGCCTCGAGGGTGATTGAGTGAACAATACATGGGGTAGGTGCAGCAATATATCTCTGTGATCGCCTTGAGGGGTGGATAGAGGAAATAACACAAGGGGTAGGGGCAGCAGTATATCTCTGAGAGCCTTGAGGGGTGGATCGAGGGAATAACGCGTGGGGTAGGTGCAGCAGTATATCTCTGATAGCCTTGAGGGGTGGATAGAGGGAACAACACATGGGCTAGGGGCAGCAGTATATCTCTGTAACAGCCTTGAATGGTGGATAGAGGGAATAACACATGGGCTAGGGGCAGCGTATATCTCTGTTTCAGCATCGAGGGGTGGATAGAGGGAATAACACATGGGGTAGGGGCAGCAGTATATCTCTGTGATAGCTTTGAGGGGTGGATAGAGGGAGCAGCACATGGGGTTGGGGCAACAGTATATCTCTGATAGCCTTGAGGGGTGGATAGATGGAAAAACACATGGGGTAGGGGCAGCAGTATATCTCTGTAACAGACTCAAGGATGGATTGAGGACACAGCGCATTGGGTAGGGGCAGCAATTGACCTTTTGGGTGCACCATTCAGAATGCTCATGACTGATCCGATTGTGTCTGACTATCCGTCTCCTGTCTGTTCCCAATAAACATTGACTCTCCTGTCCAGCAAAGATCAGTGAAGCTCAGCGTTGAGTATCTTCAATAACTGAGTTTCACTGCTCCCCGAGGATGAGGACACCACAGATAGCACAACAGTAAAGTGAAAGGGACGTCCTTATTTCATTGTGGGACCCGTTATTTTAAACCGTGTTAGCCTAACATCAAATTACGACTTCTTTTCAGACATAAGGAGGAAATAATTAAGAATAAACATAAAGCATATCGGACTTCAAACCTGTCACATATTGCCGCTGACCCTTTCCAATCAAATACGTATCAAACCCAGCCTCTGCTGCTGTCTCAGGAAGAGAATTCCTGATAACATAACACCACAAAAACATTAAAGCCAGAAGCAGAATGAGGCCATTCGCCCCATCGAGTCTATAATTCCGTCCAATAATTTCTTATTTGTACCTCAACCTCATTCTTCTGCCTTCTCCCTAAAATCCCCTTACAAATCCAAAGCATATCGATTTGCTTCTTAATGACATTAGTTTCTGTTCCTGCATGGCTGCGTATGTTTGTGTGTGTGCGTCTGTATGTGTGTGTGTACCTGTGTGTGTATGTGTGTGTGTGTATACATATATACGTGTGTATCCATGTGCTTGTTATCGGTGTGTGTGTGTGTCTATGTCTGTCTGTCTGTGTATCAACCTGCGTGTTTCTTAACTATGTTTGTGTCTATTCGTACGTGACTGTATATATCTCTGTGTGTTTCTACCTCTGTGTATGCCTATCTCCTTGTAAGTATTGTGTGTGTGTTCGTATATTGGGGTGTTTAACAATACTTCTGTGTATTTTTGTATCTGCGTCTCTGTGCAGTGAGGTATCTGTGGGTTTTTTTTGGAAGTGAAAGGACTGTCGTTGGAACTGCCAGTGGGTTTAAAGTGAGAATTGTCTTTCACTTAACATTGCTCCTTAATCGGTCAATGGGATGTGGATGTTTCAGAATCTCCACACGAGGCATTCCAATCCTCTCTGGCTCATATCAGGATCCTCCCCACATACCAGGGGGAGGGGTTGAGGGAATGGATGTCAGGCACTCCACCATCCGACTTTGCCTTTCTGTCCTATTCCAGGCTCTTCTTCCTGTAATGGGAGAAATGGAGGTTGGGAGGGAAAGTGGGAATTGGTGACCCTGCTGTTAGTGCTGGTGTAGTTGGGGGGAATTATGAGCTGTCTGGAATGAGTCAGTCGGCAATTTTGAATCCATATAGTATTATTAGTGTGGGGGTATTGCGTAGGTGACAGAGAAAGTGAGGAAGAAAGTTCCTGAATTCAATAGTGAGATTGATAGTGCCTGAGCCTTATCTGGAAAGAGAGCGTGAACCTTGTTCGGGGGTAGGTGCTTTAACAGATATACAGTGAGTGTGAGCGAGCAGAGAGTATACGGTACCTCTTATCCTGACAGAGCAGGGAGGATATCGATGCTTATCCTGTATTGCATTACATTTCTTCAGATCATCTCAGCGTCGAGGTGAGCCTGCCTGAATGTCTTGTCCAAGTCGGTCACTAATAACGACACAGACCTGTCCCTCAGCTTCCACAGAATCAGTTTAGATAGAGTTTAATGATAGCAAGGAAAAGCAAATATTGGTGTGTTATATATCAAAACCAAAACGGTAGCAGAAAATCTCAGCATCATATGCTCCAGAAATTAGATATGCAAGGATTGTGGATACTGCAATCTTATTGGATGGTCTCAAGTTGCATCTAAACTGCGTTAACTAAGTGACTGCTCATGTTGTGAAAAATAAATTCTGTATTTTTATATGAGGTAGGTTGAAGAATATATTGTGAAACAAACTAGAGAGCAGGTTATTTTTGATTTGGTATTGTATGGCCAGAATGACGAATTAATAGCCTTGTACTGAAGCAGCTTTTAAGGAATAATGGCATTAATAAGGTGCATTTTACACGGCCTCTGCGTACAATTTAGAATGCTTGAACTTTCGAGCTTAACATCATGGAAGACTAGAAGCTAAAGGATCAAGATATCTTCAGTGAATTGGGAAAGTACAATATAACATTCGGTGGGAGACAAGCAATGGTTGTTAGAGTCATAGAGTCCGACAACACGGAGACAGGCCCCTCAGCCCATACTGGTCCATTCCGACCAAAATGTCCATCCTCGCTGACCCCATTTCCCTGCCATTGCCCCGTATCCTTCTAATCCTTTCCTATCCGTGTATTTGTCCAAATGCTTTTTAAAGGTTTTTAATGTATCCGCCTCAATCACTTCCCCTGGCAGCTCATTCCATATGCGTACCAGCTCCTGTGTGTAAAAGGATTGTTCCTCAGGTTCCCTTTTATTTTTTCTCCTCTGACCTTAAACTGATGCTCTCTAGTCTGTGATTGCCCAACCCTGGGGAAAAAAGACTGGGCACATTCACTCTATCCATGCCTGTGATGATCTTACAGACTTGAATATGATCCTCCCGCTGTCTCACGCACTGAGGGAGCAAAAAGTCCTAGTTTGTCTACCCTCTCCCTATAACTCAGTCCATTGAGTCCTTTGCAACGTCCTTATAATTGTTTTCAACATTATTTCCAGTTTAATAACATCCTTCCGACAGCAAAGTGAACAAGACTGAACATAACACTACCAATATGACCTCAGCAGCGTGCTGTATAACTGCAACACAACTGCGTAATTTTGATATTCAGTGAAATACACTGAGGACGGCCAGTGTGCCAAAACCTTTCTTCACTGCACTGTATACGTCTCAATAAACTTTCAGAGGACCATGCACCTGAATCCCAAGGTCCTTCTGTTCCACTACACTCCTTACGACCCAACCATTCGCCATGAAACTCCAACCTTAGATGCAAGAACGTACACTGACCAATATTAAAATCCATTTGCAAATTCACAGGCGGCTTCCCCAGCTGATCAAAGTACTATTGTAATTTCTGAAATTTATGATAAACTTCCTCACTCTCCATGATGCTGCCCATTTTTGTGACGTCTTCAAAATTATAAATCATGTCTGTACATTCTCATATAAATCACAGATATATGTAATATGCAGTGGTCCAAGCACCAACCCCTGAGGCATTCCACTAGTCACAGGCCTCCAGTCTGACCAGCATTCTTCCAATATTACCCTCTGCTTCCTACCATCAAGCCACTTTTGTACCTAATTTTCCAGCTTCCACTCAATTTCATGTGATCTAACCTTCCAGAGCAGCATACCATGTGGAACCTTACTGAAGGCCTTACTGGAATCCAAAGAGACTACGTACGTATACCACGCTTCCCTCCTCAATGTTGCTGGTCACTTCATCAAAGAAGGTTCGCAGTAGTCCGCCTCCAACCTCACAGTCCCACAACCCCGCACCGCCCGTTTCTACCTGCTGCTCAAAATCCACAAACCTGACTGCCCGGGCCGACCCATTGTCTCAGCCTGCTCCTGCCCCACCGAACTCATCTCTGCATACCTCGACATGGTCCTGTCCCCCTTAGTCCAAGAACTCCCCAACTACGTTCGTGACAACACCCACGCCCTCCACCTCCACCAAGATTTTCGCTTCTTCGGTCCCCAACGTCTAATCTTCGCCATGGACATCCAGTCCCTGTACACCTCCATCCCCCATCACGAAGGACTCAAAGCCTTCCGCTTCTTCCTTTCCCGCCGTACCAACCAGTACCCTTCCACTGACACCCTCCTTCGACTGACTGAACTGGTCCTCACTGTGAACAACTTCTCTTTTCAACCTTCCCACTTCCTCCAAACCAAAGGAGTTGCCATGGGCACCCGCATGGGCCCCAGTTATGCCTGCCTCTTCGTAGGATATGTGGAACAGTCCATCTTCTGCAACTACACTGGCACCACCCCCCACCCTTTCCTCCGCTACATCGATGACTGTATCAGCGCTGCCTCGTGCTCCCACGAGGAGGTTGAACAGTTCATCAACTTTACGAACACCTTCCACCACGACCTCAAATTCACCTGGACTGTCTCAGACTCCTCCATCCCCTTTCTAGACCTTTCCATTTCTATTTCGGGCGACCGAATCAACACGGACATCTACTATAAACCAACTGACTCCCACAGCTACCTAGACTACACCTCCTCCCACCCTGTCCCCTGTAATAATGCCATCCCATATTCCCAATTCCTTGGTCTCCGCCGCATCTGCTCCCAGGAGGACCAGTTCCAATACCGTGCAGCCCAGATGGCCTCCTTCTTCAAGGACCGCAGATTCCCCCCAGACGTGATCGACGATGCCCTCCATCGCATCTCCTCCACTTCCCGCTCCTCCGCCTTTGAGCCCCGCCCCTCCAAGCGCCACCAGGACAGAACCCCACTGGTTCTCACCTACCACCCCACCAACCTCCGTATACAGCGTATCATCCGCCGTTATTTCCGCCACATCCAAACGGACCCCTCCACCAGGGATATATTTCCCTCCCCTCCCCTATCAGCGTTCCGAAAAGACCACTCTCTCCGTGACTCCCTCGTCAGGTCCACACCCCCCTACCAACCCAACCTCCCCTCCCGGCACCTTCCCCTGCAACTGCAAGGAATGCAAAACTTGCGCCCACACCTCCTCCCTTACTTCTCTCCAAGGCCCCAAGGGATCCTTCCATATCCGCCACAAATTCACCTGCACCTCCACACACATCATCTATTGCATCTGCAGCACCCGATGTGGCCTCCTCTATATTGGGAAGACTGGCCGTCTACTTGAGGAACGTTTCAGAGACCACCTCTGGGACACCCGGACCAACCAACCCAACCACCCAGTAGCTCAACATTTCAACTACCCCTCCCACTCCACCAAGGACATGCAGGTCCTTGGACTCCTCCATCGCCAGACCATAACAGCACGACGGTTGGAGGAAGAGCGCCTCATCTTCCGCCTAGGAATCCTCCAACTACAAGGGATGAACTCAGATTTCTCCCGTTTCCTCATTTCCCACCCACCCACCTTGTCTCAGTCAAATCCCTCGAACTCAGCACCGCCTTCCTAACCTGCAATCTTCTTCCTGACCTCTCCGTCCCCACCCCACTCTGGCCTTTCACCCTCACCTTGACCTCCTTCCACCTATCACATCTCCGTCGCCCCTCCCCCAAGTCCCTCTTCCCTACCTTTTATCTTAGCCTGCTTGGCACACTCACCTCATTCCTGAAGAATGGCTTATGCCCGAAACGTCGAATCTCCTGCTCCTTGGATGCTGCCTGACCTGCTGCGCTTTTCCAGCGACACATTTTCAGCATACTTCATATACTCAAATGCAAATGATTTGTGTAAGTGACAAAAGGTAGTGGACCCACTATTGATCTTTGCCGCACACCACTGGTCACAGGTCTCCATGTCCAATGAACAGATGTCCACTGTCTCGCCCTGTCTCCAATATTCAAAAAAAGTTGGATCTAAATGGTGAGCTCTACTTGGATCCCTGGCAGTCTGACCTAGCTAACCAGTGTACCATGCAGAACATTTTGGTTTTATTACTGAATTCCATGAAGACAACATCCACTATTTTGCCTTCATCAACCACCTTCATCACTTCCTGAAAAACTTTCACTGAGTCAGTGAGACGTAATCTCCAATGTACAAAGCCCACTTCAGTCCTTGTCTTTCTAAATGCATATCGATCCTTTTCCTCGAAATCCCCTCCAAAAATTTAGTCACCATTAACGTCAGGCTCATCGATCTATAGTTACCTTTTTTTTCCTTACTTTCTAAAATAATGACTCTATGTCAGCAGCCCTCCAGCCTTTTGACACCTCACCTGTGGAAATCAATGTTACAAATATATCAGCAAAATGCTGCGCAATCGATTTCCTAGCTTCCCACAAATACCTGGGATACAACTGCTCAGGTTCCAGGGATTTGTTCACCTTTATGTGTTTTAAAATGTCCAACACCTCCTTGTTATATAGACACTTTTCAACTTATCATTACATATTTCTTCATTCTCTCGCTCTTGTAACCTCCTCCACATTAAACTCTGAGGAGAAATACTTGTTTAGTATCCCCCCAACCTATGTTTATGTGCTTCCATACATATGTAGCCTTACTGAACTTTAAGGGGCCCTATTCTCTCCCTAGTTAATCTTTTCCCATAAGAGGATTTGAAGAATTCCTTCGATGACTCATTAACCCTATTTCTAAAACCATCTCATGTCCACATTTTTCTGGCCGATTTCCCCATTGACTATACACTTGCTGCCCTTATACACCTGTCGGAATTCACTTGATCTCAGCTGTGTTTACCTGACATATGCCTCTTTCCTTACCTTGACCAGAGAATCAGTATATCTAGCCATCCAGCACGCCCTGCACTCACCAGCTTTGCCCCTCCCACTAATGGAAACAGGTTGGCTCTGGACTTTCTGAAACCAGGTTTTTATGGCCTTGCATTTTCCAACCATTCCTTTACCTGTGAATAGGGTATTCCAATCAGACTTTCACTTGGCTCACCTAACACTTTCAAAATTGGCCTTGTTCAAAGTTCGAACTTTAATATTTACATCGGGTCTTCCCTATTCCAAAACTAATTTAAAACTAATATTTATGAGTAACAGATTGAAAGTTAAATAAACACTTCCTGCCCCTCCGTAATAGGCTAGAGAGGCTGAATGGGCTCCTTGTGGCCCTCTGTAACATTAAATGACACAACAAGCCGTGGATTACGAGCAGCCGGTAAACTGTACCTGATGGAAGCCCATTCCTTCTGAGTTACAGAAACACAAACAACACTCAGTAACACCTCAGGCAGCTGCAGCGACACATCTCTTCATTTAGAATGATTCTGTTGGCAAAATGTGCCAATATTCTAGATTTCCACCTAAACAGGCTAATATGGGCTGAATGGTCTTCTCTTATCCCTCTGTAAGAGGCCCATAGGGGCAGAATTAGTTCAGCCTGTTACTGAGCAGCAATCTCAATGCTCTGTCTCAAGGTTATGAAAGGATTTGACAACAGCGCATTAAAACCAGGAGCAACCTCACACTGGTCAATAAGTATTATACTTTGTGTTGAGGTATCTAGAAACTGACCCACCCGAGTTTTTTTAATGCAACCGATCTGTTATTTTATAATTGCCTCCTTCCATAAAGAGAGTGGAACATATATTGACCCCTGCAGTATCCTGTTAATACTCTCATATAAAAGTTTAAAAGAAAGATTTAAAATGTTTAAAGATTTATTGTCCATCCCTCAGCAACCCTCATCCATTCCATCCAATCCCAGTAAATGCTCCCTTTTATAGTGATATGAGAAGTGATGTGTTGAACTGGTTAACTGAGCCTATTTGTTCAGTCTTGAAGTGGAGATGCCGGTGTTGAACTGGGGTGTAAAATGTTAAAAAATCACACAGAACCAGGTTATTATCCAATAGGTTTAATTGGAAGTACATTAGCTTTCAGAGCGCCGCTCCTTCATCAGGTGATAGTGGCGGGCCCGATCGTAACACGGAATTTATATCAAAAATTTACAGTGTGATGTAACTGAAATTATACATTGGTAAATACCTTGATTGTCTGTTGAGTCTTTCATCTGTTCGAATACCATGATAATTTCATTTCTTTCATGTGTAAATCAGAAAACATTTTTCTTTTAAAGTTGCATTCTCAGGTTAGCTATAACAATGTGTGTTAGCTAGACAATATGTTGAAGGTGTTCGCCCCCTGTGTTATCTGTCTATACCATGATGTTTAGATTGATTCTAATCTGAAAAGTGAGATAATAGAGTTTTACATGAATTCATGCAGTTTTTGAGCTCAGAGGTTTACATGAATTCATGTAGTTTTTGAGCAAAGTACAATGTAAGTCTGCAAGTACAAATTCACCCACAAAATACATGTGTGCTTGTGGGTCTTTGTCTGTTTGTGTGTGTGTGTGTGTGTGAGTGTGTGTTTGTGTGTGTGTGTGTGTGTCTTGGTTGGGGGTTGTGCGTGTGAGAGGGAGTGTATATGTGTGTGAGTGATGTAGAGTTTCTTAAGTCTGTGAGGGGGTGCATATGTGAGTGTGGAGTGTGTGTGCGTGGCTGGGGTGGTGGGGCTTTGAGTATCAGAGAGAGAGTGTGTATATGTGTGTGCATGAGTGCAGAGTGGTCTAAATCTCTGATCGGATGCCTGTCTGAGAATGGGTGTCTATAAGGTTGCGTGTGAGTGTCTGTGTGCGTGTCTGTGTACATGTGTGTCCGTATGCATTTATGTGTATAGGAGTAAGTGTGTGTGTGTGTGTGTGTGTGTGTGTATATATTGGGGCGGCACGGTGGCACAGTGGTTAGCACTGCTGCCTCACAGCGCCAGGGACCTGGGTTCAATTCCCGCCTCAGGCGACTGCCTGTGTGGAGTTTGCATGTTCTCCCCGTGTCTGCGTGGGTTTCCTCCGGGTACTCCGGTTTCCTCCCACAGTCACAAAGATGTGCGGGTCAGGTGAATTGGCCATGCTAAATTGCCCGTAGTGTTAGGTAAGGGGTAAATGTAGGGGTATGGGTGGGTTGCACTTCGGCGGGTCGGTGTGGACTTGTTGGGCCGAAGGGCCTGTTTCCACACTGTAAGTAATCTAATCTAATATATATATATATACAGTGCAATGGTGGTCACCTGTAGTGTGACGTGAACTCAATTTTCCTAGTTGAGGCCCTCCCTCTGGGTCCCGAAATTAGTTATCAGCCTCTGCTCGGGCACTGTTGGCTGCTGCCTGTCCCGAAGTCCACCTTGAAGGATGGTCACCAGAAGGTCCGAATTTTAATGTCCTGGACCACTGAAGTATTCCCCAACTGGAAGGGAACACTCCTGTCTGTTGATTGTTGTGTGGTGCCCATTCATCCATTGTTGTAGCCTTTGCTCAGTTTCCCAGTGTTTGTTCAGTGACTGTGATTAATGCCAATCTCCATGGATTCTGATTATCTCAGTGGAGGGTTTCCATCTTTTAATGATAAATGGGCGCCGTTCAATGTGTTATCGCATAACATAAGAGGGAGCATCACCGACAGCACTGACAGTGATCAGCAGATTCAGAGAGAGGGGGCGGAGAGATCCGAATCTGAGAACATTAGATTGGAATGTTCCAGAAATATATCCGAATCTGGGAACATTAGACTGGCATGTTCCAAAAATAGACAGGAGTTTATCCGATTATGTTTGGTATCTTTCTCCATTTTATTGGTGGTCATTATCATCACGGATCCATTACGCTCTTCTCGTTATCCAATATTTTTATTATCCTTTCCTGGCTATCGTTGGTGTTCGTGGTAAGTGCCACTGTCCAGATTTGTTTTTCTATAAAGCGGTTATGACTGTATTATTGTTCCTTCATATAGTCTACACTTCTTGTCACTATTATTGTTCCTGTTGAAAATCTCAATCCAGATATTCACTCTCCAGATCACTACTAACCACATCAAGGAATGTGTTCAATTCCTGCCTCCCTCTCTGCTCTGGCAGTGTTACTCATGGGTCTCTATGTTGACCTACTCAGTTTCAGTGGAGAACTACAATTTATTATATCATTGCTTTTGTTATTTAAATATTAACAGCATGGAGGTCACTGCTACTGTTCTGGTTACAAACTCCACTTCCATCCCATCCCTGGCTAATATCTGCGGCTGAAGCAGACAAGTCACAACTGTGGGAGATCCCTTTGACCATGAACTGATTCCTGACACCATACCCTGACCTTTTATAACTTGAAAAACTCACCACCCCAGAATATATCTCACTGGTGTATTCCATCTGCTGTTTGAACCTTGAGCTATGAAATACCGTCTTAATGAAGTTAATAATCTGCTGCAGGCACTCTCGGCTTCACACCTGCCGAAACAAATCTGATTCGACCTCACACCAAACTGCCATCCATCTCTCATTCATGTGTATGCTGATGTATATTGTTATTGTGTCTGGAAATGCCTTTATTTTAACATTCTCAAACACTTTATCTCATCTGTCCATGAAACGTCTCTCGTTCTCTCTTTTGATTAACAAAAAGCCTGCCAGTTGTTCGTATTTAAAATAATTTCTTCCATGTGCATTCCTTCTCAAAAATGAGTTTCACATTCAACCGCGCCAACCGTGCACACACACACGCACTGTCTCTCAGTTTCTGATGAACACATACACGCAGCAAATCTTCCCATTGTAGGCAGTAATCTGTTGCGAATATAGTTAGCATATGATAGTAAAGTTTGCAATACACTCCATACTGTGCAGATAGTGCAGTTTACTGAGCAACACGCTAGATTGGTATACACAGCTCTCCATGCTGGGCTGTCATCTTGTCCCAGTTTATGTTGTTTGTGCTGTTCTGTGAAGCAAATTCAGAATTTGATTTAAAAAACTATTTCCGCTGATCTGACAATGCCTTTATTCAATGTTCTCATACTTGTAATTTTGCTTTCGAAGATCTTACTGCTCCAGTTCGTCCCACTGCCAGGTCTTTTTATCCATATTTTCACAACATCTTTTCAGTTAATTAACTGTCTGTTTCTGTCTTTAATGTGAATCTCTCTGTTCTTCTGTATCTTTCCCTGGCCTCGGGTTTTGGCTCTGGAGTATATCGAGTGCTGGCATTGTGAAGCTCAGAAGCAATGAAATGGTGTGTGTCAGGCTGTTGTTCACTTCCTGGTATGCCCCATGTGATGGTCCATGGACAGGCATGTTTCAGAAGTTATGAGAAGCATCCTTGTAACTTGATCTGTGCCTGTGTTTATCCATCTCAGGTGATTTTCCTGTCAGTAACACGAGGAAGCCCCTTGAATAAAGGAACAGTCATTTAAATTGTGTTGCAATGATGTCACTTTTTTCAAAGAAAATGTTATTTTCTCCTTTTTTTAGTAAGAGGTCTTAAAGGGCAAAGTGCCTACTCAAAACGGCTCAGTGAAAAAACTTATGAGGCTTTTATTTTTTTTAATAAATAATAGTAACAATGGTCAGCTTGCACAAACCAGGCTTTATAGTTTTTTTTCCTTGCAGATGTAACAGTTACCAGGTGCTTGGGTCCCAGAAGGGTTGGAAGTTTTAATAAATTATTCCTAACTGCTATTCTCTCGGAAATCTCATTGATACTGTTTCCTCCTGGACTGGAGAACTGTATGCAAGAATGTATGTCTGAATACTCATTTTTGCCAAGGGGTGTGTTTAGGTGATATTGGAACAGTTCATTTGTAGCAGGGTCTGTGTCCATCATTCAGTTAAGGTTTCCAATAGCTAAGTTATTCTAAATTCCTCTTCATTTTGTATGGATTTTCATTAGAGTGTTTAAATATAGTGTGTTTTGCATAATGGTGATTGGTTTGACGAGTGGAATCACATCTGGGACATCGAATTCCCATCTATCTTGTTATTAAGGAAAAGTTGGCATCCAAGCTATCTTCTTAAAATAGTTTGAGACAGTCTGGTTGGTCTATGCCAAACTGGGGTCTCTTGTCTGGTTCTAAATCTGTAATTGGGTTTAGAATTACAATCCATACAGTATGCAAACAGGTTATTCGACCCAACACGTCTACACCCGACCCTCCGAGGAGTAACCTACCCAGACCCATTCCTCTACCCTATTATGACACATTTACCCCGACTAAGGCACCTAACCCACACATCCCTGAAAAATGTGAACAGCTAAGCATGGCCAATTCACCCGACATGCACATCTTTGGATTGTCGGGGGGACCCCAAAGCATCCAGAATAAGCTCATGCAGACACTGGAGAGTACGCACGAGGAGGCTATTGGGTTCAAAGGTCGCGTATGGCAGCTGTCAGTGTCTTTTGTTCCAAATGTTGAATTAGGTTGCTTGAAACAGTGCTTTGTGTATAAAGATTCTTTCAGTCACTAAGTGTTTTCAGGGTGTGGATACACCAGGCATTATCTAAATTTGATGAAAACTACGGGGAAGCCTTTTTAATTTCATTTGAGAAAGTGGCTAAACAAATGAAGTGCCCAGTGACCATGTGGATTTAGTTGATCCAAACAAAGCTGATAGATATTTGCATCCTATCGGAGGAGGTATCTGGGGAGTATGAGGAGATGTAGAAAGCCATCGGACGTGCATGCAAGCTCGTGCCAGAAGCCAACAGACAGCCTTTCAGGAATCTAAAATAACGTCCCTGATTAAACGCACATTGAGTTTGACAGAATCAAAAAATAATAATTTTGAAAGGTTGGTTAGGGTATTAAAAACTGAGCAAACCAATGACACTCTTAGAGAGATTCTTATTTTGGAGAAACTGAACAATTCACTTCTGGCAGCCGTGAGAACTCGTGTGGAAGAGCAGAGAGTTAAAATGCCAAGATTAGAAGCTGAAATGGCAGCTGATGAGGTTCCTGTGACGAATTGAGAAGAATGTGCCAGATCTTCTTAAACATATCTCTGTGAGAATAAGGTTTATTGGCATAGGCCAGGAGAAGCCGGTAAAGTGGTTACAGCATTAAGAGGCACAGAAGCATGTAATTCTTTAATGCTGAAATATGAGGAGCTATGTCATTCAGAGGGACAATTGGAGAGATGAGAAGTGCTCCATCATGTAACGTGTGGTTGAAGTGTCCAGTGGAAACATCAACAGTTTTATTCCACAATGGGGAAGGAGGTCTTGAGCTTGACGTTGGCGTTACATCATTTCAGCTTTTAAATTGCGAATAACATACCTGAGACAAATCTTTATCACTGATCGTGACCCCTTAAAGTTTTTGGAGAGGTTTGGGGAGAATAATACCAGTCTGTTTCAATTGAGATTATTATTGCTGCCATTCAATTTGAAATTATACAGTTGACAGGGCGAGAAAAACCTAACTTTTGACACGTTGTGGAGACTTGGATGAAGAAAGGCAAAGGCACTCTGTGGCGGGAGTAAAATGAATGAAATCGAATCTAGTTGTGAACATTTGTATGCTCAGAGTCAACGTAATATATATGCATTTCAGTCTGCAAATAGAGGAAGGTTAGGAGGTCTAAAATGAATCCATTTTTGTATATTGATGGATCAGTTTATTGATGGTGGAGTTGTGAGTATACTATCACTGTAAAAAGGTGATTTTCTCTTGGGTTATTTTTTTGAACAGAGGTTTTAAAGGTAGAGGTGGAACTGCTGTCTGAAAACAGTTTAAATAAATAACTGAGAAAACCTTTAGGTTTTATTAAAACAGTGGTAACAATGGAAGGGCAGTGGCCAGCTCTCCCAGACCTGGTTTTCTCGTTTATTTATTAGCTGCAGCATTGAGAAGCTGCTCGGGGATCCCAGAGGGTTGGAAGTTTGAATACATGATCTCCAGCTGCTTTTCCCTCTGAGATCTCTGTTGATGTTGTTTTATCCTGGATTGGAAAACTGCTGTAAGCATCTGAATACATTTTAATATATCTTTGTGCAAAGCGGTGTAAACCAAGATGGTATGGTATCTATTGTTTGTGTAAGTGTTCCAACATATAAGCCATCCCAATTTTTTCTTTTCTTTGAGTGTATTTTAACTAAAGTATTTGAGTAGATTATATTTTGCTGAATGTGGAGTAGGTTGACCAGTCACAATATATCTAGAATGCACGCTTCACATCTATATTCAAAATAAAGAAAGGTTTGGGTCTAAGCGGCTTTCTTAAAATATTTTGCGGGGTTCTGGTCTGGTCCACAACACTTGTAGCCGAGGGGTTTCTGACTGACTCCTGTTATTAAAAATTTAGTGGAGTGGCTGGGGATGGTTTGCTGTAAGCTGCCTCAGACATTCAGGGAGAACTGAGGATTTGGTGACTCAACTCTGGATGGAGCATGGGCACTGTATTTACAGCATCTGATCCTGCAACATGAACAATACATGAAGCACAGGCTGCAGAGAGGGGAAGCTCTGAAACCACGGAGTGAGTGGGAAAAACTTCCCAAGCTACACTTAACCCAGGAGCAGATAGTGAGGGGACCCTGACTGAACAAGCACCTGGGCACAAAGCGGTGTCATCTCCTTCAACACGTCCTGGCCCATCACACCAGGGGGAGGACGGTGCTGCAAGTGGCTGTTAGGGTCACAGTTTCATTCAGCTTTTATGATCCATAACTTTCCAGGCAGAACTAGGTGACACATCCATCATTTCCCAATATCTCAACATCAATGTCACCATTCGGTGATGAAGGATATATATGGTGGATGAGAAGCATTGTTTGTCCCACAGCAGGGAGCTGCCGGGTGTATCCAGGATAGTGGGATTCCCGATAGTGTGCATGGCATCTGCAGAGTACCCATGTCAATGGGGAGAGGTAGAGGAACTGAAGGAGCTCTCTCTCTATTAATGTTACAGTGTACCCATGCACAGTACATCATGTTGTTGAATACCCACTGTCCTGGCAGCAGTCACGGCCTCTTCATTCAGAAGCAGTCAGCCATTCCCATCGTCATTGGGTCTCTACGTAGAACGAAATGAATATATTTTGGATAAAGGTCGTTCCCTTGATGCACGTTTCAAAACCCCATCCGCACCACTAATCAACCATATTGAAGTATTCCATGTGTACGAGAGCAATGGGGTCACTTGGAGTGTCTGGGAGCAGACGATCAGGGATGGAGCAAAAGCTGCCATGTCTGAAAGGGTCTGAGTGAGCCCCTCAGTACACAGTATCAATAAGTCCTAAAATCCCTCTCCATTTCAGTAACATATTGATTTCCGTTATTCCTGTAAATGAAATGACAGGTTATATCATGTTAAATCCCACCTGCCAAACTATTATCTATTGTCTTTACCTCTCTGAATCTATTTGCAGACTCCCCACCCTCTCTTGATAATTTAATCTCTTGCTTACCATCGTGACATCACCAAACTCAACATCTGTGTATCTGTTCCATCCCCCGATCATTAATAATGATTGTAAATAGTTGAGAACCAAGTACTGGTTACTCTGTGACCCTATTGGTTACGTTCTGTCTAACTGATTGAGACTGATTTATCCTGAGTGCCTGCTCCTGTATGATGCTCAGTATTCCCCCATTCCTGGGCAACACAGTCGAAGGGTTGAAAAAGAACAAGGAGCATCTGTGAGGAATCCAACCCCTCGATGAGGCTGATGTCAACGAGGCCTCTGTTCCACTTTCCTGCTATCTCTCCATCCTAAAACTCTAGTCTCTTGTTGTAGATTGCGCCACATGAAAAAAAGAACCACTCCATATCTACACATTCAATTACTTTTAGCATTTTACAGAACTCAATGAGATCCCCTTTCATTTTTATAAACTCGAAAGTATAGGCCTAAAGTGCTCAATTTCTCTTCATAACACAAACACTTCAAATATGGAATCCATCTAATGAAGCTCTTCTGAATTGCGTCCAATGGAAATACCACATTCTGCAGGACAACCAAACTGTACTCCAGTTGCATCCTCAATAATGCCTTGCATAGCTACACCAACACTCCTGACCTTTCTACTCTATCCTTTTATAAATAAACACTGAATTATGCTTGGATTTCTCATTACTTGCAGTATCTGCAGGCAGGTTTTCTGTGATATGCAGGCAGACACCCAGATCCCTCTGCACCTAAGCACTTTGAACTTTCTCTCCATTTAGATAATAATTTTTCTTTCTATTATACTGACCAACTTGAATAACCCATAATTTATTCACTTTAATTTTCCTTGCCAAATGTTGGCCCATTCACCAAACCTATCCATATAATTTTCAAATCTCTTGCATCATCATTCCGACGTAATTTCCCACCAATGCTAGTGTCATCTGAAAACGTGGCATTGTATTTTCTATCCCAGCAACCGAGTACTGTACTACCATTGATTACAAATGTATGAGGCATGCGTCCTGAAATCAATGGCACCCCACAAATTGCATTTGCCAAAAGAAAATGACACATTTATTCTATCTGACTCCATTTTGTTGGTTAACCAATCCTCCATTCAAGCTAATAAATTACTCCTAAACCCATGTTTTCTGATCTTCCCACTTACTCTTTGGAGAAGCGACATATCTGATGCCTTCAGGAAGACCAAATATGTTCCATCTCCAAGATTCCCACGATCCACCTTGTTTGTGACATCTTCAAATAACTCAAGCAAACAATTCAGACACGGTTTAGCTTTCGTTAAACCATGTTGACTCTGATGGATTGTGGTTTAACATGGCAAATGTCCTGAACAATGGACTCTCTGAATTTGCCTTAAATTACAATAGTTTATTGTTACACTTTAGTCCCTAATGTGTACCATTATTATAAGTTCTTCCCTTTCGAAAACCTTTACATTTTCTTTGAATTCCTGTTTAATGGGCACAAGACATTAAGAGATGTGCTCCAATTGCTGCGTAAGAGCCATGTGTCACTGAATGCACCCATCATCAAAATCGTTGAGGTGACGTCTTTCTGGTGTTCCCACATTGTCGGCTCCATGCCAGAATGACCTCCTCCTGTTGATGCTTTAGAGGATTGGGGGATAATGGAATCTTCCCGTTGCTGTGTAACATTTTGAGGGGCTGACGGGTCTTCTCATAACAGGTGAAATTACTGAATGGTCTCCTCATATATCCCGGAGATGGGACCAAGGGATTGATTTGTCTTCTCTTGTTCCCATATAACAGACACGTGTCTAAATTACCTCTTCCTTTCTCATGAAAGAAGTCTCAGATAGTTTTTGTCATTATCCAATTCCCTTGCAATAGGCTCGTTGAGTCTGAATGGCCTCCTGTTATCCCAGTGTAACCATCTCCAGTCACTATTCCAGTTCCTGTATTACAGACTTGAGGAGGCTGAATGGACTGATCCTGTTGCAGTTTAACAGGTTACTGGTGCAGCATGGCCTACTGTTATATACTTGAGTGGCTGATTGGCCTCCTTCTGTAAATGTGTAACAGGATCCAGGAGCTGAATAACCATGTCCTGTTTTGGTGTAACAGGGTCGAATGCCTGAAAATCATCCTGTTGTTCCTGTGTAACAGGTTGGAGAACGGAATGGATTCCTCCACTATCTGTGTAATTCGCTTCACTTGTTAACTCCTTCTGTCATCTGTGTTGAAATAAGAACATCTTTATTTTTGTAAACTCCAATGGCTCCTGGGTCAACCTGATCATCCTTTCGTTATAAGCCAGCACCTTCATTGCAGGAATCAGTAGAGGGAACCATCTCTGAGCTGCTTCCAATACAACAACACCCTTTCTTCATAGAAGAGGCTAAATCTGTACACACTATTCCAGATGTGATCTCCCTCTACAGCAGCAGCACCACTTTACCACGCTGTTGTAAGTTTCCCACCCAGGTTAGAGCTGTCTCAGCTCTCTGGGGGAGTACAGAGCATTGTTTGAAGATCATTGTCCTTCTCTACTCCACTGCATAACGGGAGATCTGGAGAAATTAAAGTTTGCAAAGATCATAAATGATGTAGCGAGATGATCTCTGCCATTAATCTCCCCAGAGCCCACGTCGCTCAGAATCCACAGAATCTAGTAAGGTGGAGCGGAAGAACAGCAAGGAGGAGCAAACGTTGATGGGAGTTATATATCAAAGTGAAAGCTGCAATACAAATGCTGGACATGTTATAAAACAGGAAATGAGGTATACACTTCTGTGGGTACTGCAGTAATGATATATGTTTAAATCATATCTAAACTGTGTTAACCCAATTGAATGCTAATGCTGGGAAAATGGATTTCATGCCCACGTGTGAGATGGTTTACATGAACATTATGTTGAGCACTGAGCTCGACATCAGGTTATTTAGGAATTGGTGTTGAGTGATCAGAATGGCTAATGAAAATTTTGCCGGAAAGGACATTTTGAGAACAGTGAAAACAATGTATTGGTTTTCTTTTATGCGGTTTGAGTACACGACAGTTTTTGTTGTATTTGAAGTAACTATTATAAATCTGAATCTTGCAAGCCATGAAGTTGTGAGGTGAAAGTGGGGACTGCAGATGCTGGAGATCAGAGTCGAAGAGTGTGGTGGTGGAAAAGCACAGTCAGGCAGCATACTAAGAGCAGATAAATCGATATTTTGGGCATAAGCCTTTCATCAGGAATGAAGCTTATGGGCCGAGGTGGCTGAGAGATAAATGAGAAGAGGGTGCGGCAGTGGGGAGGTAGCTAGGATTGCGATAGGTAGAAGAAGGTAGGATTGGAAGTGATAGGTGATAAAGGGAGACAAACGCCTCATCTACTGCATCCATTAAACCCATGTGGTCTTCTTGACATTGGCGAGGCAGGAGGTCAACTTGTAGATCATTTCAGAGAAAATTTCTGGGAAAGCCACATCGAACAACTCCATCGCCTTGTAGCTGAGCACTTTAGCTCCCCTTCCCAATCTGCCAAGCACATGAGGGTCCTAGACCTGCTCCATCGCCAAATCCGAGCCACCAGAAGCCGGGAGGAAGAAAGTCTCATCTTCTGCCTTGGGACCATCTAACCACGGGGGATCATAGTGGATTTCCCCATTTTCCCTAATGCCACCTGATCCCACTCCAACCTTCCAAGTCAGCACCGCCCTTTTGATCGGTGCTATGTGACAAGATCAATCTGGTACCCCCTCCTCTCCGACTATCACTTTCAACCCCACCTTCACCTACCTATTAGATGAAATGAGGCAGCTTAGAAAAATGCCAGGTGTTGCAGTAAGCCAGTGGATTCAGAGAAATGTAGGACCCAGCAAAGGATGACCAAGAAACTGAGAAGATAAACAAAAAGAGAAAAAGTGTGCAAATGAAAGAAAAACATAAAGACTGCTAAAAAGCATCTATCAATGTATGAAAAAAAATAAGATCAAATGTGGAACAGTTGGTGTGCGTTCAGGATAAGTTATTGCAGAGAACAGAGAAATTACAGGGAAAAGAAACAGTTTCTTTGGTGTCTACCTTCATGGATGAATGTCCAGAAATTCTTCCAGAAATACCAAGTGACCATGGGACTTGTGTAAGTAAAATCTGAGATCATTCTTATCAGTGTTGGGGTCATCTTTGAAAAGAAAGCTGGATTGAGTATTTATAAATCTGACAGACCAGATGTACTTCATACATGTATTTCAGAGGAAGCAGCAATACACATGTTGATTGCATTGCGGACTGAATATTTTAATTAGAATCTGACCATAGGGGAGGTGCCAGAGGACTGGAGAACTGCTAGTACGATTCCACTTCACAGTAAGGGTGGGAGAGATAGACCAGGGGACTATAGAAGAGCGGGTATTAGATCACTGTTAAGGAAACTACTGGAGAAAATAGGGAAGGAGAAAATCGAACTCCAATCAGAGTCGCAAAGTTTGATCAGGGATAATCATCATGACTTTATCAGAAGGAAGTCACATCTAATGCATTTGATTGAATTAGTTTGAGGAGGTCGATTGTTTTGTTTTTTTTTAGGAAGGCCTTTGACAAATTTCCACCTGGGAAACTGAAAAATAAAGTAAAATCTCACAATATGAAGCAAAACTTGACAAGTTACATCGAAAAATGTCCTAGTAGCAGGAGACAGAGGGTGGTGGGAGAAGACTGTGTGACTGGAGACCAGTGTCCCTAGTGTACCACAGGGATCAGAGGTGCATCCCTTATTGTTTGTGTAATTCATAAATATATACATGTGTGTGAATGTGGAGGGTGCTAGGTGGAGAGTGGCAAGGTGTGATAAGTAAGTGTATGTTTGACATAACGAATGGCTGAGTTGTTAGCAGTGAGGAGGAAGGCCTTAAGTTACTGGAAGATGCAGATAGAATGGTCAGAGGGGCAGATCAATGGCAGATTGAATGTAACCCTGATAAATATGAGGTGATGCTCTTTGGGAGATGGAACCAGGCAGGGGAGGACACAATGAATGGCAGCACACTGGGAACCTCAGAGTGTGCTTCTCCACACATCCCAGAATGTGTCTGGACAGGGTAATGGACTAGTTAAGAATTGGACCTTGGGTGTTGTGTTTCCTAATCACGGTGTAGATTATAAGAGTAATACAGGGCTTTGGTTCTGCCAAAATGTAGTAGTGTACGTATGTCAGGGAGCCACATTCCAGGAAGGATGTGATTGAACTGGAGAGGGTGCAGAGGTGATGCACCAGGGCGTTCCCTAGGATGAAGCACATCAGCTATGGAGAGAGGCTGGATAAGATTGGGTTGTTTACTTTGGAGCAGAGAAAGCTGAGGGGTCAGTGATTCAGAAGGATAAGATTATGAGCGACACGGACAGGGTGGATAGACAGCAACTGTTCCTTTTAGTCAGTGGGTCGAGAACAAAGGAGCACACTTTTAAAGTGAAACGTTTGAGTTTCAGAGACGATTTAGCTCGAGGATGTTGTGTTCTGGGATTACTTCATGAGAGGGAAATTATCATTTAAACGTACTTGGACGAGCACTTGGAAGTGTCATAACATTCCAGGCTATGGGCCTGCTGTGGGGAAGTGTGACTAATATAGATGGTGCTGTACTTCTGTTGGCATAGAGTCTATGCTCCTGAGAATGTATGGTGTAGAAGATCAATTATCGAGCAGTTTAAGGCGGGAATTGATGAGTTTCTGAAGAATATATTCACAAGGGTTATAAGAGTGAACTGTAATACCTTGATAAATCATGTCAATGTGAAAAATATGAGTAACATATACAGTTTCCTTACAGTTTGAAACCAGAGAATGGAGAATGAGGAACACGGAAATGGCAGAACTATGAAGCCACTACTTCAGTTCTGTCTTCACAGAACTTTCTAACAATACAAGGAAAAGCAAGTCTGGTGTGGGAAAATGATAGAGTACATGGAACATAGAACATAGTAAGGAAATTGTTTAGGAGAAATTATTGGGGTTTAAAGTAATGGTCATAGACAACACTAACATAGATTTATGAAATGGGAATTATGTTTGAGAAACAGAAAGGGAGATAAATGAAAGAGAAGCAATATATGTAAAACATTTTGATTTTTAGAAACATTTTGGTACAGCTCCAAGCCCAGTTTGAATAATCAAATCTGAGTGGATTGGGGCTAATGTATGGACATGTCTCTAGAATGGGACAGCTGGCAGGAAACAATGAATAGAAATAAGCAGACTCGTCAAGCAACAGCCTGACATCGTCTGTAAGGTATGATTCTGTAATGTATAAGTCCTTCCACATCTAGTCAAGAAACGTTGGGGTCAATTACACAATTCACTGGAGGAAGAGATTCCACAAATAACCCCTTCCTCCATGATGTAAGAGCCCAGCACTTTAGTGTATAAGATAAGGCTGATTCATTCGTAACAATCCTCAGTCAGAAATACTAAGTGGATGATCCATTTCAGACTATGTCCCATACTCCCCATCACCTTCCCTGGAAATCTCCTGTCTCATCAGCAGGACAGATACAGCAGAAGTGGCGGCACATTGGGATACAGTTGGAATGGAATTGCTCTTGGAGTCCTTAACAATGACTCCGTATCCCATGAAGTCACATGGCATTAGTTTACACATGGGAAAGGAAACCTCCTGCTGCTTACCATGTACCAGCCACTTTCAACTGATGAGTCAGTACTCCTCCATGCTGAACAACACTTGGAGGAAACACTCAGGGTCGCACGGACGCAAGATGTACTCTGGGTGGAGGATTTCAATGTCCACCTCCAAGAATAGCTCAGCTA
This sequence comes from Hemiscyllium ocellatum, assembly GCF_020745735.1. Taxonomy (NCBI): domain Eukaryota; kingdom Metazoa; phylum Chordata; class Chondrichthyes; order Orectolobiformes; family Hemiscylliidae; genus Hemiscyllium; species Hemiscyllium ocellatum. Next base: position 28,617,071 of record NC_083447.1, on the reverse strand, counting down.
CAGTATTACTGATCGAGCTGGCCGGGTCCTAAAGGCTATAACTGCTAGACTGGCAAGTGATGAAGGAACCATCAATTGAAAATACATACTGACCACAGCCTAACTAATCTGCCAGTTGCAGAAGTATCTGTCCATGACAGTATTGGTAAGAATGACCCCCGCATAGTCATTGTGGAGACAAAGTCACACCTGCACATTGAGAATAACCTCCACCATTTTGGGTGGTCCTATCACGGTGCTAAATAGCACAGACTTCAAACAGATCTCGAAGCTCATGTCTGGGTGTCCATAAGGTGCTGTGGTTCATCTATAGGAGCAGAATTGTACACCCACACAACTTCATGTCCTGGCTTATCCCTCTCACAACCACTACCATCAATCCAGAGGATCAACGTTGGTTCAATGGAGTGTTCAGGATGGCAGGAGCAGTACTGGGCATACCTGACAATGAAGTGTCAGCCTGTTGAAGCCACCACACAGGACAACTTGTGCGCCAAACACCATAAGCAGTAACTGATAAACAGATCTAAGTGATCCCATAAGCAAAGGATCAGATCTAAGTTCTGCAGTCCTTCCACACCTTGTCGAGAAACGTTGGGCACAATTAAACAATTCATTGGAGGAAGAGATTCAACAAATAACCCCTTCCTCCATGATAGAAGAGCCCAGCACTTCAGTATATAAGATAAGGCTGATGCATTCACAACAATCTTCAGTCAGAAGTGCTGAGTGGATGATTCATCTCAGCACCCTCCAGTGGTCCTCAGTAATTCATTTATCAGTCATCAACCAACTCGATTCAGTCCACGTGATATCCAGAAACGGGTGGAGATACTGGATACTCCAAAGGGTACATACCCTGACAACATTCTGGCAATAGTACCAAAAACTTGTGCTCCATAACTTGCCACTCTCCCAGCCAAACTGTTTTAATACAGTTATAACAATGGCTTTCCCCGATTACGTAAAAATTACCCCAAGTATCTCCTGTATATAAAAAGCAGAACAAATCTATTCCGGCCAATTACCACCCCATCAGCCAACATTCGATCATCAGTAAAGAGGTGGAAGGTGTCAGTGCTTTTCAGAAGCACTTGCTCAGCAATACCCTATTCAATGACATCCAGTTTAGATCCCCCAGGGTCACTCAGCTACTTACCTCATTACCGTGGTTCGAACATGGACAAAAGAGCTGAATTCCAGAGGTGGGGTGAGAGTGATAGTCCTTTAAATCAAGGCTGCCTTCGACCAGGTGTGGTATCAAGGGGCTTTAGCAGCACTGGAATCAATGGGTATCGGGGCAAACACCCCGTTGGTTAGAATCATACCTGACACGTAGGAAGATGGTCATTGTTGATGAAGGATAGTCAACTCAGCTCCAAGTCTGTCGGAGTCCCTCGAGCAGTGGCCTCGCCGAAAACTTCTTCAGGGCTGCTTCATCAATGACCTTCCCTCCATTTTAAGGTCAGAAGTGCGGATTTTCTCCAATGATTGTACAATACTCTGCAACATTTGTGGCTCCTCGGATACTGAAGCAGTCCATGTTCAAATGCGACAAGATCTGAACAGTATCCAGGCTGACAAGTGGCAAGTAATATTCAGGCCTCACAAATGCCAGACCATGACCATCACCAATAAAAAACAATCTAACCTTCCCCTTGGCATTCAATAGTGTTACTATCACTGAATCCGCCAGTATCAAAGTCCTGGTGGGTAATCATTGCTCAGAAACTCACTGGTCTCCCCACATGAACACAGAAACTACAAGAGCTGGTCAGAAGCTAGGAATACTGCGGCGAGTAACTCACATCCTGACTTCCAAAAGTCTGTCCGTCATCTAAGTCAGAAGTGCGATAGAAGACTTCCAATTTTCCTGGATGAGTACAGCCCCAACAACACTCAAGAAGCTTTATACCATCCGGGACAAAGCAGCCAGTTTGACTGTCCCTTCATCCACAATTCTACACCATCAACGCACAGCAGCAGAGCAGCAGCAGTAGCAGTGTTTTACTATCTACGTGCTGCAATGAAATGATTCACCAAAGATCCTCAGGCACCATCTTTCCAGCTCATGACCACGTCTATAAAGAAGGACAAGGGATGCAGATGTATGGAAAAATCATCATCTTTAGGTTCCCCTCCAAGCCATTCACCATCCTGACTTGGAAATGTCTCACTGCTCCTTCACAGACGCTGGGTCAGAATCCTGGGATTCTCTCCCTAGTGGAATTGGAGGTCAACCACAGCAGGTGGACTGCAGTGCTAAACAAGGCAGCTCACCACCACCTTCTCAAGGGCAACGTGGAACAGGCAATAAATGCTGGCCCAGCCAGCGACACCCAGATTAAAGAAATACAGAAATAGAAATTAACAGAGGAAGGTTGCTGAGGTATCACAGAGATCGGTGCTTGGGGCCCAGCTGTTCACAATGTCCTTTGAACATTTGGTTGCTGGAATCAGATACAATATATCCCAGCCTGCTGACAGCACTAACGAATGTGGGATTGTGAGTGGGTGAGAAGTTTGTAAAAATGCACCAAGTAGACTGAGACAAGTGGAGTGATTGGGTAAATACGTGACAGATGGAGAACAATATGGATAGAGGTGACAGTGTGCCATTTGATGGAAACGATAAATTGGAAGTCTACCATTTGAAAAGGATTGGTTGAAACATGTTGATCTACAAAGGGACTTATGCTCCGTTTTATTGTTTCCTTCTGCATAAACCTCTGAGGTCCCTGCAGCACAGTGAGTTCTGTAACCAGATGTCAATACTCGGAATGGCATTGGCACGCTGACCAGTGTGTATACATGCACCAAGTGGGGAGCTATAACACGGAAAAGGATCTGCACCTCCTTGTACACCAGTCGCTGAAAGGAATATTGCAGAAACAGAAAGCAGTGAATAAGATAAATGTTGTGTTGACCTGCACTTCAGAGGGATTTCAGTCTAGGAAAAAGGTTGTCTTACTGCAGCTGTACAGGGCCCTGGTGAGACATCAATTCGAACATTGTGCAGCATTGTGTGCAGCTTTGGTCTCCTCACCTAATAAAGGACAGACCTGACATTGAGGGAGAGCAGTGAAGGATGACCAGACTGATTTCTGGGATGACAGGCTTGTTGTGGGAACCGAGTTTGGGGTGTCTGGGCCAGTATTCAACGGGGTTTAGGAAAATGAGTGGAGATCGCAGTGAAATATACAAAACTCTGACAGGGTGAGACAGATTGGAAGCAGACATGATTATTCCCCTGTCTGGGATGTCTAAACCAAGGGGCCAGACATTAGGTACAGGCAGGTCACACTGTATTGAGATGAGAAAAACTGGCTGCATTCAGACATTGGTGACCCTGGGGAATTCGCTTGCACCTGGAAAACGAGACACTGATTATAAGGATTTAGAGACAGTAAAGGGATGGTGGGAGAGCAGGAGTACGGTGTGAAATGAAGGGCCAACCATCATTACATTGAATTGCGTAGCAAGCTCGATGGACCAAACGTACTCCTGAACTTCCTATTTTATAACTTGCCAACGTTACTCACATTAACAGATATGTACATCATGTGGGGTAAGTGCATCGAGGAGATTTTCTCCATGAAATAGAATGGGGGAGGCTCAAAGTGCTGTATGACCTACTCCTTTCACGGTGTTTCTGTGCAGTCGGTTGCAAAGCTCGATAAATGTTGTCACATGCTCTCAGATGTTAGGAAGGAGGACTGTGTTCCCATTCCCTTTTCCGATAATGACGCTGGGGCCGGGTGTTCGGTCCGGTTTCATCCTTTCAGACCTCGGAGTAGTTTGATACAAGTGAGTGCCCTTGCTTGGCCGTTTCAGAGTCCATTGAAATGTTTATCACATGTCAGGGACTTAGGAGTCAGTTTTAGGCCAGCCCAGGAAATCACGGGAATTCACTTCCTAAAAGTACATTGGAGAAGGAAATTCTGTTTACAATCGACAATGGCTTCCAGGTCACTGTTACTGACCCCAGGATTTAGATCTCAATATTCTATTAATTGTTTTTAACTTCCACCCACTGCCAGAGTATTAGCGTAGTCTGGATTAGTAATCCAATGACATTTCCACAACAGCACTATCTCCACATGGGGGACCTATCTGAAACCACGCTGAGCAGGTTATTTTTGCGCTCCTTGATAGCTCTGTCAAAAAGAACTCCCAAACAATTTGACTATCGTGACTGTCCCGAGGGAGTGGTAATTGGTCAGAATGTAATTATTACCCTCTTCGGGGATGGAATATAACTGAGTAATTTTCCAAATTGCCAGGGAGATGATAGAGTTGGAGCTGGAATGAAACAGCTTCCCCAGGGACACGGCTTGTTATACAACACAAGGCTTCAGTCCTATTGCAGGAATGGTGTCAGGACCCATTGCCTTGGTCGTATCTACTGTGTTCAGCTGTTTCTTCATCTCACATGTAGCAAATCGAATTAGTTTAAGACAGGCATCTGTGATTTTGTGGGCATCATGATGTGGGTGTGCTGCATCTTCGACTCAACACTTCTGGCAGAGGATGGTGCAGATAAAACATCCTTCTCTTTTACACTGATGTGCAGGTCTGTTCCATTATTTAGGCTGGGGATGTTTGTGGAGTCCTCTCCTCCAGTCATTTGTTTAATCGTCCATCACCATTTATAATTGAATGTGACAGGACTGCAGGGCTTCGATCTGATCTATTGGTCAAGTCTGGTAGCTTTAATGTGTTAGCATCAGGTTAAGGTTCATGTGATTCTGACTCTGACATGTTCACCCACACTCGTCACTGAGCCCTAGATGGTGTTGATGGCAATGATAGACTGAGATATTATCCAGGCAAAAAGTTACAGGTTGTGGTTGAATGCAGGTCTGCTTCTCCTGCTGCTGTGGTCTACAGCACGACATGAATACACAGTTTCGAGCTGAAATATCTGCAATGCAATTCTGATGTCTGTTCCCCAATTCTCACTGAGACCCATTCACCCATCAGCCCGGTACTCAGTGACCTAATCTGGTTTCTGATGTGGAAATACTTCAATTTTCAAACTCTCATTCTGCTTAGGGTCTGTCTCCCCGGGTCTTGCCTCCAATCTTACTCATTCCGCAAAAGCATTTAACTGACCTTAAGTCAAATATTTAATTCACCTGAATATTTTTCCTTGAGAAATACCATCTTCTGTGTTTAAAGTGAATGTGTTTTCTCTGTTTCTCTCCCTGATAAGAGCTCTGTAGTGCAGTGACGCCATCCTTATGAACTTTCAGAATCAATGAATTCTCTGGATTCCCAATCATCTTCACCACATTGTATGTTTTCTCTTTTGGTTTGATGCCTTGTCACTCTTGGCTGCCTTGTTTCATCAGCTTGGGGTTGCATTTCTGGTATTATCTTCCGAATTATCCCCAGAAACTCCTGCTATTGCTTCTCCATGGTCTTTCCTGCTCAGTTCCCCTTCCAATTAACTCTGGCCAGCTCTTCTCCTATGTGTTTGTAGTTACATTTTTCATTTATAATCGCATTACATGGAGAAGAGAGCAATTGATATAAACCGAAAGAAGGAGTTTTGAGAGATGGGTCACGAAGAATGATTGGTGGATTTCTTTACTAGATACAAAAGGAGAACGAGAGACAGGATATAGTTATGGAGATGTGGAAAATGAGAAAACTATATTTTTGGAAGAAGTAGATGTCCTTCCGTCAATCTTTTGGCAATTCCTGGGTGCTGTGGTGCTTTGTACAGTGCATGCACAGCAGAGCAATATGTTCAAACGCTGGGTCTGATGCCATAACTTTCCACTCCAACAATATGACAGACATTAGTTTGTGGCCAACAGGCCAACATATTTATTTTCTGGTAGAAAGGGGATTAACTGAAATAAGTTTGGAAACCAGAAACAAGAATTTCTAACACGCATTCTGATAAAAATGAGAGACTAGAGTTGGGAATCCCAGAAAAGAGGGAACGTTGAGAGAAAGGGAAGGTATCACTTCAGATGAGGATCAAATTATGTTTTAATGCTTAAAAATTTTATTCATCATGTGCATCATTTTTTGTTAACTGTGTCTCAGTTGTTCATTCAGAATGCGTTATTCACATATGAAGAGTGTTACTTTTCTGAACACAAACTGATTAAACAGTGTATATAAAATAATTTCTTCCTCCATTTCAGACTGTCCTATTGTTGTGCTAGCAGGATGTATGAACACCAACTGGCTACCAAAAGACATGACCCACTATCACTAGTTTCCATCCATACAGAAAAAGAAGGACACCACGTTGGCTGCGACAACAAATAATTCTTAGGACAAAGCCACGCATGAAAGTTCTTAGAAACATGACATTCTTGCCAGAAGCCCATCAACAAGTGCATCAATTTAGATCCTACCTAACTTCCCTTGAACAAAAAACTGGAAATGACATCATGCATCTTAAGAAACCAAGACCTATAAATAGAAAGATGAGACATACCACCAGTGCGTCACCAGAGACTCTCACAAATGATGTTACCTAGTCATGATGACGAAACATCTGAAAACAAACCATCAAGCTCAGCGAGTTAACATACATACTTATAAATTGTTATTGTTCTCTTCATACTGGAATTTGCAAATATTTTGTCACTAATGTTTTAACACATTACGAGGTGAGATGAGCTTTTCTGGGAGTGTGGTTTTAATTAACAGGGGATTTCAACATCGACATCATAACAGTTTGAGGGCTTGTCGTATGGGATTGAGACGGATTTGGGGTACGAAAGGTCCAAGCAGATTCCATCACTTGGCAGTTAGCGACCTAGATCTTCAAATAAAACAGGTGAGAAAATTCATTTAATTTTGTTTCCTTGTGGTTGGGTAAATTAAAAGAAATGGCTTTTAACATTATTAAAGAGGTTTAAAGATGATTCCCAAATTTGCAAGCAAGTGTAGAAAGACAAAGGAAGGGCATACTTTTAGAATTAACATGGAGATGAGAATTGGGTTTCACCAGGGACGTACGGAAAGCTGTCATCATAATGGAGTTGGTCATGCACTTTGGTGTATCAGAGAAGCAGGAAACTGCAGTCGAGTTCGAGAAACTTAAATTGCAAATATGACAACCGGAGTTAGAAGATAAAGAGAGAGACAGAAAGAGAGAGAAGATAGAGAAAGAGAAAGAGAGGAAAAAGGAAGAGAGGGAGAATTTGAAATTCTGAAGTTTGGAATTAAATAAGAAAGTTAAATTAGCGGGATGAAGATGAAGTGAGAATGTAAGGATGTATACAACTATGTTAATACATTGCCATATTTCGGTGAGAAAAATGCCCAAACTGGTTTTATTTCATTTGCAAAATTGGCTCGGCAGATGGCATGTCCAGTGAATCTGTGAGTAATGCTATTTTCTGGATCAGTAGTGCTGGAAGACCACAGCAGTTCAGGCAGCATCCAACGAGCTGCGAAATCGACATTTCGGGCAAAAGCCCTTCATCAGGAATAAAGGCAGTGAGCTGGAAGCATGGAGCGATAAGCTAGAGAAAGGTGGGGGGGGGGGGGGAAGAGTAGCATAGAGTACAATGGGCGAGTGGGGGAGGAGATGAAGATGATAGGTCAGAGAGGAGAGGAAGGTGGAGTGGATAGGTGGAAAAGAAGATAAGCAGGTCGGACAAGTCTGGACAAGTCATGGGGAGAGTGCTGAACTGGAAGTTTGAAACTAGGATGAGGTTTGGGAAGGGGAAATGAGGAAGCTGTTGAAGTCCACATTGATGTCCTGGGGTTAAAGTGTTCCGAGGCGGAAGATGAGGTTTTTTTTCCTCCAGGCGTCTTGTGGTGAGGGAGCGGCGGTGAAGGAGGCCCAGGACCTCCATGTCCTCGGCAGAGTGAGAGGGGGTGTTGAAATGTTGGGCCACGGAGAGGTGTGGTTGATTGGTGCGGGTATCTCGGAGATGTTCCCTAAAGCGCTCTGCTAGGAGGCGCCCAGTCTCCCCAATATAGAGGAGACCACATCGGGAGCAACGGATACAATAAATGATATTAGTGGATGTACAAGTAAAACGTTGATGGCTGTGGAAGGCTCCTTTAGGGCCTTGGATAGAGGTGAGGGAGGAGGTATGGGCATAGGTTTTACAGTTCCTGCGGTGGCAGGGGAAAGTACCAGGATGTGAGGGTGGGTCGTAGGGGGGCATGGACCTGACCAGGTAGTCACGGAGGGAATGGTCTTTGCGGAAGGCGGAAAGGGGTGGGGAGGGAAATATATCCCTGGTGGTGGAGTCTTTTTGGAGGTGGCGGAAATGTCGGCGGATGATTTGGTTTATGCGAAGGTTGGTAGGGTGGAAGGTGAGCACCAGGGGCGTTCTGTCTTTGTTCCGGTTGGAGGGGAGTGGTCTGAGGGCGGAGGTGTGGGATGTGGACAAGATGCGTTGAAGCGAATCTTTAACCACGTGGGAAGGAAAATTGCGGTCTCTAAAGAAGGAGACCATCTGGTGTGTTCTGTGGTGGAACTTGTCCTCCTGGAAGCAGGTACAGCTGAGGCGGAGGTGGAGGAATTGGGAATACGGGATGGTATTTTTGCAAGAGATAAGGTGGGCAGACGTGTAATCCAAGTACCTGTGGGAGTCGGTGGGTTTGTAAAAAATGTCAGTGTCAATTCGGTCATCATTAATGGAGATGGAGAGGTCCAGGAAGGGGAGGGAGGTGTCAATGATGGTCCAGGTAAATTTAAGGTCAGGGTGGAATGTGTTAGTGAAGTTGATGAATTGCTCAACCTCCTCGCAGGAGCACGAGGTGGCGCCAATGCAGTCATCAATGTAGTGGAAGAAGAGGTGGGGCATGGTGCCAGTGTAATTACGGAAGATCAACTGTTCTACGTAGCCAACAAAGAGACATGCATAGCTGGGGCCCATACGAGTGCCCATGGCTACCCCTTTTACCTGTGGGCAAGGCTAGTTCAAACTAAGTTGGTGGGTGAAGCTTGAGAAGTCTGTGCAATGCTGTCACATGAGAGAGCAAGAGATTATGCAGATGTCAAACAGGTTATGTTGAGTGCTTATGAATTGGTACAAGAAGAATATAGACAGCAGTTCAGAAATATAGAGACAGAACCAGGTCAGACTTATATTGAGTTTGAAAGAATTAAACACAGTCATTTTGATAGATGAGTACAGGCCTTAAAAATGGATAAGACCTGTGAGGCTCGAAGGGAGATTATTCTGCTGGAGGAGTTTAAAGACTCACTTCCAGAGATGGTAAAAATTCATGTGAATGAACAGAAAGTCAAGAAGTGAGAAGCGCGGCAGAAATGGCAGAAGAGTATCCATTGGTATATGAGATGAAATTTAGCTTCTGGGAGGATTTTCATCCTGTGAGGAATAGAAATTTGGAGAAGGGGAGAACCTACACTACAAAACATAGAGAAAAGCACACTGGCATTCGTTCACCACAAGTGAAAAAAAACTAGTCCAATGGGTTGAAAGGAAGTGAAAGGCCTCAGGTGTTCTTACAATAACGTAGTGGAACACATAAAAATTACAGTGCCGATGGTTTAAGAAGGGCACTGTGTAAAGGTGTTTTGACTGCAGTAAGCTGGGGCACGCGGTGCTGGGCATTGAAGGAAGACATTTTGGGAAAAGATGTTATAAAGCAGTTTAAGCCAGTGGCATTGGTGAACCTGGTAAAGGAGACTCTAAGTGGAACCGAGGAGCTGCAGAAGTGTGCACAGCCCAGGCAGGGGCTGGGTATGGAGGCAGTGCCTGGTCTGTATAAAGAATTCGCCTCCGCAGATAAACCTTACTAAGGAAAAACGGGGTGTGGGGGGAGGACAAATAGCAATAATTTTCCAAGATACGGGACCTGCTCAGTCTCTAATAGTTGAGAAGTGAGGGGCCAGAAAGGCACAACAGATCAGGCAGCATTCGAAGAGCAGGACATTCGACACATCAGGCATAAACCCATCGTCAGGAATGTGGTGGGGGGAACAGGGGGCGAAGAGATAAATAGGAGGGTAGGAGCTGGGCTGGCGGGAAGGTCACTGGGAGGGCGATAGGAAGAAATAGGTGGGAGTGATAGTGATATGTCGGAGGGGAGGGTGCTCTAGATAGGTGGGAAGGAAGATGGACAGTTAGGACAGTTCAAGAGGGTAGTGCTTATTTGAACGGTTGGATCTGGGTTGAGGCTGGGGGAGGGGAGAGTCAGAAATTGGTGAAGTCAACGTTGATTCTGTATAGTTTGAGGGTTCCAGCTGTCCTACCACCTATCCATTTCACCCTCCTCTCCGACTTTTCACCATCAGACATCACTTGCATCTACTGATCACCTTCCAAACTCCCTTCCATCCAGCTCCAGCCCCACCCTCCTATTTAATTCTCAGATGCTTTCCCCGTCCCTTACCCCCCACTTTCCTGATGACGGACGTATGCTTGAAATGTCAACTCTCCTGCCCCTCGGATGCTGCCAGCCTGCTGTGCATTTACAGCCCCACACTTTTCAACTCTGATCACCAGCATCTACAGCCCTCACTTTTCCTCCACCTCTAATAGTAAGAGATGGAAGCATTTTCACTCTTTCTGGCATGTTACTCAACAGCGTGATAATTTGTGGAATGGGGACAGAAATTAAGCATTCCCTGTGTAACATCAGGTTGGAGTGCCAAATCAAGGTTGGGGAAGTAACAGTGAGATTGAGTGACAGAGTGTCAGTTCCAGGAATACAGTTTGTTCATGGGAATGAATTAGCAGGATCCAAGGTGGGAGAGGCAGCCCTTGTGGTGGAGAAGCCAAGGTAAGACCAGGGAACTGGGGAATTAAAAGAAAAGTACCCAGGGATTTTTCCAGACTGTGTAGTAACAAGATCCCACTGTCATAAGTTCCAACAGGAAGGAAAACCGAAAGAAAAAGCCAAAGGAGTTGATGCACGGAAGACTCAGGCTAAAGCATTTCTAGTGGCTGGAATGCACAAGGACGTAGTTATGTTTTGTTGCACATGTCATACATGCCAAATGGTAGGTAAGTCACAGGCAGTATAAACCAGCACCTTTGTTGCCAAATCCTCTATTCGAAGAACCTTTCACATGGGTCACTCGCTGTGGGCTACGCAGAGTGAGTCAGTCAGACCAAGGGTCTCATTTTACCGCGCAGCTGTTTAAGGACGTCATGGATAGTTTCGGCATACAGCAGTTTGAGTGAAGTGCATCCCATCCCGAATCCCAGGGAGCCTTGGAAAGTTGGCATCAGATGCTGAAGACAATATTAACAGCGTACTGTCAGAATTACCCGAATGATGCGAATAAAGGTATCTCATTATATTGTTTCCCATTAGAGATGCCCCAAATAAATCTACCCATTTTTCTTCCTTTGAGTTCATATTTGTACATGAAGTAAGAGGTACTTTGAAATGAATGAAATATAAATTGACAGGACCAAAGTCGGAGATCTCACACTTGGATTCTGTATGCGAGGTGAGGGAGAGATTAGACTGAGTAGGTGAGTTACCTAAACAGCTGCTGAAGAGGGCACAGTGTAGAGTGATGCAGGTGGCAGATAAAACTCTGAAACTTTGACGATTTCCCGAGGGGATGAGGTATTAATATTGCCACCAGTGGTAGGAAATACCTTCAAGCCAGGTTTAATGGCCCCTTTCAAATTAAAAAAAAATGTTGAGTCTAACAGTTAAACTATCTGCTAAAGCTACCGGATCTGACAAAAAAATGTTTGAGAATGTTATGTGAATGAATAATGCTCCAGACCCATTGAAGACTGAGGAACAGAGTTGTGACCAGATGAAAAAATTATGCAGGTTATCCGTACGATGTAGTGGTCTTCAGCAAGTGATTGGAAGTTCACATGTTACATTTGGCAGAGCATGTTGGACGATTACAAGAAGCAAACCTGGTAATAAACTTAAAGAAAACAGAATTCGCGAAGGCAGAGGTGATGTTCTTGGGACATTACATTGGACATGGAAAGTTCACTCCATGGAAAACAAAGACGAAGGGCTTTGAGGAATTTCCACGACCATCCTGGAAGAAAGAGGTGCTTCGACGTTTGGAACTGAATGGATTCTATCGGAAGTTTGTTGCAAACTTCAGCAGCGCATTGGCACCACTGATGGATTTATTAAAGAAGGAAAGAGAATGGTGGTGGACAGAACAATGCCAGGAGGCATTTGAGAATTAAAGTATTAATCACCACGCCAGTTTTAGCTGCACCAAATATTTTGAAAATCTTTGAAAATTGTGTTAGATGCTCGGGATATGGGGCTCGGGATATAGGGCTCGGAGATATACTGATACAGAAAGATGATGATGGAATTGAATGGCCAATTCGGTCCTTATCAATACTTGTCAATATCCACCAGAAAGAAATACAAAGTCTCCATTATTGAAAAAGAACGATTAAGTTTTGCACTGGAGTGACAATATTTTAATATTTATATGCCAAAAACATTGTCGGAGATAAATATGGATAACGACAAACCTCTCGCATTTTTTGAATATTTAAAGGACAGAATATGAGAGTATTTAATTGGAGTCTTATCGTACCAACTTTAAACTTACAAAATGTACATGCCGTGGGTCCTAAAATGTGAGAGCAAATGTGTTTTCGCAGATTTAAAGGAATACGTTTAGATAAGATTTGACTTATTGCAGTGTTATATATGTGTGCAGAATTAATATGGATGGTATAGCAGGGATTAATACCTTTGTAATCCATAATAATGGAATTAAGAATAATTAGAGGAAAAGAAATGAAGCCATCTTTTCATTCTGCTGGTTCATGTTTGTTTTCTGAAGGGTGGAGATGTTATGAAGCCTAAAGCATGTCTGGTCACTTTAAGACAGAACGGGTTTTGCTGAACAGAAAGTAAAACCACAGATGCCAACTCAACGTCAGGCTATTCCATATGTCACCATTAGCTGGGAAATGGATACCTGAGTTTTGGTTGCTGTTTTGACAACAATTCAGATACAACCAAAGTGTTTAAATAACGCTCAGGATACGAGAAGCCAACAGAATGTGAATATTATTGTTTGGAAACCTGGAAAGCAATCAAATTAGGAGAATTATTGTATCATGGGAAGTATATAAACTCAGCATTTTGAAATGAGAGGGAGAGCCACTGCAACCCAACAGCAGAGTAACTGCTGTAGAGCAGGAGTGCTAACTGGCCATCTCAAACACTTTCTATCAAAAATACATGTGCATGTAAAAACTACTTGCAGTAAAAAAAACAATACATGACCCAGAGAGATCAGCAGTCGGAAGAGTGAACACAGTGGGTAAGATGGATTCTGTGTGGTCTTGAGATTGTAATGTTTAATATGTAGGTTGTTGGAACAGCATATTTTTACAGAGTTGGAGTCAGAGAGTAAGTAGTTAAGAAAAGAGGGGCTTGTATTTGTGAATAGTTGTTGTTTAGTGTTCACTATTAAAGTTAAGAAACTAACTTGTGACTTTTTGTGTAAATAGTGGAATGTAGGAGATCTGTGTCACTCATATTTTAACAGATTACGAGGTGAAGTGAGCTTTTCTGGGTGTTTGATTTTAATTAACAGAGGGCTTCGACTCCACCTTGTAAATGTCCATCCATGCAAACCCCATTTCCCTGCAGTTGGCCCATATCCTTCCAGTCCTTTCCTATCCACATTATTATCCAAATGCTTTTGAAATGTTGTTAATGTACCCCCGTCAATTACATCTGCTGGCAGCTCATCCACGTACCAGCCTCTGTGTAAAGAAGTGGCCACTCAGGTTCCCTTTTGACTTCCCCTCTAACCTTAAACTCATTCCATTTAATCCTCGATTCTCTAAACCTTGGAAAGAGACTGAGACCATTAACCCTATCCATACCCCTCGTGATCTTATACAGCTCCATAAGGACTCCCTCAGTATCCAACACGCTAAAGAAAATGTCCTAGCTTGTCCAAACTCTCCCTATAACTCAACCATTGGGTCCTGGCAACGTCTTTGTGTCAATTTCTTCTGCACTCTTTCTAATTTAATAACATCAACCACATAACAAGGTGACAAAACTGAACACAATACTCCAAGTGCGGCCTTAATAAAGTCCTGTGTAACTGCAACATAACTTCCCAACTTCTGTACTCAATGTCCTGCCTGATGAAGGCCAGTGTGCCAAAAGCCTTCTTCAATGTCCTGTTTACCCGTGACTCCACTCTCAGAGAACCATGTACCTGAACACCAAGGTCTCTCTGCCCACTGCAAACCTTAAGGCCCTCCCACTCACTATGAAATTCCTACCTT